>NC_137831.1:32359602-32504602 GCF_963921795.1 Nannobrachium achirus | reverse complement strand
CTTCTCATTTCGTTGCAGTCGGGGTGGAAACCTCACATGCCCCACAACCGTTACATTTCAGGATTCACATTCCAAAGCATAAAAAAATAGCTGCTCTGCAATGTTTGATACTTTGGTGTGACAAGTAGGGCATTCATTTACTGAAAAAACATGGAGAGAAAGGCGGTTTACTGTCAATATTCCAGGATGACCTCCCACTTGGGTAATGACGCCCCCTGGCGATCATTCAGAGAAACTACTTCAGCTCCCGTACTAACGTAGGTAGGAAGGGCCTGTCACTCAAACCGGAGTGACCCGCCTCCAGGCTATATAAGCCCCCGGAGGCGGAAGTAACATCCTCTTTTCACTCTCTGCGATATCACATTCAGATAAGTTGAAACTCAGCCTTGTATTATTATTCTTCGCGCATTAGCCTAAAGCGGTGGCATTGGAGTCGCCCACTGGCGAGTGTTGAATTAACCCGTACTTAAGAATACTTATTCTTGTTCCGTCCTAAATCGACGGTTATTTCCTTTTATAACAAAGGATTATTACTGCTTGTTCAGGCCTCCGCCGAAGCAAGCGTGGCATAGCATTAGCCGTTAGCTTGTTAGCTCGTCTGCTATTGTTAACGTTAGCTACACTGCTTACCGCTTGTTCAGGCCCTGCCCGAATCAAGCGTGGCCTAGCCTTAGCCGTTAGCTTGTTAGCTCGTCTGCTTCTGGTTAACTCTATCTACAGTGCTTCGCCATGGATCCTCTGGCCTTCCTGCCGAGGCAATGTCCAGGCTGTCCAGGACTCATCGACGGACAGGATCTTCACCATCTCTGTGTCGGCTGCATGGGCGTTGCACACGCCTTCTCTGCACTGAGTCCTCAGGGGAGAGCAGGACCTTTCTGTGACTGCTGCGTGGCCTACGACCGCGATGTACTGATACACCGGTTCTACCTAGCCAGGGCAGGCCTCGGGGCCTGCGCTCCACCAGGTGGGTCCACTGCTCTCAACCCCACAGCCCAGTCTTTCCTTCCCCAGGCGGACCGCACCGTTGGTCAAGGTGCGGCGCTGCCTTCCGGAGATCCGCTTGGCAACCAGCGCGCCATTCCAAGTCAAGATGGCGCCGTGCTACATGAGACACCGCCTGCCGCGCAACCGACCGCAGCTAGCTCCACTGTCACTGGAGCTGGCGGGTCTGGTGAAGTCGCCGCTAAGAAGGCGACCAAGAAGGCTAACATCCAGACGAAATCTCCGGTAGCCTTTTCCCCTTCGGGCGCGGTGCCCAAAAAGAAACGCTTGGATGTGACCGTCGGGGACGTCCCCCTCGACGTGAGCATCACCAAAACAGTCCAGACCTTCAGGCGAGAGTCGGACCTGAGCTCCTGTCAGAGCGAGGGTTCTGGTTCTGAATACTCTGGATACACGGCCGAGGAGGAGGAGGACTCCGTCGATGACGAGGGTTCTCGACTCACGGTCACTGTGAAAGGTAATGCCCCTGCGGCTCCAGCACGTCAACTGGACGCCGCAGGGAGCTCCCAGGCCTCCTCAGGCACCACTGCCCCTCCACCCGCCAGTCAAGCGAGTGAAGCGGGAGCAGAGGACGTCGATTCTGCAGCAGAAATGCTGGATCATCTCACAGTCTACATGAGAGCTCTGGCCAGAGTTGGAGAGGAGTTGCCACCTCCTCTCCCCTCTGAAGAGGCCGAGGATGATGATGAAATGCCCGGGCAGGAGCCTTCGGTTCCCGCCCCGTATGTCCTCTCCAGGCTGCCGCTGGTGAAAGGTTTCACCAAGGCCCTCCATTCCTCATGGAAGACACATAAAGACCCCAGGAAGCTGCCTTTTTCTGTGTTGGATTTGGTGGGCGGTGCGGAGGCAGGCATGTCCACCTGCCCTAACCTGGACCACCTGTTGGCACAATCTTTCCTGAGTTCTGTCAGACCCCAGTACAAAGATGTAGGCACGGCTAAAAACGGGCCGTTTGTTGGCCCCGTCGGCACCAACCCGCCGGGGTTCACTGTCCTGGAGGACAAGCTACAGTCGGACAGGGCTCGTAACGCCTACCGGTCCGCTGCTCTGGCCGCTAAGGACCTAAATCTGATCCAGCTCTTGCTCGCTTCCACCAAGGACCTGGTCAAAGGTCTGCCCACGGGGGAGCACACAGCTGAACTGAACACTCTATTTGACATCATGCTGAAGGTCAATTGGCATGCGGTTAAGTGGATGGGCAGGTCCATGGACTACAACCTCCAGTCTGAGAGAGCCCGCTGGCTCGACTATGTCGACCTCGAGCCTAAGAGGGACGTGGGCGAGAAGCCTCTAGGTCCTCGCGGGGAGATGTACAAGTCTCTCATAAACATGGAGAACAGTCCCACCACCCTCATGGGTGGGGGCTTGGAGCTGCTGCAGGGTAGAGTTACCTTCTTCAAGGCGGCTAAGGACATCGTCGAGTCCACCACAGTGCCACAGGATGAAACGCAGCAAGCTAGGAGGACGTCCCGCTCCTCCCGCGCCAAGGAAAGGGGCCGCTCTGCTTCTTTTAAGAAGCACTCGTCTTCCTCCAGGGGAGCCTCTGCAGCCAGGGCGCCTGACAGGCCCCGCAGCAAGGCTGTGGTTCCCGAGCGCGCTCAGCCGCGCCGCCCGTCCAAGGATGGCAGGCAGCAGTCTTCATACCGCGGTGGCCGCGGTAGGGGACAGCGCAAATGACACTCTGAAGAGGGGAATTGTGCTGGGGCGGGGGTCCGAGGTGTCTCTCGGTCCCCTTCCCCCCAAACGAGGGCGTTTTTCGGTACCCCGTGTCGGGGAAATGAAAATGTTAATTTTGATGCCTCCTGTGTCGACAATAAACATGTTGAAAGAACAAAGTCTGTCTCTGTCCAACTCTCTCGCACTAGCACAGACGACCCCATCGTGCATGCCTCCTGTAGTAATGATGAAGTCCTGTCAGGACTCGATAATCAATCACAGGTTTTATCAGAAACCAGTAATGTTAATGTCAAACAATTATGTGGTTCCTCAAGCGCGCGAGTGGGATATCCCTCGCGTCGACAATATGAATCCTTTATGCATGCCTCCTGTAAGAATGATGGAGTCCCGTCAGGACTCTTTAATCAGTCAGAGGTTTTATCAGCAACCAGTAATGTTAACGTCAAACAATTATATGGTTCCTCATGCGCGCGAGTGGATTTTCCCTCGCGTGAGCGATGCTATGAATTTAACCTTGAGTCAGAAATTCTGTCGGCCTACTATGAGCCCGGGTCAAGGGACAAGCATAAAGGCCTTAGAGCAGGTATTAAACGTAAAAGTTCCTCTCCTGTCAGGGGAGAATGCTTTAGTTGTGGGCGAGTCTGTTTATCAGTCGAATCGCTTTGCTCTTCCTGTCGCTCTATCGAGCCAAAACCGAACGCTTCCGGTTTCACCGGATACGGATTCGCTAGCTCCCCGCTTCCGGTCCGGCCGCAAAAGAGCTCCGCTAGTCAAGCGGTACAATCGGAAGGTGTTCCCACCTTGCGGCCTATTGAACCCCTGCGCTCCGCATCCGGGTGTCCCGGATACGGATACGCAGGTTCCCCACTTCCGGTCCCGCCGCAAAATAGCTCCGCTAGTCAAGCGGTACAACCAGAAGGTGTTTCCGCCATGCGGCCTATTGAACCCTTGCGCTCCGCATCCGGTCGTTCCGGATACGGATACGCAGGTTCCCCACTTCCGGTCCGGCCGCCAAAAAGCTCCGCCGTCACGGAAGCACAGTGGTGGGGTTTCTCTCGCTCAAAACACGCTAGCACGCTGTGCGCGCCAGTGGAAGTTATGCAACCCGAGCCATTGGGTATTTCGAACGATAACCAGGGGTTACAGGTTACAGTTCGCAGATATACCCCCGCTTTCGAGCAGGGTTATTCATACCAGAGCACGTGGTTTAAAAGCAAGTCTTTTGAGAGAAGAGATCAGCTCATTGCTAAGCAAGGGTGCTATAGTGGAGCTGGACAGGACCCAATCCCGCATGGGATTTTGGAGCCGTTATTTCCTGGTGCCCAAAAAGGGGGGGGGGCTACGTCCCATCCTGGACCTAAAGGCACTAAACGTGTACCTGAAGAAATACGTTTTCAGGATGCTAACAGTACCCACCATGTTACGGTCGGTCAGGCAAGGGGATTTCCACTGTTCAGTGGATCTGAAGGATGCTTATCAGCACGTCCAGATTTATCCCCCACACAGGAAATTCCTTCGGTTCGCCTTCGAGGGTCGCCTGTACGAGTATACAGTACTCCCTTTCGGTCTGTCACTGAGCCCGAGGGTTTTCGTGAAAGTGACCGAAGCAGCCATCGCCCCGCTGAGACAGCAGGGCGTCAGGTTGGCGACGTACATCGACGATTGGATGATTTCAGCGAGCTCCGCCCACGAAGTGGCGCGTCACACACAAGTGGTTTTGGCTCACCTGAAGGCCTTAGGTTTCATAGTCAACCACGGCAAGAGCATGCTGACTCCAGCAAGTCGTCTTACATTCATTGGGGTCCTTCTGGACTCATCCGACATGTCGGCCCGTCTCTCAGAGGAGAGGGTGGACAGGTTTCGGGAATGTCTCGACTCCTTTCAAGTGGGCCAGGAGGTCACTTACAGGAGTTGCATGGTACTGACGGGAATGATGGCTTCCGCAGTACATCTGTTGCGTTTGGGCAGGTTTCATATGAGACCTTTTCAAAGATGGATGTTATCCCTCGGGATCCCGCCCTCCTTGAAGTACAAGAAGGTTACGGTTTCCCCTTCCTGCGCGATCGCCCTGTCTCCGTGGCTGGTGGAGGGGTTCCTCACCAGCGGAGTCTCGATTGGCGAGGTGGTTTCCCACAAGTCGATCACGACAGACGCCAGTCTCAGTGGATGGGGAGCCACTTTCGAGGGGCGCACAGCGCAGGGGCTTTGGCCTCTGGAGATGAGGGGTCGTCACATCAACTATTTGGAGTTGATGGCTATACTCCTGGCGCTCAAGCATTTCGAGCCTTGGATTTTGCATTGTCACGTCCTGGTCAGGACAGACAATACGACGGCCATGTTTTATGTCAACAAACAGGGGGGCCTGTCGTCGTTGCCACTGGACCGTCTGGCTCGAGAATTGACGGTTTGGTGCTTGTCGCGCCTCAAGTCGATCAGGGCCTCACACGTCCCAGGTCTCCTCAACAGCGGAGCAGATCTCCTGTCCAGGGGAGGTCCTCGCTACGAGGATTGGTCTCTCCACCCCAGGGTGGTGAGCCAGATTTTTCGCAAGTTTGGTCAGCCAGTGGCGGACCTGTTTGCGTCAGCGGAGAATACGAAGTGTCCGTTGTTCTTCGCGGTGAAGGGCAGTCCCCCCTTGGGGTTGGACGCCTTAGCGCACACGTGGCCGAGAGGTCTACTGTACGCGTTTCCCCCCTTCGACTTAATCCGACCCACTCTGGAGAGAGTCAGGAGGTTCGGTCTGGAGATGCTCCTGGTGGCTCCCTACAAGGGCACGTGGAGATCGGCGATCGCCCCTCTCCTTTGCGAACCGGGTTGGCAGCTGCCTCAGTGCAGGGACCTGTTGAGTCAGGCCAGGGGGGAGATCTTCCACCAAGACCTGCAGGTCCTAGACCTGTGGGTTTGGCACGTGAAAGGTTAAACCTGCTGGCAGCCGGTTTTTCTTCTGAAGTGGTTGATACCATTCAGAGTGCTAAGGCGCCCTCTACGAGGGCGTCTTATGATGGAAGGTGGAATGCCTTTGAGGACTGGTGTGAGTCGCGTGTTCCACCTGTGGTGGCTCATGTGGCGTCAGCCCAGGAAATTCTGGAATTTATGCAGAACCGCTTGAGAAGTGGTCTAGCATTTTCTACCCTTAGGGGGTATTTGGCGGCTATTAATGCCTGTCACCTGGGGGTGGCGGGCAAGGCACCTTCTAAAGTCCCGGAGGTCATCAAGTTCATGCAAGGAGTTGAACGTTTGAGGCCGGTGACTAGGTCTTTGTTCCCAGTTTGGGATCTGCAGGTGGTTCTAGGGGGCCTATGTCGGGCTCCCTTTGAGCCGCTTGTAGGGATGCCTTTGAAACTTTTGAGTTTCAAGACGGCTCTTTTGCTGGCTTTGGCCACGGCTAAAAGAGTTGGTGACCTGCAAGCTCTCTCGGTGTCTGCGGAGTGCATGCAGTTTATGAACAATGATCTCAAGGTGTTGCTCAAGCCTCATCTTAAGTTTGTTCCTAAGAACATGGTGGTTCCTAAGGAGCCTGTTGTTCTTCTGGCTTTTCATCCTCCTCCGTTTGTCTCGGTGGAGGATGAACGGCTGAATTGCCTTTGTCCTGTCAGGGCATTGAAGGCCTACTGTGACAGGACTGCTGGTTCTAGAGCTTCTTCTCAGCTCTTTGTAGAAATGGGCAATGTTCTTGTCAGAAAGCCGGTGTCTAGACCCACTCTTTCGAGGTGGATTGTGGATGCTATTAGGCTGGCTTACTCTAGTGCGGGTGTGGAAGTGCCGGCGGCACTTAAAGCCCATAGCACTAGGGGTGTGGCTACTTCGTGGGCACTGGCAAAGGGAGTCTCCGTTCAGGAGATTTGTGTTTCGGCGAATTGGTCTTCGCCTTCTACCTTTGCAGCCTACTATCACCTGGATATCGAATCCTCTTCGCTAGCGCATTCGGTTCTGGGTGCAGTTGCCTCCTCTACGTCATAGAGGAGTCGGATCTTCCCCTCCCACAGGTGGGCATGTAGCCACCTGGGGTATTTTGGGGGGACCCTGTGTTTTCCTTATATAGTGTGTCTTACTTATAAGGCGGACTTGTCCTTTTCATTTAGTTGAATGAGGCGGACTTCGGTCTGTCAGGGTCTCTCTTTATTTTCTCATGCCTTCACACCCAGGTCCGGTGGGCCTGGGACCTTCTGGGTGATGGGTCACGCCCGTTTGGGCTGTGCTCACCCGTATGAGGGGTGTGTGGGGGTATGAGAGTAGGTTGTGGCTTAGAGGGGAGTTTAAGAATCCCAAGTGGGAGGTCATCCTGGAATATTGACAGTAAACGGTAGGTTCCGTACGGAACCATTGTTTACTTAGATATGGAAGGATGACCTCCCACGTAATGCCCCTCTGTTTCACTGAATGTGGCAGAGAGTGGTATTAAGAGGATGTTACTTCCGCCTCCGGGGGCTTATATAGCCTGGAGGCGGGTCACTCCGGTTTGAGTGACAGGCCCTTCCTACCTACGTTAGTACGGGAGCTGAAGTAGTTTCTCTGAATGATCGCCAGGGGGCGTCATTACCCAAGTGGGAGGTCATCCTTCCATATCTAAGTAAACAATGGTTCCGTACGGAACCTACCGTTTCTGCCCAACAGTGATTTAACTATTGAAAAATAGCAGATATACAAGCTCAAAAGCTTGTAGATCTGCTATTTTTGATAAAATTGTGACAATTTTGAAGTCTTTGAATATTTCAAATCCTTCTGAGGTTGTTTGAAAACCCTATGTTTCTATGTCAGTGGTGCAAACCTTTTCATGTGAAGGACCCCCAAAATGATATGTATTTGGCCACAGACCCCCATCTCAAAATATTATATATAGACGACGACAGAGGAGGAGAGAGATGGAGAGTGAGAGGGAAAATAGAGTGATAGAAAGAGTTGGAAGCCGAGAGAGAGAGAGAGAGAGAGAGAGAGAGAGAGAGAGAGAGAGAGAGAGGAACAGAGGAAGAGAGACGATGAGGGCTGGCGGAGATACAAAGAGAAAGTGAAATGACTGAAAATGAAAATGGCTCTCAGCAGGGTCACATTCACCTCTTTGTGTGTGTGTGTGTGTGTGTGTGTGTGTGTGTGTGTGTGTGTGTGTGTGTGTGTGTGTGTGTGTGTGTGTGTGTGTGTGTGTGTGTGTGTGTGTGTGTGCGTGCGTGCGTGCGTGTGTGTTTGGGAGGGCTTTAGGGATAACAAGAATGTGGCCTGAGATGAACCAATTCAGGTTCTCTCTCTCTCTTTGTGTGTGTGTGTGTGTGTGTGCTTGCGTGCGTGCGCCATGTTGGGACAGATATGAAGTCAACAGCAAAACATACAGTCCTCTGCACACGAGGAAGCGCACGCACGCACGCACGCACGCACGCACACACACACACACACACACCAAGCTCTGAAGCTGTTATCCTCCATCCTGCCCTAGCATTTCTAATTATGGGCTCTGAATCTTAAAGTTTCGACTCACTGTCAGGCTCTTTATGTAAAACTGCGGTAAGGACCATCCAAAAGTAAAACCCAACATCCAGACATGCCGTTGGGTTGGTTTAACAACGCATTTCGAAAGTGCATCACCAACAAACAAACCAAGACAAGATTACAGTTGTAATTGAGGTTTCCTACGAATAGTAAATCTGTTGACCAATTAGAGAGATTTTCTAATGTTTCTTTTCACGAGGCTGTTTTGGTTCCTGTTTCTGTGGGTGCGTGTGTGCGCGTGCGCGAGTGTTGAACATCTTAGAAGATGCATCTCTAGGCGTGTACAGTTCTTGGAGAATATTTGCCCCTGTTCCGTTTTCACGGCATGTTTCTGTGACGTTAGTGGACAGAAGAGGGGTGACACGCGAATCGCGAAACAGACCGGAAACCAGATCCCACGATGATGAAGCTATATACGCAGTCTACGCACGGACGTCAATGGACGGCCAGAATCATGTTCATGAATGTGTTTTGACGTGTGTGTGGACGTGTGTGTGTGCGTGCGTGCGTGCGTGCGTGCGTGCGTGCGTGCGTGTGTGTGTGTGTGTGTGTGCGTTGAGTGAGAGAGGGGCAATGATGAATACAGTGCACTTTTGAACACTTCCAAAGATAGAATGAAGGCCAATTTACGGCTGACCAGAAGGGGAATAAATGCATCACCTTATGAATGTAGGGCAGGCCGACATGTTTCCTTAGCTTTTGTTGCATGTCCCACATTATCGGGCACGCACGCACGCACGCACGCACGCACGCACGCACGCACACACGCACGCACACATAAATAACACAAATAACACACACAAACTCCCCGCTGTGTGGTCACAGTGTTTCTCGGTCACTGGCTTCTCTGAGAAGAGACGGGAGGTGCATTATGGGTAATGTGCTTGTCCCAGACAGTTCGCCCCCCCCTCCCCCCTCTCTCTCTCTCTCTCTCTCTCTCTCTCTCTCTCTCTCTCTCTCTCTCTCTCTCTTTATGCTACTGTCTTTCAGTCTGTCTCTCTGTCTCCTTTTATCTGTCTCACTCACTTGTCCCCGTCACTCTCTCTTCCTTTCACCCCCGCTGCGTTTCCTTTTTTTCCCCCTCTTTTCCTTTCTACTCCGCTTTTGTTTCCTCTAGTAGGCCTAAGACAGTCAGTTTGCTCTCTCTCTCGTTCTCTCTCTCTCTCTCTCTCTCTCTCTCTCTCTCTCTACTCTCTCTCCCTGTGGATGTCTGCGTGGACTTTGTTGACTGGCTGTGTAATTATTCACATCTGACAGTGACGTCCACGTATACTCCGCTTCCCTTTGTATCATTACACTGGTCTCTATAAACATGCTGGGCTTTTTGTAATGTTTATTCTACGTGTGAGGCGTAAACACATCATTTGATGAATGCTTTCAACCCACGCAGCCTTACAAGTTTTTATTTTACGCCGCCTAAACACATAAATGGGCCCACATGGGTGTATCAGAAGAGCAAACGTAAACACCACACGGCTTGTGTTACCTTGCAACAAAGCTGTGCACTAACACCACCAAAGAATGTGGAGAGAGAGCGCAGAGCTATATATCACAGTGGCAGAGGGACGGAGGGGAGGGGAGGGGGAGATAAACCCTCAATGAGATAAACAGAGCATGGAGCTATAGCGAAGGCCACCAGGACACTATACTGTATGATTGCCAGGGATCTTCAACAGGGGGTCCGGGAACTCTAGGGGGTCCTCAGAGTTATACTACAGGGGTCCTCCAAGTCTTCCAATCCTTTTTATATTAACAACTTGAACCCTGGTGTCCATATTCTGAGAACTATAGCCAAAAATAGCAGATCTATGAGCTTGTAGATCGGTTATTTTAGGCAAAGAGGTTAGGTATGAGGGGAAAAAAAGCAGACTAAGCAGATGAGCATAATGTCTCTGATACAAGTGAAGTCGTCAGCCGCTTCTTTTAATCAACTGTCAGTGGCCGGGGGACTTAACACATGATGCAGAGGACCAAATACTGCACACTGCTGCTCTTCCCAGCTCTGCCCAAAAAAGGCTGGGCTAAAACGATAAGCCTGCAGTAGATCTAAAGTTCACGAAGGACCATAAAACGGCAGGGTGTCTGTGATGTAGGCCGACCCTAACCCACTGAGAGTTTCACAAACGAATAGATGGACTTTAATTGAATCTGTGAGACACCAAGGGAGTTGGTGTAGTTTAGACTATAGAGCGATGTGTTCTCTTTTTTCATCTCTTTTAGCAGCCTAGCAGCAGAGTTCTGAATACGTTGTGACGTTTCAATGGACTTTTATGAAAGACCTGTCAAAAAGCACATTGCAGTAGTTCAACTTGCAGATAAAAGCACGAGTTCGTTTTTCAGCATCTTACCAAGTTAGGAATGGTCGTACATCATACTTTGGCAATATTTCAGAGATGAAACCATGCTGTATTGGTCACTTTGTTTAGACGGAACTTTGAACTCAAATTAGAATCTGAAATAACAAAGGCTAGCTATTCTGGTTTGATCAAGGAAGGCAGGCATGGTTGCCAAGTGTTTTAAAGATCTCTTTCTTCTCTTTGGAGCCAGCTAATAAAATATCTGTCTTATCGCCCTCATTAACACATAATCCTAATCATTTAACTTTTTCATAAAGTTATTAGCCACACATTTATTGATTGCATCTGCATTCAATAAATGTTCATGTTTGCTTCAGTTTAACTGATTTATTAATTTATGAAGGAAGAATCTAGAGGGGTTAATTTGTCACTAAGAGCGTCTGCTAAATGCCTACATTGTAAATTGTCACTCACTCACATAATGGCGGAGGTACAAGCAGCCACATATTGGCAGGGGCGTCACAAGGGGTAGAAAAGTGGGACTGAGTTACTGGGGCCCAAGGTGGAGGGGCCCTAATAACTTTATCTATTGAAAAATAGCAGATATACAAGTTCACAGCGCGGCACCGAGTGCCGTGCTGCGAGCTTGTAGATCTGCTATTTTTTAAAAGTTGTGAAAATATGTATTTTTTAAGCGAACATTTCTAACTCAAATTTTGCTTCCGGGGGTCCCTGGAACTAAATATTTTGAGATCGGGGTCCGTGGCCAAATACATCATCTTGGGGGTCCTTGACATAGGTTTCTTGCACACGTTTTCAAGATTTTTGAAAAATAGCAGATATACAAGCTGTGAGCTTGTATATATCTGCTATTTTTCAATAGTTAACATTCATGGGGGGCCCGCAGTCAATCCTTGTACTCAGGGCCCAGAATTTGGTGTGACGCCCCTGCATATTGGTGGTACATGTTCTGTAACTGCGCTAACATATTCTTCTTGGCACATGTTCTCCAAGACTTCATGGAAAATAATTGTGTCAACACCTTCACTTTAATTAAGAACTAGAATAGATACTTTATTACCACCAAGTCTCAGATAATTAACTGTCTTAGTGAGAGCAGTTTCTGCGCTGTGATTAGCTCTGAAACCTGACTGAAATGTCTCTAGAAGATTGTTCTCATTTAGAAAGTTGTTTATTTGGTTGAAAATAACTTTTTTCAAGTGCAGGGAAGTTTGCTATGGGTATGTAATTGTTTACAACTCAACAATCTAAATTAGGCTTCTTCTGTAGATGTTTCACAACAGCGGTTTTGAAGGCATCAGGAAAAACTCCCGTTTCAAGTTCTCATAATATGTATGACTGTGATTGAAATATCATCGAAAACCCTCTTAATGAGTAGAGAAGGGACAGTGACGGAAAGTGATAGATTTACTCATTATCCCACTATAAGTCAAAATATAGCATAGATTGATTTTGATGTCCACTTTGAAATATTTCAAAGTTTGTCCTGAAACAAACCTGAGAAGCAGTAAGCGAAACACATTGTTCATGATGTTTGTAGAAATAAAAACAACAAGCATTCCAGCCTTCTCGTGTGCTGTGAATTTGTTCTACCATCACCTGCACAAGAAGAAACAACGCTGTGTAAAGGACATATATCTGCCAAATTAGTCTACACAATCAATAATTAAAATAAGGATTTAATCTGGGTCAAGACCATGATACCGTATATATCTATCTATAAATGCGAGAAGTCTCTGCGTGTCTGTCTGTCTGTCTGTGTGTCTGTAATCCGCGTATCTCGAGAACCGTTCGTCCCACCGGCTTCAGATTCGGCACGCGCGGTTTTCCCGAACTGGCGCGAAACGTTCGGAATCTCCTTATGCGGGGTTGATTGTTGACATCAGGCTGTTCCGGAGGAAATCGGCGAAAGCTCTGACTCATTGTGACATCACTTCATAAAAGGCTCTGACATCACGTACGCCACATGAGTCAACAAAAAATCTCTGTGAGTGTGTATGTATGTATGTAATCCGCGTATCTGGAGAACCGTTCGTCCCACGGGCACGCACGTTCTCCATATATGGGCATAAAATGAATGCCCCCATATATGGGCATAAAATGGATTGCAGACAGACAGATACAGATATCTCCATATATGGACATAAATGGATAGAGGCAAACAGATGGTCAAAGATCTCCATATATGGGCATAAAATGGACGCAGACAGACAGATACAGATATCTCCATATATGGGCATAAATGGACACAGGCAAACAGATGTTCAAAACGGGTCCTATGACAACAGGTATAATGAGGTTTGCATTAAAGGGGGAACCGGCACTGTGTCTGCAACACAGTTGGAGGCACAGACAGATACTCCATATATGGGCATAAAATGGACGCAGATAGACAGATATCTCCATATCTATAACTGCAGTGATCTCCATATATGGACATAAAATGGACGCCGACAGACAGACAGACAGATACAGATATCTCCATATATGGGCATAAATGGACACAGGCAGACAGATGGTCAAAACGGGTCCTATGAAAACAGGTATAATGGGGTTTGCATTAAAGGGCGAGGCAAACAGATGGTCAAAGATCTCCATATATGGGCATAAAATGGACGCAGACAGACAGATACAGATATCTCCATATATGGGCATAAATGGACACAGGCAAACAGATGTTCAAAACGGGTCCTATGACAACAGGTATAATGAGGTTTGCATTAAAGGGGGAACCGGCACTGTGTCTGCAACACAGTTGGAGGCACAGACAGATACTCCATATATGGGCATAAAATGGACGCAGATAGACAGATATCTCCATATCTATAACTGCAGTGATCTCCATATATGGACATAAAATGGACGCCGACAGACAGACAGGCAGATACAGATATCTCCATATATGGGCATAAATGGACACAGGCAGACAGATGGTCAAAACGGGTCCTATGAAAACAGGTATAATGGGGTTTGCATTAAAGGGCGGGGCATTCATTCCCTATTTACATTGTTCCGAGTTGGCCAGGTCGCCGACTAGACGCAGCTTCTAGTATATTTAATAAAGGGTTAATGACATCAAGTATTATGCATTGCCAGCCATTGAAAAAGGCACACAAAAAAACAGTACAATGTACTGAACCTATTACATCTAATTTACACTTATAAATGATTCGTCAGATTATAGTAGTATTGTAACAATGAAATCCAAGCATCTATTTTAAGGTTCAGAGCACTGAAAACAGAGCAAAACTTCACAACACTCTCGCAGCGCGGCAAGCCGGCAACAATACATAATGAATTCATTCATTATTCATGACATTCCAAAAATATCATTCTCCTTCTGCATAACATAAAAAGTTCCAGTATTCAAATAATTCACACCATTTGTAAAAGCCACTGAACTGCTTTTGTACGTTAGTTTATTGTTATTATAGTTATGATTATTTGGCATTATTTTGCGTAATTAGTTCTATTAGTTTCACATATTATTGGTTAATTGGATGATTGTGGGTACGCCTCTTCCAGGCTTGATTGGGAGCTAAGGGCATAAATAGGTGTGGTTGATTAGCTATCAGTATGCACCTGAGAGGACATATGGTTTTTTACCAGTGTCAAAGCCACTTTGTCATAGGAAGCCATGCCAGAAGATGTTTGTTTGTACCATGCTGCTGCACTTTGATAAGTAAAATATGCAAGACAAAACGTCAACTGTGGTCGACAATGTGTTCTTTTACCTGCGTACAGCCTAAGTCACCAGGTGTATCAGTGGGGTTTGAAGGCTTATTGGGAGCTGACAAAACTGCACTTTCAAAGTAAAAAACCTGGTCCCATTGACAAACTGGACAAAGGAAGAACTTGAGGAACTATTGGGCGAGTGGTGACACTATAGGCGTGTGGGCCCTTGGATTGAAGATGATTTGGTATTGGAAAGCCACAACACTGAAAAAGGAGAAAACAAAGGACATTGCGGTATCCGGTATGTAACGAACACTGAAAAGTCATATAGGAAAACGGCTTTTATCTTCGTGTTTGTCACTGCTAAGTTCTTATTAGTGACCCGTTTGCCGCACTGCCGTCCGCTTTTATCCTTTTGTCACCGCTGGACTTTTATTGGTGATAGTTTTCTACAGTCCATTATTAGCATTTTTGTATGTCACTGCTGGACTTTTATCTGTGACACGCCTGTTGATTTGCCACTGTCACTGCCGTTCAGTTTATTTTTTGATAATTTGTGTTTAACCCTGTGAGCTGCACCGCACTTTAGTGTGGTTAATAAGGGAAACACTCAAAATGTCAGAGTGGTGGGATTCTGATGAAGATCCAGATCTCAGTGACTGGTCAGACAATGACCCGCCTCCAGAACTCAGTAAGGAGGTCATTGACTATATTGTGCAAAGTTATTTTGACAGCTTTCAGAGCACACCAATTGCTTCTTCAAGAAGAGCTCCCAGCCAGATAGAGGGTCTGAATGAGGAGCACAGAGGCAACTGTTTTGCCACAGATGTGGAGGAAAGAGGGACACCTCCAGGAGAGGATGGGAGAAAGACAAGGCAGGGAGAGGAGGAGAGCGTCTCTGAATCAGGGCCAAAGAACCCTCAGGCTCTGGAGGAGAATCTACAGCTGAAAGGGCTCCGACAGGAGGAGCTAACAGACCCTGCAGAAGACGACGGGGACGACAGAGAGATGGCTGTGGAGACGGGGGGCTCCTTGGCTGTTGGCAACGCCCTTTTGGGAACTGCAGATGATGGACGGATGACCAAAACTGCAGATGATGGACAGATGTCCAAAAAGGTTAAAGGCCCCAAGCGTGTGGACCCAAAGAAAAGGAAAAAAAAGCAACGTGCCCAGGAGAAGAGGGTGCAGATGGAGAAGAGGATGCAGACGGAGCAGAAGGAGAATGAGAAGGTTGATGTGCCAGAGGAAAGGGACATCCACTCATTCTGCTTTCTCTGGTGGCTTGAGGGCTATGTCAAGCCTTCTCCAGTTGGCCAAGTGAAAAGAAGACCTGTTAAGTGCTGGTGGCAAATGGAGGCCACAGACTAACTTCTCTTCTCCCTCTATCTACTTTTCTTTCTTTCTTTTTTGCAGTGTCATCAATAAAGAAGACTCAGTCAAGATTAAATACATGACACACATACTACATATCATTGATTACTGTTTATTATGTTTATGGCTTTTTAAATGCATTTTCGTAATTGGTCATATAATGCCCAATTAGGGGGGAATGTAAAAGCCACTGAACTGCTTTTGTACGTTAGTTTATTGTTATTATAGTTATGATTATTTGGCATTATTTTGCGTAATTAGTTCTATTAGTTTCACATATTATTGGTTAATTGGATGATTGTGGGTACGCCTCTTCCAGGCTTGATTGGGAGCTAAGGGCATAAATAGGTGTGGTTGATTAGCTATCAGTATGCACCTGAGAGGACATATGGTTTTTTACCAGTGTCAAAGCCACTTTGTCATAGGAAGCCATGCCAGAAGATGTTTGTTTGGACCATGCTGCTGCACTTTGATAAGTAAAATATGCAAGACAAAACGTCAACTGTGGTCGACAATGTGTTCTTTTACCTGCGTACAGCCTAAGTCACCAGGTGTATCAGTGGGGTTTGAAGGCTTATTGGGAGCTGACAAAACTGCACTCACCATTTTCAACATGTTTCATGTTGAGCAGGCACGTGCACACATAGACATCAAAGGGGGCTTGAGCCCCTGCCCTTTTATCTGTCTGTGAAAAGTGCCCTCTCCAGACCATGAATGCAGTTTTTACTATGTTGAAAGACATGCAAATGCCCCGTTTCCATGCCATACCTGAAGGCAGCATTGAAGAGAATTGCCTTGTCCAAACTCTCCTGAACTTGAATGCAGCATCTTATGTTGAAAGAATTACCCTCCCTGTGTAGAAACCCATGCCGTTACGCCACATCTCCAGTATTCACTTGATTAAGTTCAGTGTGATATCAAGTACCGAAAATAGCCGACCTCCTAGCTCACAACGCGCCACAGCGCGCCGCGTTGTGAGCTCGGGGAGGTCTGCTATTTTCGATATTTTCACCAAAAGGCCCTTCTAGAAATTTCAGCCCCTGCCTCTCTAAGATTCTCTGCACGTCCCTGGTGTTGAGTCATTCATTTTATATGTTCCGTATATAGCTGACACACTGAATCATTACTGTCCCTTTGACCCTTTCTCCAATTAACCTTTGACCTTGAGCCAGCCTCTGGTCATTACACAGGTCTGAACAAACCCTTTATGTCTGTGGACACGAATAAATAACCCTCCCCATCTCCGCTCTCATCTGCTTTTGAACCGGTGTAGGATTACAAGAGGGAAACCAGATATATGGATCACCATTGTTCTTTGGGGAGGGGGTATTTTGCTGCTACAGGTATTGTGCAGATAATATTGGCTTTTAAAATAAGGCAGTAAAAATGATAGGAGCCAAAGGAAATAGAGAACTGTTGATTAGGAAGGTGATGATGATGATGCTATAGTTTTCATAAACAACAGTAACGATTCTAGGTTGTTAGAGAGGTGTAAATGTATTTGGTGGTGTAAAATGGATGTGTAGTTTAATAATAGCTGAACGGTGTAATAGTAGTAGTAGTAGTTCCATGCCAAACGTTGCACACACACTCCTTGGCTGCCAAACCACAACCTCCACCCCTCATTTCTCACATGGCCCTCTTCTAGCGCCACCATGAGGCCAATTCTTGCAAAACACATTTTTGGACACTGCTCCTACATATTTTGCCCTAAAACCATGCAAAGACACAGTATCTCTAAAGTCATGTCATCAACATGGATCTGTCCCATTTCCCATATTCCCTCCTGATTGGCTACCATTGCCTTCTAAAGTTTGTGTATGCAACCTGATGGTCGCTTATCTCCCGATTAGGGAGTCTTACTGGTAGTAGTAGTAGTAGTAGTAGTAGTAGTAGTAGTAGTAGAACCATAATCATGCCAATCACCACCAATGTCACCATCTTTATTAGGTGCTGAACACTCTTAATAAGGAAGGATAGCTTGCTCATCATTTACTTCCCAGATTATTACCATAAATGAGCTGCTAGCATCCCCCAGGTGGAAGCTCTCTCTGTTGATGCAACAGAGTAGCAGTATGCGGGCAGGCCCACTCTCATGGGAGCCCCCGTTTAATGGGTCACAGGAAAACTGTGGCAGTCCCTAGATGAGTGGTTGGTACTGTAGCTTTACGGTATGCTACGGCTTTCATAAACAACTGTAAAGATTCTAGGTTGTCGGGGAGTTTTATGTGTATTTTGAGGTTGTAAAATGGACTTGTACTAAATAGACATTAATAGCGTTAGTTGACATGAATTTTTAGGCAGTAAAGGGTTGATTATATCATCAGTATTCACTAGTAAGACAGATGTATTATGCATTGCCGGCCATTGAAAAATGCACATTTTAATTTACTGAACCTATTACATCTAATTTACATGTATAAATGATTCTTCAGATTATAGTAGTATTGTAAATAAATAAATCCAAGTATCTATTTTAAGGTTCAGAGAGTTGTAAACAGAGCAAAACTTCACAGCGCGACAACAATGCATAACTAGAAAAATATTGTTCCTTCGAAACAATTGTGGGCTCGCTTCAAGCCAGAAAACAATGGCTATAAAAGTACAAAACGTCAAGATCGCAGGCAGTGCTCTCTTTGACGTTACTGACGTCAAAGATTGGTCCATTTTGTTCCAAAAATGTGTTGTGCAAAAGTTGACCCGCTGGTGGCGCTATAACAGGCCAATGTAAGAAGGGTGGTATCTGTTCCTTGACCTATTGGGAATGTGCTTGCAAGATTTCACGCACATCCCAGGCTGTGTTCATGATTTGAGGTGTTTTTGGCTTTGGCCACTTTATCGCTGCTTGCAGCTATATTTATTCATTTATTTATTTATTTTTTGTGTGTGCACTTCATAGGCATATTAGATAAAGGTCCTTAGATTGTGTGTAGAATGTTTCATGCAAATTGCTAAAAAAAATCCTAACGGCTTTAAGCGTTTCACAAACTGCTCAAAATGATATAGCGCCCCCCTTTGGTCAATTGGAGTAAGATTGGTTTTAGTGATATTTGGACTAACACTCTACATCTTTGCCAAATGCCATGAACATGTTACTTTGCATGTATGATTTAGAGGCAGAAGAATAATTTGCATAAAACTGCAATATTCATTGAATTATTAAAAAAAAGCATGTTTAAATTTTTTTTTAAATCCGATCTGACAGATCTTTAGATTTTGGTCCAAAGTTCATGTAAAAAAATGTTTTGTGCACGTGACACGAAAATTCCAGAATAAAAGCGTGTTTAAGCGTTTTACAAACTGCTCCAAATGGCGGAAAATCTAAGGGCGGAGCTTACTTAACAAAGACACAGATGTCTTCCGCTCGAGTCAAAGCACGCGTGTAAGCAAGTTGCATGTCTTCAAACGAAACGAGTCATGTCTTATGCCCGTTTGAAGTTTGAATTTTCAAACGCTTTGTATAGCGCCCCCCTTTGGCCGATTGGAATAAAATTGGTTTCAGTGATACTTTGACTAACCCTCCACATCTTTGCCAAATGCCATGAACGTCTAACTTTGCATGCATGATTTAGAGGCAGAAGAATAATTTGCATAAAACCGCAATATTTATTGAATTATTAAAAAATAATGTTTCACTTTAAAAGGAATCCGACCAGACAGTTTGACCGTATTGGTCCAAAGTTCCTGTGAAAAAAGTTTTGTGCGCGTCACGCAAAAAACCCAGGAGGAGATAGATTTTGACTGTTTTTCATATAATTCCAAATTTTGGGGGATCTAAAGGTCAGAGGTCAAAAGTCAGAGCGTAAAAGTTGTTTGGCATGAGGAGACACATACGTGTATACAGGTTTCATGGCTGTACTTATAACAGAGCATGAGCTCTACCTGTTCAAAGTTCGCACTTTTGAAGGCTTCCTACAGCGCCCCCCTTTGGCCGATTGGAATAAAATTGGTTTCAGTGATACTTTGACTAACCCTCTACATCTTTGCCAAATGCCATGAACGTGTAACTTTGCATGTATGATTTAGAGGCCGAAGAATAATTTGCATAAAACCGCACTATTGATTGAATTATTAAAAAAATATATTTCACTTTAAAAGAAATCCGACCAGACAGTTTGACCGTATTGGTCCAAAGTTCATGTGAAAAAAGTTTTGTGCACTTGACGCGAAAATCCCAGGAGGAGATAGATTTTTACTGTTTTTCATATAATTCCGAATTGTGGGAGACCTAAAGGTCAGAGGTCAAAAGTTAGAGGGTAAAAGTTGTTCGGCATGAGGAGACGCATAAGTGTATACAGGTTTCATGGCTGTATGTATAACACAGCATGAGCTCTACCTGTTCAAAGTTCGCACTTTCGAAGGCTTCCTACAGCGCCACCATTTGGCCGATTGCTGTAAAAAATAATAGCACACTTCGCCACTGTAAACTGAACACATTGATGTTTTTATTTTCATTTTCTCACTAAGTATGTAGGAGTAGAAAGGAACCGAAGTTTTTTGATACTTGATATAGTATGACTGCCTGCCTGATAGATAAACTAGAAAAATATTGTTCCTTCGAAACAATTGTGGGCTCGCTTCAAGCCAGAAAACAATGGCTATAAAAGTACAAAACGTCAAGATCGCAGGCAGTGCTCTCTTTGACGTTACTGACGTCAAAGATTGGTCCATTTTGTTCCAAAAATGTGTTGTGCAAAAGTTGACCCGCTGGTGGCGCTATAACAGGCCAATGTGAGAAGGGTGGTATCTGTTCCTTGACCTATTGGGAATGTGCTTGCAAGATTTCACGCACATTGCAGGCTGTGTTCATGATTTGAGGTGTTTTTGGCTTTGGCCACTTTATCGCTGCTTGCAGCTATATTCATTGTGGGCTCGCCTATAAGGCGAGCACACTTTAGATATTGTCATTATTTATCTATCAGTCAGTCAGTCAGTCAGACAGTAGACGGGAACTTCGGTTCCTTTCTACTCCTACATACTTAGTGAGAAAATGAAAATAAAAACATCAATGTGTTCAGTTTACAGTGGCGAAGTGCGCTATTATTTTTTATAGCAATCAGCCAAATGGTGGCGCTGTAGGAAGCCTTCGAAAGTGCGAACTTTGAACAGGTATAGCTCATGCTGTGTTTTAGTTACAGCCATGAAACCTGTATACACGTATGCGTCTCCTCATGCCGAACAACTTTTACCCTCTAACTTTTGACCTCTGAACTTTAGGTCTCCCACAATTCGGAATTATATGAAAAACAGTAAAAATCTATCTCCTCCTGGGATTTTCGCATCAAGTGCACAAAACTTTTTTCACATGAACTTTGGACCAATACGGTCAGATTGATCAACCAGATTTTTTTTAAAGTGAAATATAATTTTTTAATAATTCAATCAATATTGCGGTTTTATGCAAATTATTCTTCGGCCTCTAAATCATACATGCAAAGTTACACGTTCATGGCATTTGGCAAAGATGTGGAGGGTTAGTCAAAGTATCACTGAAACCAATTTTATTCCAATCGGCCAAAGGGGGGCGCTATACGAAGCGTTTGAAAATTCAAACTTCAAACGGGCATAAGTCATGACTCGTTTTGTTTGAAGACATGCAACTTGTTACACGCGTGCTTTGACTCGAGCGGAAGACATCTGTGTCGTTGTTAAGTAAGCTCCGCCCTTCGATTTTCCGCCATATTGAGCAGTTTGTAAAACGCGTAAACCCGCTTTTATTCTGGAATTTTCGCTCCACGTGCACAAAACTTTTTTTACGTGAACTTTGGACCGATATCTAAAGATCTGTCAGATCGTATTTCTTTAAAATTGAAACATGCTTTTTTAAATAAATTCAATGAATATTGCAGTTTTATGCAAATTATTCTTCTGCCTCTAAATCATACATGCAAAGTAACATGTTCATGGCATTTGGCAAAGATGTAGAGTGTTAGTCCAAATATCACTAAAACCAATCTTACCCCAATTGAACAAAGGGGGGGCGCTATATCATTTTGAGCAGTTTGTGAAACGCTTAAACCCGTTAGGATTTTTTTTTTGCAATTTGCATGAAACATTCTACACACAATCTAAGGACCTTTATCTAATATGCCTATGAAGTGCACACACACAAAAAAATTATAATAATGAATATAGCTGCAAGCAGCGATAAAGTGGCCAAAGCCAAAAACACCTCAAATCATGAACACAGCCTGCAATGTGCGTGAAATCTTGCAAGCACATTCCCAATAGGTCAAGGAACAGATACCACCCTTCTTACATTGGCCTGTTATAGCGCCACCAGCGGGTCAACTTTTGCACAACACATTTTTGGAACAAAATGGACCAATCGTTGACGTCAGTAACGTCAAAGAGAGCACTGCCTGCGATCTTGACATTTTGTACTTTTATAGCCATTGTTTTCTGGCTTGAAGCGAGCCCACAATTGTTTCGAAGGAACAATATTTTTCTAGTTATTATTATGTTTTTGTGTGTGTGCACTTCATAGGCATATTAGATAAAGGTCATTAGATTGTGTGTAGAATGTTTCATGCAAATTGCAAAAAAAAAATCCTAACGGGTTTAAGCGTTTCACAAACTGCTCAAAATGATATAGCGCCCCCCTTTGGCCAATTGGGGTAAGATTGGTTTTAGTGATATTTGGACTAACACTCTACATCTTTGCCAAATGCCATGAACATGTTACTTTGCATGTATGATTTAGAGGCAGAAGAATAATTTGCATAAAACTGCAATATTCATTGAATTTATTTAAAAAAGCATGTTTCAATTTTAAAGAAATCCGATCTGACAGATCTTTAGATATCGGTCCAAAGTTCACGTAAAAAAAGTTTTGTGCACGTGGAGCGAAAATTCCAGAATAAAAGCAGGTTTACGCGTTTTACAAACTGCTCAAAATGGCGGAAAATCGAAGGGCGGAGCTTACTTAACAACGACACAGATGTCTTCCGCTTGAGTCAAAGCACGTGTGTAACAAGTTGCATGTCTTCAAACAAAACGAGGTATGACTTATGCCCGTTTGAAGTTTGAATTTTCAAACGCTTCGTATAGCGCCCCCCTTTGGCCGATTGGAATAAAATTGGTTTCAGTGATACTTTGACTAACCCTCCACATCTTTTCCAAATGCCATGAACGTGTAACTTTGCATGTATGATTTAGAGGCCGAAGAATAATTTGCATAAAACCGCAATATTGATTGAATTATTAAAAAAATATATTTCACTTTAAAAGAAATCCGCCGAGACTAGTTTGACCGTATTGGTCCAAAGTTCATGTGAAAAAAGTTTTGTGCACTTGACGCGAAAATCCCAGGAGGAGATAGATTTTTACTGTTTTTCATATAATTCCGAATTGAGGGAGACCTAAAGGTCAGAGGTCAAAAGTTAGAGGGTAAAAGTTGTTCGGCATGAGGAGACGCATAAGTGTATACAGGTTTCATGGCTGTATGTATAACACAGCATGAGCTATACCTGTTCAAAGATCGCACTTTCGAAGGCTTCCTACAGCGCCACCATTTGGCCGATTGCTATAGAAAATAATAGCACACTTCGCCACTGTAAACTGAACACATTGATGTTTTTATTTTCATTTTCTCACTAAGTATGTAGGAGTAGAAAGGAACCGAAGTTTTTTGATACTTGCACTGACTGCCTGCCTAGTAAATAATGACAATATCTAAAGTGTGCTCGCCTTATAGGCGAGCCCACAATAATGACAATATCTAAAGTGTGCTCGCCTTATAGGCGAGCCCACAACTAGAAAATATTGTTCCTTCGAAACAATTGTGGGCTCGCTTCAAGCCAGAAAACAATGGCTATAAAAGTACAAAATGTCAAGATCGCAGGCAGTGCTCTCTTTGACGTGCTATAAAAGTACAAAATGTCAAGATCGCAGGCAGTGCTCTCTTTGACGTTACTGACGTCAAAGATCGGTCCATATTGTTCCAAAAATGTGTTGTACAAAAGTTGACCCGCTGGTGGCGCTATAACAGGCCAATGTGAAAAGGGTGGTATTTGTTCCTTGACCTATTGGGAATGTGCTTGCAAGATTTCACGCACATTGCAGGCTGTGTTCATGATTTGAGGTGTTTTTGGCTTTGGCCACTTTATCGCTGCTTGCAGCTATATTTATTATTATTATTTTTTTTTTGTGTGTGCGCACTTCATAGGCATATTAGATAAAGGTCCTTAGATTGTGTGTAGAATGTATCATGCAAATTGCTAAAAAAAATCCTAACGGTTTAAGCGTTTCACAAACTGCTCAAAATGATATAGCGCCCCCCTTTGGCCATTTGGGGTAAGATTGGTTTTAGTGATATTTGGACTAACACTCTACATCTTTGCCAAATGCCATGAACATGTTACTTTGCATGTATGATTTAGAGGCAGAAGAATAATTTGCATAAAACTGCAATATTCATTGAATTATTAAAAAAGCATGTTTCAATTTAAAAAAAAAAATCCGATCTGACAGATCTTTAGATATTGGTCCAAAGTTCATGTAAAAAAAGTTTTGTGGACGTGACGCGAAAATTCCAGAATAAAAGCGGGTTTAAGCGTTTTACAAACTGCTCAAAATGGCGGAAAATCTAAGGGCGGAGCTTACTCAACAAAGACACAGATGTCTTCCGCTTGAGTCAAAGCACGCGTGTAAGCAAGTTGCATGTCTTCAAACGAAACGAGGCATGACTTATGCCCGTTTAAAGTTTGAATTTTCAAACGCTTCGTATAGCGCCCCCCTTTGGCCGATTGGAATAAAATTGGTTTCAGTGATACTTTGACTAACCCTCTACATCTTTGCCAAATGCCATGAACGTGTAACTTTGCATGTATGATTTAGAGGCAGAAGAATAATTTGCATAAAACCGCAATATCTATTGAATTATTAAAAAATTATATTTCACTTTAAAAGAAATCCGACCAGACAGTTTGACCGTATTGGTCCAAAGTTCATGTGGATAAAGTTTTGTGCGCGTAACGCGAAAATCCCAGGAGGAGATAGATTTTTACTGTTTTTCATATAATTCAAAATTCTGGGGGATTTAAAGGTCAGAGGTCAAAAGTCAGAGCGTAAAAGTTGTTCGGCATGAGGAGACGCATACGTGTATACAGGTTTCATGACTGTACGTATAACAGAGCATGAGCTCTATCTGTTCAAAGTTCGCACTTTCGAAGGCTTCCTACAGCGCCACCATTTGGCCGATTGCTGTAAAAAATAATAGCACACTTCGCCACTGTAAGCTGAACACATTGATGTTTTTATTTTCATTTTCTGTCTAAGTATGTAGGAGTAGAAAGGAACCGAAGGTTTGAGGAGAACTTGATATGACGGTTAGATATTGTCACTAGAAAAATATTGTTCCTTCGAAACAATTGTGGGCTCGCTTCAAGCCAGAAAACAATGGCTATTAAAGTACAAAATGTCAAGATCGCAGGCAGTGCTCTCTTTGACGTTACTGACGTCAAAGATTGGTCCATTTTGTTCCAAAAATGTGTTGTGCAAAAGTTGACCCGCTGGTGGCGCTATAACAGGCCAATGTAAGAAGGGTGGTATCTGTTCCTTGACCTATTGGGAATGTGCTTGCAAGATTTCACGCACATTGCAGGCTGTGTTCATGATTTGAGGTGTTTTTGGCTTTGGCCACTTTATCGCTGCTTGCAGCTATATTCATTATTATTATTTTTTTTGTGTGTGTGCACTTCATAGGCATATTAGATAAAGGCCCTTAGATTGTGTGTAGAATGTTTCATGCAAATTGCAAAAAAAAAATCCAAACGGGTTTAAGCGTTTCACAAACTGCTCAAAATGATATAGCGCCCCCCTTTGGCCAATTGGGGTAAGATTGGTTTTAGTGATATTTGGACTAACACTCTACATCTTTGCCAAATGCCATGAACATGTTACTTTGCATGTATGATTTAGAGGCAGAAGAATAATTTGCATAAAACTGCAATATTCATTGAATTTATTTAAAAAAGCATGTTTCAATTTTAAAGAAATCCGATCTGACAGATCTTTAGATATCGGTCCAAAGTTCACGTAAAAAAAGTTTTGTGCACGTGGAGTGAAAATTCCAGAATAAAAGCGGGTTTACGCGTTTTACAAACTGCTCAATTGGCGGAAAAATCGGGGGGCGGAGCTTACTTAACAACGACACAGATGTCTTCCGCTCGAGTCAAAGCACGCGTGTAACAAGTTGCATGTCTTCAAACGAAACGAGTCATGACTTATGCCCGTTTGAAGTTTGAATTTTCAGACGCTTCGTATAGCGCCCCCCTTTGGCCGATTGGAATAAAATTGGTTTCAGTGATACTTTGACTAACCCTCCACATCTTTGCCAAATGCCATGAACGTGTAACTTTGCATGTATGATTTAGAGGCCGAAGAATAATTTGCATAAAACCGCAACATTGATTGAATTATTAATAAAATATATTTCACTTTAAAAGAAATCCGCCGAGACTAGTTTGACCGTATTGGTCCAAAGTTCATGTGAAAAAGGTTTCATGCGCGTATCGCAAAGATCCCAGGAGGAGATAGATTTTTACTGTTTTTCATATAATTCCAAATTCTGAGGGATCTAAAGATCAGAGGTCAAAAGTCAGAGCGTAAAGATTGTTCGGCATGAGGAGACGCATACGTGTATACAGGTTTCATGGCTGTACGTATAACAGAGCATGAGCTATACCTGTTCAAAGTTCGCACTTTCGAAGGCTTCCTACAGCGCCACCATTTGGCCGATTGCTGTAAAAAGTAATAGCACACGTCGCCACAGTAAGCTGAACACATTGATGTTTTTATTTTCATTTTCTCACTAAGTATGTAGGAGTAGAAAGGAACCGAAGTTTTGAGGAGAACTTGATATGACGGTTAGATATTGTCACTAGAAAAATATTGTTCCTTCGAAACAATTGTGGGCTCGCTTCAAGCCAGAAAACAATGGCTATAAAAGTACAAAATGTCAAGATCGCAGGCAGTGCTCTCTTTGACGTTACTGACGTCAAAGATTGGTCCATTTTGTTCCAAAAATGTGTTGTGCAAAAGTTGACCCGCTGGTGGCGCTATAACAGGCCAATGTAAGAAGGGTGGTATCTGTTCCTTGACCTATTGGGAATGTGCTTGTAAGATTTCACGCACATTGCAGGCTGTGTTCATGATTTGAGGTGTTTTTGGCTTTGGCCACTTTATCGCTGCTTGCAGCTATATTCATTATTATTTTTTTTTTGTGTGTGTGTGCACTTCATAGGCATATTATATAAAGGTCCTTAGATTGTGTGTAGAATGTTTCATGCAAATTGCAAAAAGAAATCCTAACGGGTTTAAGCGTTTCACAAACTGCTCAAAATGATATAGCGCCCCCCTTTGGCCAATTGGGGTAAGATTGGTTTTAGTGATATTTGGACTAACACTCTACATCTTTGCCAAATACCATGAACATGTTACTTTGCATGTATGATTTAGAGGCAGAAGAATAATTTGCATAAAACTGCAATATTCATTGAATTTATTTAAAAAAGCATGTTTCAATTTTAAAGAAATCCGATCTGACAGATCTTTAGATATCGGTCCAAAGTTCACGTAAAAAAGGTTTTGTGCACGTGGAGCGAAAATTCCAGAATAAAAGCGGGTTTACGCGTTTTACAAACTGCTCAAAATGGCGGAAAATCGAAGGGCGGAGCTTACTTAACAACGACACAGATGTCTTCCGCTTGAGTCAAAGCACGCGTGTAACAAGTTGCATGTCTTCAAACGAAACGAGTCATGACTTATGCCCGTTTGAAGTTTGAATTTTCAAACGCTTCGTATAGCGCCCCCCTTTGGCCGATTGGAATAAAATTGGTTTCAGTGATACTTTGACTAACCCTCCACATCTTTGCCAAATGCCATGAACGTGTAACTTTGCATGTATGATTTAGAGGCTGAAGAATAATTTGCATAAAACCGCAATATTGATTGAAGTATTAAAAAATTATATTTCACTTTAAAAGAAATCCACCGAGACTAGTTTGACCGTATTGGTCCAAAGTTCATGTGAAAAAAGTTTTGTGCGCGTACCGCAAAAATCCCAGGAGGAGATAGATTTTTACTGTTTTTTATATAATTCAAAATTCTGGGGGATCTAAAGGTCAGAGGTCAAAAGTCAGAGTGCAAAAGTTGTTCGGCATGAGGAGACGCATACGTGTATACAAGTTTCATGACTGTACGTATAACAGAGCATGAGCTCTATCTGTTCAAAGTTCGCACTTTCGAAGGCTTCCTACAGCGCCACCATTTGGCCGATTGCTGTAAAAAATAATAGCACACTTCGCCACTGTAAGCTGAACACATTGATTTTTTTATTTTCATTTTCTGTCTAAGTATGTAGGAGTAGAAAGGAACCGAAGTTTTGAGGAGAACTTGATATGACGGTTAGATATTGTCACTAGAAAAATATTGTTCCTTCGAAACAATTGTGGGCTCGCTTCAAGCCGGAAAACAATGGCTATAAAAGTACAAAATGTCAAGATCGCAGGCAGTGCTCTCTTTGACGTTACTGACGTCAAAGATTGGTCCATTTTGTTCCAAAAATGTGTTGTGCAAAAGTTGACCCGCTGGTGGCGCTATAACAGGCCAATGTAAGAAGGGTGGTATCTGTTCCTTGACCTATTGGGAATGTGCTTGCAAGATTTCACGCACATTGCAGGCTGTGTTCATGATTTGAGGTGTTTTTGGCTTAGGCCACTTTATCGCTGCTTGCAGCTATATTTATTATTATTATTTTATAATTCTTTTGTGTGCACTTCATAGGCATGTTAGATAAAGGTCCTTAGATTGCGTGTAGAATGTTTCATGCAAATTGCAAAAAAAATCCTAGAATAAAAACGGGTTTAAGCGTTTTACAAACTGCTCAAAATTATATAGCGCCCCCCTTTGGCCATTTGGGGTAAGATTGGTTTCAGTGATATTTGAACTAACCCTCTACACTATTTTGTCATGAAAATCTGACTTTGCATGTATGTTTTAGAGGCAGAAGAATAATTTGCATAAAAATGCAATATCGTTTGAATTATTTAAAAAAGCATGTTTCAATGTTAAAGAAATCCGATCTGACAGATCTTTAGATATCGGTCCAAAGTTCACGTAAAAAAAGTTTTGTGCACGTGACGCGAAAATTCCAGAATAAAAGCGGGTTTACGCGTTTTACAAACTGCTCAAAAAGGCGGAAAATCGAAGGGCGGAGCTTACTTAACAACGACACAGATGTCTTCCGCTTGAGTCAAAGCACGCGTGTAACAAGTTGCATGTCTTCAAACGAAACGAGTCATGACTTATGCCCGTTTGAAGTTTGAATTTTCAAACGCTTCGTATAGCGCCCCCCTTTGGCCGATTGGAATAAAATTGGTTTCAGTGATACTTTGACTAACCCTCCACATCTTTGCCAAATGCCATGAACGTGTAACTTTGCATGTATGATTTAGAGGCCGAAGAATAATTTGCATAAAACCGCAATATTGATTGAATTATTAAAAAATTATATTTCACTTTAAAAGAAATCCGCCGAGACTAGTTTGACCGTATTGGTCCAAAGTTCATGTGAAAAAAGTGTTGTGCGCGTAACGCAAAAATCCCAGGAGGAGATAGATTTTTACTGTTTTTTATATAATTCAAAATTCTGGGGGATCTAAAGGTCAGAGGTCAAAAGTCAGAGCGTAAAAGTTGTTCGGCATGAGGAGACGCATACGTGTATACAGGTTTCATGACTGTACGTATAACAGAGCATGAGCTCTATCTGTTCAAAGTTCGCACTTTCGAAGGCTTCCTACAGCGCCACCATTTGGCCGATTGCTGTAAAAAATAATAGCACACTTCGCCACTGTAAGCTGAACACATTGATGTTTTTATTTTCATTTTCTGTCTAAGTATGTAGGAGTAGAAAGGAACCGAAGGTTTGAGGAGAACTTGATATGACGGTTAGATATTGTCACTAGAAAAATATTGTTCCTTCGAAACAATTGTGGGCTCGCTTCAAGCCAGAAAACAATGGCTATTAAAGTACAAAATGTCAAGATCGCAGGCAGTGCTCTCTTTGACGTTACTGACGTCAAAGATTGGTCCATTTTGTTCCAAAAATGTGTTGTGCAAAAGTTGACCCGCTGGTGGCGCTATAACAGGCCAATGTAAGAAGGGTGGTATCTGTTCCTTGACCTATTGGGAATGTGCTTGCAAGATTTCACGCACATTGCAGGCTGTGTTCATGATTTGAGGTGTTTTTGGCTTTGGCCACTTTATCGCTGCTTGCAGCTATATTCATTATTGCGACCGTAGGTCGCACTTACTACAGAAAGCTCCACCAGGTGTCCGTGCGTCAGTCCGTCACACGTCAGACGTCACACTTTTGCCCTGCTCATATCTCCGCAACCGTTGCCCCGATCCATGCCAGATTTTGCACACACACTCCTTACCTGCCAAACTACAACCTCCAAGGACCCCCGGAGTTCCAGGGACCCCCAGGTCCCTGGGGGACCCCCAGGTGTAAAAAAAATACCAAATGTGCAAAAATGACCAAATGACCACCCCCACGGGGCTACTCACGGGGAATTCCCGGGGACCACCCACTCCTGCTACTCCAGAACGGATGCAAAAGTGGTGGCGCCCCCAGTGGAGGACCCCCTCCACTGCAGCTCACATAAAATGCCCTAACTCGGCCTAGGAGCGTCCGGGAGAGCCGGGGCCGGTACCTATTCGTCCGCCAAGGCAACGCGGAGACCCCACCCCTCATTTCTCACATGGCCCTCTTCTAGCGAGACTTACGGTCGCTTATCTCCCGATTAGGGAGTCTTACTGGTTATTATTTTTTTTGTGTGTGTGCACTTCATAGGCATATTAGATAAAGGTCCTTAGATTGTGTGTAGAATGTTTCATGCAAATTGCAAAAAAAAAATCCAAACGGGTTTAAGCGTTTCACAAACTGCTCAAAATGATATAGCGCCCCCCTTTGGCCAATTGGGGTAAGATTGGTTTTAGTGATATTTGGACTAACACTCTACATCTTTGCCAAATGCCATGAACATGTTACTTTGCATGTATGATTTAGAGGCAGAAGAATAATTTGCATAAAACTGCAATATTCATGGAATTTATTTAAAAAAGCATGTTTCAATTTTAAAGAAATCCGATCTGACAGATCTTTAGATATCGGTCCAAAGTTCACGTAAAAAAAGTTTTGTGCACGTGGAGCGAAAATTCCAGAATAAAAGCGGGTTTACGCGTTTTACAAAGTGCTCAAAATGGTGGAAAATCGAAGGGCGGAGCTTACTTAACAACGACACAGATGTCTTCCGCTCGAGTCAAAGCACGCGTGTAACAAGTTGCATGTCTTCAAACGAAACGAGTCATGACTTATGCCCGTTTGAAGTTTGAATTTTCAAACGCTTCGTATAGCGCCACCCTTTGGCCAATTGGAATAAGATTGGTTTCAGTGATATTTTGACTAACCCTCTACATCTTTGCCAAATGCCATGAACGCGTAACTTTGCATATATGATTTAGAGGCAAAAGAATAATTTGCATAAAACCGCAATATTGATTGAATTATTAAAAAATTATATTTCACTTTAAAAGAAATCCGACCAGACAGTTTGACCGTATTGGTCCAAAGTTCATGTGAAAAAAGTTTTGTGCACTTGACGCGAAAATCCCAGGAGGAGATAGATTTTTACTGTTTTTCATATAATTCCGAATTGTGGGAGACCTAAAGGTCAGAGGTCAAAAGTTAGAGGGTAAAAGTTGTTTGGCATGAGGAGACGCATAAGTGTATACAGGTTTCATGGCTGTATTTATAACACAGCATGAGCTATACCTGTTCAAAGATCGCACTTTCGAAAGCTTCCTACAGCGCCACCATTTGGCCGATTGCTGTAAAAAGTAATAGCATACTTCGCCACAGTAAGCTGAACACATTGATGTTTTTATTTTCATTTTCTCACTAAGTATGTAGGAGTAGAAAGGAACCGAAGTTTTTTGATACTTGATATGCCTGCCTAGTATAGAAATAATGACAATATCTAAAGTGTGCTCGCCTTATAGGCGAGCCCACAATAATGACAATATCTAAAGTGTGCTCGCCTTACAGGCGAGCCCACAATAATGTGTTGTTCGTTCATAATTCATGACATTCCAAAAATATTATTCTCCCTCTGCATAACATTAAAAAACGTAAGTTCCAGGCAGTAGTCCAACAATTGACACTATTACTGAGCTCTCTTTTTGACAATCAGCGTATTTTCACAAGCTTGCATCTCAAAGATTATTTGGGACTTTGTGTTTTTCACTGTGTTTTTCCAAGGGTTTTAACATTAGATGATGAAGTTTGATGTAAGCCTTCCAAGAGTTTTCTCAAGGCGTTATAACTGTCCACACTAGCCTCATAAAACTAGACTTTTATTCTGGCGTCACAGGATATCAGTATATATAGTGCGAAATGAGCACCGCTCACTTCACTCTAGTGTGATTCTTTTGTGTGGTTGCCCTAACAGGGCAACCAGACTATTGTGCTTGTCCAACTTTCTTCTTTCTGGATAAACTTTATTTTGCCGCGTCAAATGTCAAATCGACAGGCTTCATCGGGACTCGTCTGTTTGCATTTTGCTAAGAGATACATTATATAAATAATCTATAAATGCGAGAAGTCTCTGTCTGTCTGTAATCCGCGTATCTCGAGAACCGTTCGTCCCACCGGCTTCAGATTCGGCACGCGCGTTCCCCGCCGCGGCGCGGAGTGCAGTGCCGGGCCTCGACCCGACCCGACGCGCGGTTTTCCCGAACCGGCGCGAAACGTTCGGAATCTCCTTATGCGGGGCTGATTGTTGACATCAGGCTGTTCCGGAGGAAATCGGCGCAAGTGCTGACTCATTGTGACATCTTGACCACGAGACTGACAAGTATGTCCAATCCATATATGGGCATTCCAAGATATAGGCCTAATATTGATGATATCAGGGATCTCCATATACTGTATGGGAATAAAAGGGACAAGGACGGAATTCATTTGCAAGTGTGATTCGCGTCACAGCAACCACACTTAGTTATTCCTAGTTTTTTTTTTCTTTTTTTTTTTTTTTTTACTAATACCAATGCATAATAAACTGTATTTAGTGTTTTGTGCTGTATAGTTGTGTATTGTCCTCAGTCCTACAACTCCTGGTGGGCTGTTAACCATTGTACTTGGTCCCCTCCTTTTCCATGCATGTACACCAATCTCACATGCCATGCCTGTTGGGTGCAGCTTGTAGATCAGCATATTTCCAGTGATCGGTTGACCTATTTTATGGCGTGCCCAGAATGCTAGAATGCTAGACTATTCTAAGAGCACCGGGTGGAATCACACAGTGATCTCACATGGGAACCATCCAGGGAGTACAGGCCAGGGAGGGAGGAGGGCTTTACTGATGGATTTGATTCATGTGAACCTGTTTTAATGATGATCGTGTTACTCAATACCTGCTCTCTGTCTTGAACGTGTGTGTGTGTGTGTGTGTGTGTGTGTGTGTGTGTGTGTGTGTGTGTGTGTGTGTGTGTGTGTGTGTGTGTGTGTGTGTGTGTGTGTGCGTGTGCGTGTGTTGCACAGAATGAGGGGTGTGTTGGTGATACTCTTGGTGTCTCTCATGGCCGTCATGGTGGCAGCAGGAGGAAAGAACAAGAAAGGTATGACTATGACTGTCTCTCATTCTCTCTCTCTCTCTCTCTCTCTCAAATACACCTCATCTCGCTCCCCCTCTCTCACTTTATCAATTTATATATTGGCTATTGAAAATAGAAGATCTACAACGTCACAGCGTGCCACTTTCCAATAATGTTTAGAATTTTTATAACAAATCTTCTTTTCTGGGGTCCCTACCTGGCACTTCCTTGTCAAGAAAAAGTTTGAGAAGCACGTTTTTTTTTTTACAGACCTAGCTTAGGCCTATCCCAAGGGGGAACTTCAGTTCAGCTTCACAGCTGAGTGTTGCCCACAGAGTAGCACGGAGAGGGGAGCAATTAGGGTTCAGGTGTCTTGCTCAGGGACACTTCGACAAATTTCTGGCCTGGCCTGGAATGGTACCTGCGACAAGCAGGGGCTCTGGTCCCCCAGGCAGGCTCACTAACCACTGAGCTATGGCTGCCCCTAACACAGTGATGGGCAGTAGCTAGCTACAAGTAGCTTAGCTACATAGCTTAACTACATTTCTAAGTAGCGTAACGGAAACTAGCTACATTTCTCTGGGGATAGCTTGTAGTGTAGTTGAGCTATATTTAATCAAGAGTAACTAGTAATGTAGCTTACTACATTTCCCAAGTAGCTGGGCCATCACGGTCGGGATGAATAAATTAATTAATAGAACAGTCATTACAATAGTGTCCCCAATAGTGAGGGGTATATATTTAATTTAAAGCCAGACAGAAGGTTTCCAGTTTCAGTCTATAATTTAAAAAAAAATTGCATTTTATGCCGGCAAGCCCATTTGTTTGGTGGAAAAAAGAAGAAAGAAAAAGTAGTGTTGATGTAGCTAGCTATTTTTGTCCTGTAGGTTGTAGTGTAACTTGCTACATTTCTCTGGGGATAGTTTGTAGTGTAGTTGAACTATATTTAATCAAGAGTAACTAGTAGTGTAGCTCACTATATTTTCCAAGTAGCTGGGCCATCACTGCCCTAACAGTACATCTGTGCGTTTGGTAGAGTTATCTATCTGGAAAGGGAAAGTATACCTGGAGAAGTGAACCAGTGAAGAAACAAACAAACATGACAGAGCACGCCAGTCCTTAGCTTTTTCATCTTTGACCATGATGTAGGTAAACACAATAATTGAGAAATAAAATGGTTGAAAACGTTTTTCTTTTTTTCTACCCCCACTCTTCACTAGATAAAACCAAAGCTCCCAAGTCGGGAACGGAATGCGCTGAGTGGCGTTATGGCAACTGTGTCCCTAGCAACGGAGACTGTGGGGCGGGGTTCAGGGAGGGCTCATGTGAGCAGCAGACCAGAAAGATGAAATGTAAAGTGCCCTGCAACTGGAAGAAAGACTTTGGAGGTAATGCACACAAACGCACGCACGCACGCACACACACAGGCATTCTCGCACGCACGCACGCACAGGCATGCACGCACTCACGCACGCACGCACATAACCATACCATAAGCCAGGGTTCCCCAATTAGTTTTCCCCAAGGGCCGAATCATGTCTAGGGTACCAAGCCGAGGGCCACAACATTGCAGGGGGCGACGGCGGCGTTCCTGCTAAGCGACAGTTCAGATATCGTCGTTGTCGGGTGAAAATCTTGTACATCCAAAACCGTTCGTTTTGAATTTATAATTTTTAAAATGATTTAAACTAGTGAAAACAGCCGATCTACAAGCACACAACGCCTCGCGGTGCGAGGCGTTGTGTGCTTGTAGATCTGCTGTTTTCACTACTTTTGTGCGACGGCCTTGTATGATTTGCGAAAGAACGTACAAATTTGGAGATACAAGGTTTCCACCTGACAATGACGATATATTAGTGTTGTTGCTGCTCTTATACCACCATTATTACTGGGGTTGGTGGGCCGCGAATGGCCCGCGGGCCGCCTATTGGGGAACCCTGCCATAAGCCATACATGGGCAACTGGCGGCCCGGGGGCCACATGCGGCCCTCACCTTCACTTAATGCTGCCCACAGGTTCATATCGGAATACTGATATCTTATGGATTTCAGCTGTTATAATTCCAAACATGCAAACATGGCCCATTTCAATTACTTCAGTCTATATTAGTACAGTAGCTTAGTACTAGTACTAGTCTTTTTCATGTTGAATGTATTTGTATTTAAGTTCATAAAGTTAACATAAGAACAAATAAATGCATTTGAAATTACAAATACACTTTTCAGGATTCCAATTACAAATCAGCAAAAATAGCAGATCTCTTGTAGATTGGCTTGCTATTTTTGACTGTATTCATTCTGGCCCTCTGGAGTGAGTGTGAAATATAGTGGCCTTCTCCATCATAAAATGTGCCCTCCATAAGCAATACAATGTTAGTGATCTGTGATCTGTCTGTCTGTCTGTCTGTCTGTCTGTCTGTCTGTCTGTCTGTCTGTCTGTCTGTCTGTCTGTCTGACTAACATTGGTTTTGCTCTGTCATTTTAGCTGACTGCAAGTATCGCTTTGGCAGCTGGGGTGAGTGTGACGCAACCTCTGGCTCTCGGACCCGGACAGGGACACTGAAGAAGGCCCTGTACAACGCAGAGTGCCAACAAACCATCTCCGTCTCCAAACCCTGCCCCAGCAAAACCAAGACTAAGACCAAAGGTTAGACTGCCTATACTGTCCTCAATATAAGTTGCCTAGCAAGATATCTTGACAGTCAGATAAACTCCTCCTTGACATTAACACGTTGCAAGCCGCGGCAGAACCCTCTGAACAGAGGTAGCGCCGAAGAAATAAGCCATTTATTTACAAACATGTTTTAAAAAAACAAAGCCCACATGATAACAACACGTACTGGAGTGCTCGACACAGCGTACATATTCATCCTGCAGAGGTCGGCGATCTTACTTTGGCGAGGCGGAGGGGAGATCAATTCCATTCGTTTACGTGCGGCGAAGCAGGGAAAGGAGCGATAGAGAAGCGGCGCCCGAACGTGATTGAAACCGCGATCCACGAACAGAGACAAAGACCAGCCATCTTGTTTGAGCTTCTTGCTGAGTTTCAACACTGGGGAGAGGATGAGGCTCCTCCTGGCCAGCCATCCATCCAGAATGTGAGTCAACGGCGTGGCCTGCTGGATATTAGGAGTATCACACCCAGCACCAGAAAATGACTGTCAGAGCATATTAACCCTTTCAGATCGCTCCAAAAAGACACAGAGAAGAATTTCCGATGTTTTTTTTTTTTTTTATTATAATTTATATCAAAAGTCCGGGAATAGACGGCGTGGCTGATGGGACCCAGTAGGAAGTCCGAGGGAGTACGGCCAGGCTTAGAAGGTGTTAAGACTCTGAAGACGGTTGTTTCATATCCACAGGTTTTATAATGGTTCAAGAAGGTGAAACTGAAACATACAAATATGCATAATAAAAATGTACATAATGTAAAAAATAGTCATCTACAAACATCAATAAACATGTAAGCATTATCTACATACCCACGATGCTATCAAAAGGTGTATGATGGAGTAGATGTAGCTGGATTATCGCAGACACAATACACAGCCTCTCTGTGCTTCTCTATATGCTGCCATGTGCTAAACAAACTGACTTTACTTCCTGGTTTACATCCTGGTTACAGGTGGCTACTGATACACTCTGCTCTTAAAGACAACACCATATTACAGAACATACAGAATTGTTTCAAACAAAAACAAGACTTCAAAAAATATTAACTTGCAACTTGAATGTTGTAACGGCGGAACACTGCCGATATTTCACTTTGAAGGTTCATGCTGATGTCTGGATATTATGGCCACGTACAGTATGATACTCGCCTATGATTGGCTGGTACAGTAGGTGTTAATATCGTTGCTGTCAAGCTGAAACCTCTTATGTCAGCGCGAGGCGTTGTGAGCTTGTAGATCTGCTATTTTTAGCTACAGTTCTCAGAATATGGACACTAGGGTTCAAGTTGTTAATATAAAAAGGATTGGAAGATTTGGAGGACGCCCTGTATAACTCTGAGGACCCCCTAGGGGTCCCGGACCCCCTGTTGAAGACCCCTGTCTTATGTCCATATTTTTACTTTTTGTGACTGCAGAGACGATATAGTATAGGTGTCTAGACTGTCTACCATTAATATTGCATTGAGTTTAATCACTGTTCTAAATCGACGCTCATGATTTTAATGTATTAAATTGCATCTTCAGTAACCTTAGCAGCAGTAACACAACAGCTGTTTGTTCTTGGATTAGATAGTGGTTACCAAGACAACAGCTTTTGCTGGCTGTTTTCAAGTTATTCAAAGGAATTATAGTGAAGCAATAATTCAACAATTCATTCTAATTGTTACAATAATGTATTAGCATGCGAGGTCTAAATATGGGTTTTTCACGATTCTGAATCCATTGCAAGCATTTGTTTTGCACAAAAAAAAACATTCCTTGGACTAAAAACGGACCCACCAAACTATGGTTTAGTGATGAGTCATCACTTTTCACAGTTTTGAGGGGGCCGTTTTTAGCCCATGGAATGTTTTTCATGCAAAACAAATGCTTGCAATGGATTCCCTTAGTTTGACCCCTCACATGCTACTTTTTTGGGGCTATTTCTTTCCTTTATAGTATAGTGTATAGTAAGTGAATGGGACCCAAACTTTCAGCAGCTTTCAACAATTGTATTCCTAAATTTTAACGAAGTTACATAAGCAACTTGACTACAACAGAGCACACCCTGCTTGCTCAGGGGAGAAACAGAACGTTGACTTCAGGCAGTAGGCAAGTATCAACATGTCAACCAGTAGTCTACAGGATCGAAATGTCTCAGTAGACAACCCAGTAGAAGAGCAGGGATGCCAAATTCACCCACCACAACTGTTGTGTTCGTTAACATACACTAGCATACAGATTGGTTAAAATGTTATTTATTCACTAAACAAAACTTGCATAGTGAAAGAAACAGAGACAGAGAGGATCCAGGTAGGCCTATCCAGGATTAAAAGGAGGATCAAGCCAGCTATTTTCACTAGTTTAATCATTTTGAAAATGATAAATACAAAACGGTTTTGGACAAGGTTTACACCCGACAACAGCGATTTATTTAAAAAAAGGCAATTTATTTTATCTCCTTTGATCCATGACCACTCTTTTTTACTATCGTTTTAATCTTCCCTCCTCTATACAACGACTGGAATGTGTATAGACCCCCATACATCAATGGGGTGTTTTTTGGAAATGTTTTTAACCGTAGTTCAGGGACACCTCTTTGCTTGAAGTCAGGATGGCCTTCTGGCCTGATGTTTTGTTCAGATACATTCAGATAAGTGGTTTTACTGTGCTTTATTCTCACACACGTATGTATTGTTTGATGTTAATGTTGTAGATCGGTCTCCCCACTCCGGTGTGCGTCAATGTGTTAATCACATGGCTTTGATTGACTATTAGAATAGAATAGAATAGAATAGAATAGAATAGAAGTTTATTGTCATTGTAACAATACAGTACAGGCACAGCACAGTTACATTTGTCAACGATCAACTCATTTCCAAAGCACAGTACAGGTACAAGCACATAACAGTACAACGACATTAGGGGTGTGCATTTAAGGGTGCACGGCTGCTGCCATTTTTACGGCGCTGCCACTAGCCCTATCTTGCTGAAAGGAAAAGAGTTATCACTATATGGTACATGTGTACATGTGTTATCCTACATTAGAAAATGTTTTTTTTATCACTAAATCTGTGTATCTAAAAATGATATTACCCCTCAGATATCTTAGTTTTATGCTTGTTTGTTGAAATGATGAAAATCGCTATGGTGGATTACCACCCCCGCTGCTGGGTATGGTGGTGGTGCTCGCTGACCGTGACAAAGACAAAATGCGGTTCGGTGAGGTGGCGAGAGACCACGTGACCTACTGTATCATAATTTTCAGGGCATGACATAAGGGTCTTTAAGGGAGGACCGGCGGGCTCATTGTTTATTGTTTATTTAAGATCCCCATTAGTTACTGCCTCAGCATGCAGTGACTATTCTTCCTGGGGTCAAGCAAAAATAAAATAGCAATTAAATAACTAAATACACAATTACAGTACATACCATAGAAACCAAAATAATGAAAAGTAGTACATTATTTGGTGCCTGTTTATGTGCTCATGTTGGACTATGCAAGGCAGGGGCGTCCTCTTCCCTGAGCCAGGCCTAAACCTGACTGCATACCCAAATGTCTTATGTCACGGGCAGGGGCGTCACAAGGGGTAGGAAAGTGGGACTGAGTTACCAGGGCCCAAGGTGGAGGGGCCCTAGTAACTTTAGCTATTGAAAAATAGCAGATATACAAGCTCACAGCGCGGCAAGTGCCGCGCTGCGAGCTTGTAGATCTGCTATTTTTGAAAAGTCGTGAAAATGTGCGCAAATCTTTGAATATACCTGTATGTATTTTTTAAGCGAACATTTGTAACTCAAATTTAGCTTCCGGGGGGGGGGGTCCCTGGAACTAAATATTTTGAGATGGGGGTCCGTGGCCAAATTCATATCATTTTGGGGGTCCTTTACATGAAAAAGTTTGAGCATCACTGACATGGAAACATGGGTTTCTTGCACACATTTTCACAATTTTTCAAAAATAGCAGATCTACAAGCTTGCAGCGCGGCACTCGGTGCCGCGCTGTGAGCTTGTATATCTGCTATTTTTCAATAGTTAACATTCATGGGGGGCCCGCAGTGAATCCTTGTACCCAGGGCCCAGAATTTGGTGTGACGCCCCTGGTCACGGGCAAACCTCTGATGTCATGTTCATGTCACCCATGACTCAGCCGTAACCATATAAGGCAGGGGTCTTCAACGATTTCAGGCCAAGGAGTCGAGAGAGAGAGAGATGAAGCAGGGACCCCCACAACCCATAGATACCATTATAGTTTCATTGTTTGACAGCAAAATCGTGAGTGTATTTTAGATTCATGTCAGTTTGTGTTTTCGGTTATTTAAACACTTGAACCGTCAGTAATTAATAAACGTAACCTATCACTCTGTACTTGGTCTGCTCTTTTCCCCCTCTACACGAAACCTCTCTGCCAAAAATTGCCGATCTGCAAGCTCAAAACGTAGATCTGCTATTTTTGGCTAAAGTTCTCAAAATATGGACGCTAGGGTTCAAGTGGTTAATATAGAAATGGAGAAAAAAAGTTTCCATCACACAAAGATTTGGAGGACCCCCTGTTGAAGACCCCTGATATAAGGAGTTCCCAATGCAGCTACGCCCATTATACAGAGTGAATTGTCTAACCTCAATGTGTCGTCATGGTATCAGCAAACAGTCAGTCAGCTCCATATATGGCCACAAATGGGGCATGCCCTTATATGGGCATAAAAGGGTAGCCTGGCGGAGCCCAACGTCATACTGCGTTCACTCACTCATTCCTTCCACAGTATAACGTATGGCCTTCGGACTATTGGCAGCTTGAAAAGTGGGCGGGAGTACTTGCCTTGACAGACAGACTCCTCTAACCAATCAGCGTAGCATCTCTCAGCCAGTCGGAAGAACGGCAAACAAACACGTCTTTTTGGCCGATGAACTCCGCTAGCGCATCCCCCGTGTTCCTTTTTAATTGTTGTAATTGATTCCAACTCTGAAATAACTGCAATTATTGCTTGTTTTACACTTGTTGCATCGCGAGGGCAGCCATTGTTGTTTTGAAAATGCTGCAGCATGCATACGTCACCGTCTACACATGGACCAATCAGGGAAAGCTTTTCACTTGTTGTCAGGAAAGACTACGTTTGTTGTGCGGAAGCAGTCACTGATTGGCCCCGATCAGAGAATAATCAGTATACTCGCTGCCAATCCCTGGAAGTCCAGACGTTATACTGTGGAGGGAATGAGTGAGTGAACGCAGTATGACGTCGGGCTCCGCCAGGCTAATAAAAAGGCATATCAGTCAGGTCGGCGGTGCGACGTACGGTAAGTGAGGGCCACTATGCGGCCCGAACATCTAGTACTAGGAAAATGGCTGAGCAATTTCTAGCAATTTTCTGTGTATTGTTCTGTAAATGAAGGGTAATTGTAATGCCTTTGTTGTTGTCTTCTGCCAGGCAAGAAGGGAAAAGGGAAGGAGGAGAAGAACTAGGAGGATCAAGGAGCCACGTCCCAGGGAGAAGCAAAGGTCTCGGAGTGACACAAACACAAGAACATGAAGTAGACGGAATAAGATAACACTTTCAGATAACAATTTGCACCCACATTGCAGGCTACAATGTAATATATAGGCTGGATTTTCAGAGGCTCGAAAGATGATTATTAACTCTAACGTCCTCAGAGATTGGCTTTTGTCGGTCTCTTTGGCTAATGAGACATCAGTATTGAGCCGCGGATTAGAGTTAAAAGCATTTTTTGTTTTGTTTTTGTTGCTCCAGCGGAGTGGAGTCCTACAGCGCAGCCTTGCAAGCCCCATGATATGTCAGGAGTTCTTCACAGTATGAAACATGACCGCATGCCAGCTCCCTTATAATGAGCTCGCCACGTGTCGCTGCCTCGCAGAATGCTAAAGAGCCAAACCAATTGGCGTGTTAGCGCACGCCATAGCTGTTCTCGTGTAAAATCACTCGACGTTACATTTTAACCACTTGGAACCCCAGCATCCCGACGCCGGGGTGAAGATATTCTGTGTAATGCAAAGACAGGAGGGCGTATAAAGGTTTTCCCTTCAATAACACAGATCAGTCACTAATACAGAGCCCTGAGGGACTCAGGTCACCAAGCTCAGAGCTTGTCTTTGACAGGAAAATCGTTTGTTCTTCTATATCTAGTCTTGTCCATGAATTAAATACGGCCTTTTTTCCAACGTAAAAAGGCCGTAAATGGTCTTATTTGGGATGTTCCTTTTAGGCAGGGTGTTTAACTGTACTTATACTGTACTACATTTTTGTCTAATAAAATAATCAATCAATCAATCAATCAATCAATCAATATACGTTTCAACATAAACTAAGAAATATCTCAATCATACAAACAGAATATCCCCCAAAATATAATTTCTAATACATTTTGAGCCTGGAAATATATTTTTCACAAATATCTTTATTTACAGTAGATATACAGTAGTATACTGTACCATGGGCATGCAAAATATACTTTGACCCTCATTACGAGTGTGGGATATTTTGAAGCATACTTTTGGCGGAATGGGCTTGCTGCGCAAATAGGCAATTAGGCATTTTGCAGTCATTTGTGCATTTTGCTGTGTGGGTTTTGCTGCTGCGGCCTGATAGTAATTGAAACCGTGCTGCTTGACACAAATGTCAAAATATTGTCTGAAATGTCATTTTTGTTCGCCTTATTAGCCTTACTGCAGCGCAGACACATGGGTTTGGTTTCTCTCACTGTGACGAACAAGTCAAATCTCATATGGTTTGCAAGGCTGGCCTCAGATTACAGTACATAGACACACAGAAAACACTCTCATCCCTAGATACAGTTAAGAGCTGTGTGTAATGATAGCTACACGTCACATACGGTCCAGTAAGTTGAAGCAACTCTGTATACATTAACAAATACACAAAACGTTATTGTCCACTGTGATGTAAGATACAACTACATAGAGTACCGGATTTTTGAATGGAAAACTATAAAGGGGGGACGTGGTTTTTCATGCCAGACTTCGGTAGTCTTACTTTCAGTAATACTGCACATTTTACATGTTACGCTACTTCAATGTTATGTTTGTGGTCCCTGATTCTCTGTTTCCAGTGATAGAATATCTGACTTTGTGCTAGGCCTATATGATATATATATTTGGCATTCATTTTCATAATTCGTCAAAATAAGAGAGTTGAGGTCACTTTCTAACCAGTTTGCTGGTTTGATGCTCTTTTACTTTTTTTTTGTTTGTTTAAAAATTAAATCTATATTTTATTTCACCTAATAGTGTTTTCATAAGTTTAAAGTAGTCCACAAACCCCCTGTGTTGTTGTTTTTAAAGAGCAGATATATTCGGATATATCCTGTGACATTCCTGCCTTGCAGGTGTCTTATCATATATTAACGATCGAATATTAAATGCCAACCAAATATTTCACTATTGGATATTAATGATGCTAAGCAATATTCTATTACGTACTATAACGGATAATCTGACATAGGACATTTATTGCTTAATTGCCTAGACTAGAGTGTGTTTATCAGACTGTGGGTGAATTGGTATTTGGGGGGTATGACTAACATTAGAGAAATGTCGTAAATAATTTTGGCGGTTTTGATAAATGTGTTTCAACTTGGGCAATTTGCGTGTACTTTTACATTCAACAATCCCTTTGCAAATAGCTTGGCTTTTATTGGTCCAACGACCTCGTTAATTAGATTTTCTTGTGTACAAACCTAGAGCTGTCATCCATGAAAACATATTTTTTGTAGAGTTTGAATCAGAAAATGACACCGATTACCTCTTGTTTTTGGTGACACTAAAAAGTTAAACTTGCTTAAAGGACAACTTTGGTTTGGTTGTTGTAAAAAAAACAAAGTGCAGTGCACATCATGGGGTGATCACTGCTTAGTGAGATGAAAAAAACCTGGGTGAAATGGGCCAATCTCAACAGGAAACAACGTTAAGTACTTTGTACAACCCCTGGAATCATGAAACATCTTTAAATTTTGAGGGCAAAGTGTTAATTGAATATAAGGTTTCAACAATGAATATTGATAATATGCTGTAATTCCATGCATTATACTGTATGTGTACATAAAAGTTGCTGTGCTTGTTACAGTATGTCAAAGGAGTCTGGGGATAGTACTGTTATTTCTCTTGGATTATAGGTTATATGGTTATGTATGTCAGTTTCCTTACAAAAGCCCAAATGAGCTGTTTTCATGCAACCTGATACATTTCAGTATAGTTAATAAAGGTATGCTTTGTTGACAGAGAGATGCATTTTCTTTGCAATGAATTCTATCTGCGGTCGACTCATATTTCAAATGATTTCAGTTCAATATTCTGACCTTTGGGGCTGTCATTTCCTCTCTCACAGGAAAAACACACAAGCACATATAGCACACACACACACACACACACACACACACACACACACACACACACACACACACACACACACACACACACACACACACACACACACACACACACACACACACACACACACACAGTCGGTGTCAGTCTCTCTTTCTTTGATGTGTGCTGGAGAACAGAGCCTTTATAAATAAATAGCTTTATGCTGCAGTGAGTCATGTGTAATGTATTCATTTTCATCTCTCTGTTTCCAAGTTTGAGAATGCCTCTGTTCCTCCTTGTACAAGACTGAAGATGTCTGTTACACATGGGGCCCGTATTGACTTCCCTTTTATTCTCCCTTTCAACTTCCATGTCTTTCCTTTTCTTAAACCTCTTCATGAATAAGCACATCTTAGCTTAGTTTTGTTTCCCGTATCAACGTTTGGATCCATTACTCGTATCTTGGATCAAGCGAGTAGTTATATATCGTCTCTGTCGGGTGGAAAACGTCATATGTCCAAAACTGTTCAGGATTCAAATTCAAAAACAGCAAAAGTAGCAGATCTACCAGCTCAAAGCTTGATGTGGTGTGATCAAGTAGGACATTAAGTTACAAAAAAAAGGTAAAATATAGAGATAAGAGGTTTCTGCCCGACAGCAATGATATATGGAGGAGATAGCGGTCTGTACTGAATTTATGTAGCGATTCTTCACTTGAGGACCAACCACAAACACATACGCACGCACGCACACACACACACGCACACACACACACACATTTAATTTACACATATTTAAACCAGTAAGACGCCTAAGGGCGAAAAGCACGCCATCTGTCTTGGGCATCTGTCTTGGCCTTGCCCATATATGGAGATTCCTGCTCTGAGTATCTGACATCACAGAATCCCTTTTATGCCCATATATGGAGATCCCTGCTCTGAGTGGCTGACATCACTGTGATGTCACCTGTTTTTATGCCCCTATATGGAGATCCCTGCTCTGAGTATCTGACATCACTGTGATGTCGCCTGTGATGTCACAGTGATGTGTCAGGGGAAGAACAGTGTCAGGCGTTACAGACAGAGATACGGTCAAGCTGTGACCGTACACATACTAAACTGCGACCTATAGCTGTCAAACAAAATATGAAGCCATCAATGGAAGCCATGTGGAAACCTGTGGAATGCATCTTGCTTCCAAGATGGTGTCAAATAAAATAAAAAGTACAATCAGTTATATAAGGATCTTTGAAAGGATCTTATCAAGTGGGGGGGGGGGGGGGGGAGTCTAAGATATCCGCGGCCTGATCCTTTTCCTTGAAGACCCCATCTGTATAGACCTACTGTATAATATGTCAGCTATAGGTCAGCTCAAATGGGTTATGGGGGCATAATGCACATTAGCTTGCTGTCTGTTATGGATACATTATCTGTTGCTGTCCTATTTTAAGCATCTCCCGAAAACATCTAAGACAATTAGCCTACAGCTCTACTTTTTAACATTCAAGAATTTCAACATGGAAGTCTTTTTAAGTTTTTTAGCCTATTTGAACTGCCCTTCTGGGTTTACAAATGGCCCGAATGCAGACCTCATAACAGCCTTTGACACAATTGATCCATGTTCTGCTAATTGATAACTTGCAGCAAGTGGGTCAGCAGCACCTCTGGGAGTGGCTGCTCTCTTGCGTTTCAAGTAGAAAATCATGTTCAGGCTGCAGTTTATTCTGTAGCCGGCGACAATTACACCATGCACAGATGTAAATGAGACAGATCATCTACATTGGCAGCTTGGCTCACATCAAGTAGTTTTATTTGTACCGTCTACCCACTTAACCCATATATCTCTGCTGTCTCTCTGCCAAAACCAGCGAACTCCAAAACATCCACCTCAAGTGAGGTTAGTTTTGGTCGAAGCCAACACACAGACATGAAGGGTGTTCAATAGCACTGAGTTATAAAAAACTAAATTGAGTTAGCTGGTTTCGGCCGGACAGTGATGTTATACTACCTTGCAGCATTGCAGCCTACGTCAAATTGTGAAAATGGCCGATCTACAGCCTCGATAAAGGTTTCTTTAATACTAGATTTCCAGGCCGGCCTGACACCCACTCACCATCCACTCACTGTCCACCCACAATGCAATTTTGATATAGGATTCCTTCTTCATTTATTTTTTCACTCTTGAGTGCCTGACTGCTTTGCTGCTGTGTAATAGACAGTGCATCATGGGAAAGACCAAAACAGCCAGCAGGGCATTTTCTCTATCACTATATGGATTATATCATAAAAATAGAAGTGTTTCCATAGACTATAACCATCAACAATGAACTGAAGTGCACTTCAAAAGGCGATTGTGTCCCTTTAACAAGGCAAAAAAAAGCGCAGCTGTTTTTCCCCCCCGCATGTCATTCTCGCCTCTCCCCATCCTCCTGACCAGCGTCCCTCACCTGTGAGCTACCATGGTCTGTTATCACATGTCAAGCTGGTGTACAAAGCAAACAAACAGGCCACAGGAGTCCAGAAGCTGACTGTCTTCAGCAGAGCCACCACAGAGAACAGCATTGAAGCCTGGCCGTTGTTTACCACAGTATTACTGTATGATCCGCGCCTCCCATTGTCTCTGTCCTCACACCAGATTGCTGCTGTGTGCATTATCTGAACACATGCACCTACAATAGATTGCACCGTAGTATATGGGCCTTTGTGAGTTTGTTCCCTTGCTGTGCTTCTCTCTTTGTGTGGGTGAGCGCTGTCCGTGCGGCATACCCACGGGGCAACACACAGGCTATGAAAAAGAACAAGAGCCGGAAGGAAGAAGACGGGAATAGGAGACGAGGCTCAAAACACAAAATCAACACTTGTTCAACACAGGGAACAAAGGTCTGCTCAGCCCCTTTGGCAGTCTACAAACGCAAGAATCAGGACGTACGTAAATATGGGGAAAGCATGTGAAATTTGGCTTTTCCTTGTTTAAAGAGAATTACAAGAACAAAGTCCTACACTACAAAGGGAGAGAGAATTTTAGTTTCTATTTAAGCGTTTCACTGAATGAGCTGCAGTTCGGAGAGATTTAAAATCCCTGACACACTAATCCCATCTCTCTCGACGGCCATCATATCTAAGGTATAAAGAATTTATGTAGATTTAATCTCCCTCAGGTGATTTGCATAAGTTTGGTTGCTGGAGACAAACTTGTGTGAAACTTGTTGTTGTTTTGACAAACTGTGCCATTAAAAGTGTAGTGTAATTAATGTTATTAAAGCCCATGTGTAACATGTCTAAAGAAAACCCCACAGATCTTAATACAAACTCCTTTGTGAACAGGTTTAAAATGTTTCACTCAGAAGTAATCATGATGACAGATAAAGATGTGATAGGATATAAGAAGAACAGCCAACGGAAATTGGTCTAGAAATGTGTTTAAGACCAATATCTAGAACAATATTGTTGACCACTGTGACGTTCTGAAGATCTTATCCTTCTCATAAGCTGAACACCCACCAAAGACTGTGCTACTGTGCTATTTGGTTCAACTGAGAGACACAACTCACATATTGACCATACAGTGAAAGGAGTTTGACTTGACTTTAACTTAACTTTACAATAAAGAAAAGAGTCTTGCCAAACAGTCTTTTAGTCAGGTGTGTAAACTGAATGCATCTAAGGAGAGAATAATAAAAACATACTCTGAAACTGATCTTGAACTAAAGGAATGTTCCATCTGAGGTTTAAGGATGCTTGTCAAGTAGGCTACTTAGTCCATAGTGCTGTAAAACAAAAGTGACACTAAAAAGGATGCGGGTGAGATAAGAAGAAAACGTTCTACTCCCTGCTCAATGCTCATTCTTTTTGCTGCTGCTCTACCATCTTGCTCCTCTGCTGGTACAATTAATTATGTAGGTTAGTAACAGCTTAATAGATAACACTAGTAAGACGCCTCAGGGCGAGAGTTCTTGGCCATCTGGCCAGTGATATCGGACCAGTTACCCATAAATGGAGACCCCTGGTACCCATATATGGAGATCCATGTACTGTATATGGAGATATGCTGTGAGAGCCCAAACATTCTTACTCAGTTATTCGTTATGTGAAAGTCCTATGATGTCTATGACATCTGACATCCTACCCTTTTATGCCCATACATGGAGATCCCTGTCTGTAGAACCAGCCGTTAGTGTGGTATGTGGCCGATGTGGCCTCCATATATAGCATGAAGTCTTATTAGATATGGGCTTAATATTGATGACATCAGGGAACTCCATATATGGGCATAAAAGGGATTCTGTTAGTGTGACATCACAGTGAAGCCAGAGCGTTTCTTGTATAATATACAAGAAAGATGCAATTGGAAATTGCAAATGTGGTTGCCGTGACGCGAGTCACACTTGCAAATGAATTTCGTCTTACCATTTGAATTGTTAACATTCAAGTCAAAGGGGAAAATGTATTCACGAATAAATGAATGGCCATATGGAGATCTCTGTGTCAGTCCTTGTCCCTTTTATGAGGTGAAGCCGGTCAATTTGCCAAAAAAGTTTTCATCTATAAAGATGGACATAAAGTACTATAGTCTGGTTGCCAGAGGGAAATAAAGTTGACAAGTACTACACTAATTATCAGTATACTTTGAGCTAAGTGGGCTTTATAGTAGGTTAAGTGATGAGCAAACATGATGAATCATTTTAGAGGTTGTTAGGCTACCTTTGTTAAAATAGTTCATATAAATGCATTACATCCCATTAAGGCCTAGACTTATTGAATGCTTTAACCAGTGAAAAATAGCAGATATACAAGCTCACAGCGCGGCACCGAGTGCCGCGCTGCGAGCTTGTAGATCTGCTATTTTTGAAAAAGTCGTGAAAATGTGTGCAAATCTTTGAATATATGTATTTTTGAAGCGAACGTTTGTAACTCAAATTTTGCTTCTGGGTGGTCCCTGGAACTAAATATGTTGAATGGGGTTCCGTGGCCACATAAATATCATTTTGGGGGTCCTTCACATGAAAAGATTTGAGAACCACTGACATAGTAGTCTCTAAAGAACAGACTAACTGAGCTCCAGTTAAGTGAAAAGGACCTTTTCTTTGACGATGGCTGGCCAGATTGCTGACATAGAAACATATATATATATATATATATATATATATATATTTTTTTTTTTTTTTTTTTAACTTAGAAGGATTCAAAAGACACTTATAGAATCGGGTCAAAATTCTAATTTTCGCGATTTTTCAAAAATAGCAGATCTACAAGCTCGCAGCGCGGCCTTGTATATCTGCTATTTTTCAATAGTTTAAGCATAACATAATGATACACAATAATGTGTACCCGTTCTGAATGGGTTAAGCTGTTCAATAACATCATCTCACAGAGTTTTTACGATGATACCTTTTCATATTTTCACTCAGCCTCCATTCTGACAGATCTTCCACATCCTCTCCTCTGCGCGATGTTTTTGATCCGCCGGCTCACTCAGAACATGAGAGAGACAGAGGGAGGATGGCTGGCATCTTTGAAGTGACGGGTAATGGAGGATCTTTCCTCCGCTCTCCAGATTGCACCTTTGCATTCAATAATCCTTGTTTTAACTTAGTCTAGTAGTTTTGGTATATTGAAGTCCACATGGGCAGGACTTGAGATATCATGATTTATGCTATTACTATAATCATTATCTTATCTCTTACAGTATATCATACTGCTGCTTGCCAGTGACATGAATAACAAAAGTATTTGTATTTGTATTAGTATGTTTACCGTATGTGTCTGGTCTGACCAGAAAGTCCTTCATATTAACAGGATCTGATTATGATCTAATTTATCTTTGGGCTCATAGAGGAGTAAATATCAGAGTATTAACAAAAAACTATAACAACATTTTTACAAAAAAACGATATCCCGTTTCCAGATGGTACAGAACTCTGCGTCCAGACAGTCCAGACTAATAACTAAAGAAACGTTACCATAGTGCACCCATCTTGGTTGCTCTACACTGGCTGCCTGTGATAGCTGCAGAATTGATTTTAAGATTTTATTGATCACTTCTAAGGCCCTAATGCCATGCCCGTGGATCTTACCTTAGGCTAGCAGAGTCAGTGTCCTCTTTTAAATCACATCTGAAAATACATCTGTATGTAAAGTGTTTTTCCTAAGGATATACTCTTATGTCAGCTCTGATTGCTTAACTTGTTTTATCATGCTCACTACAAATGCTATTTATTGTATGTGAAGTCCTTTGTAACCATGTTTGAAAAGTGCTTTACAAATAAAAATGTATTCATTCATATTGTTTTTCTCTGCTCAGTCCTGATTCATTGACGTCTGTATTACATACACAGTAGCGGGACTGAGCATTGGGTCACCATACAGTAGCCTATCTTATTGTGCCCATCTATAGAATATTCTTTAGGTTAGGAACAAGTAAGGACATAAAAATACGAGGCACATTATCAGACTGGATGCGTTTCATTTTTGAAAACCATGGTAACCACATAAACAGGTGCTGCGGCGGCGGCTGGTGAGCGAAAAAACGTCATAACTCGGCCACCATCATCAGCAAAGAAACGGCTTTATCTCGGAATCTACTTCCAAAAACGCATCAATCGCAGAGAAAAGCTTTTTTTTTTACAGCGACACTGGGCCGCGACGGTCGGCTGTGGTAGACTTTTGTGTGAAAGTAAACATCCCGGTCTACATTCGGATTTAGTGAATTTCCACAACATGGACATGCATGAGCGCGGCTTCCGGGGGTCTTCGAAATAAAGCGCAGTGATGGTGGCACTCTGTATGCAAATAATTACAAAGATAATGGCATCCCAATTGTTAATAATAACGTCCAAGGATAAAAGATGACTGAACTGAACCAAGAAGATACATGAAGAAGACTATTGTGATCACTTGGCTTAAGGTCAAGGATATACTGTGTACTTCTTACATTCATGCTCTCAAGAATGTCATATGTCTTGCTCACCTCTGCCTTAAACTTGATGGAAGAGTTAAAACATTAAGTTAAAAAAAATATAAATATGTAAAAAAATATCTAATGTTTGAAGTGGGGCTATTTCCACAAAAGCAGCAGACTTCGGACTTTCCCTGTTCCCTTTTCTGTGTGGAATGTATGTCAGATCTATATAAATTCACAAACTCATCTCCAACCGGGCTGGTTAAGAGAAGCTGGGAACTGGAGCTGCATTTGTTATATTGTTGTTGATGTTCTGACATGTTATCTTGTTTATTATAGTGATGTATTATCTGCTTATTGTAAGTCGCTTTGGATTAAAAGCGTCTGCTAAATGCCTAAACTGTAAACTGTAAACTGAGTTGCTAAGAACCCCACAAGGGCCCATTAACCATAAACAATCCTGCAGCAACTACCGTGCTGCTAGTGTTGACTGCAAACTTCTAGGAACATTTGAGCGGCTCCGGAAATTGCGGAGCCGGAAATTGGTCCATTACAGTGAACGGAGCTGACATCACGCTATCTTTACATCACCCTGGCCTCACCCTGCGCAGTGAGGCCACTGTTAATGAGAGGCAGTCCCCTGACCCAGATAATACCAGGACAAATTAAACCAATTGAAAATGATGAAAAACACAAAGAAATTAGATTACACTGAAGAAGAAGAAGAATATAGGGCATATTTCTGGGAGAATTCTACCCATATATATTTTACCATGTAGGGTGCAGAGGTGGAAAAAGTACTCACATTTGGTACTAGTATAAGTAAAAGTATCAATACTGCTCTTTGATGTACTCCATTACAAGTAAATGTCCAGAATCCAAAATGTACTTGAGTAAAAGTATGAAAGTATTGGCATCAAAATGTACCAAAAGTAAAAGTACTAAATGTTTGAAAATAGCAGATCTACAAGCTCACAACGCGTCACGATGCAACGCGTTGTGAGCTTGTAGATCGGCTATTTTCAAATAGCCTACATATAAAATAGGGCTAAAGTGGTTCATGTATATTTTGTAATATTACAATTTATATCTGCAAAGTAACTAGTAAATAAAGTTTTCAAATAGTGGAGTAAAAGTAGTAGTGGAGTAAAAGTACAATATTTGGATCCGAAATGTAGTGGAGTAGAAGTAAAAGTATTGGAAATTTGAAATACTGAAGTAAAGTACAAATACCTTAACATTTTACTTAAGTACAGTACTTAAGTAAATGTACTTAGTTACTTTACAGTACACCACTGGTATATAGAAATAAAAAGGGAACACATAAACTGAAAACATGACATCTAGGTACCCTTATTGAGACCAGGATAAGAATGCAACTGATAGTTTCTGTATTCTGCCCACTGCACTGAGCTGTGGTTTAATGTGCTCAATGCCCTCTATGAGCAATAGAGAATCATTAGCATTGTGAAAATCATTATGTGTCTAGACATCGGGTAATCATGATCTCATAATGTCATTTGTGCTTGGCAGGGCGATCTCTCAGGCATCTTTTAGTGCTGTACGTACAACATGCACAATATGTCGAGTATTTAGACAAAACAGCATAACAAAAGTTAAATAAAACAAATGTAGACATGCCCCCGATCTTCAGGACAGGTTTATCTTCCAGTAGATAAAAACATACCTTGTTGATTAAAAAAATACACAGGGAAGACATATTTGCATATTATAACGACACCGGGGGGTCTATTACAGTAACTCCCAGACACATACAAAACAGAAAAAGTATAAAACTATGGCACCACCTCTTTAATAATGTCATACTTTTAAATTACATGCATGGATTGAATGACATGGAGCATTAATTAAAGTCATTAACTCTTAGCCAGCCAAATCGCCTTCCATCGCCATTTTGAGGAGGCCCAGCCAGCCAGATCGCCAAACGTCGCCTTGGGGATCATTTTCTGATTTTTTTGGTATTTTTTTGACATTTTTTGAGCTATAAATGACCATTCTAGGTTCATATAAGCTTAAGCTATGAAAATGCGATGGAAATGACATCATCGATGACGTAACCCGGAAGTCGTTCGGCCATAACAAAGCATAGGCCTTTCCATAGCATTGAAAGCTGACGTTTTTCTTATCAAACTTTACCATATTTAGACGGATTTTCATTCGGAAAAAAATGGCAGGCTGACAGAGTGGTCACTCAGGAGCAAAAACGAGTGTACACGGCGCGTGCACGTCGTGCGCACGCTCCAGGATCGCTCCCGTTCGGCGGACCGGGAGCCATAATGGCGGCTCCATAGGCGGCCATTATGGTCCACATGCTGTCCAGGCTGAGTCCAGACTGCAAGACCTAATCGTTGGGCACACTCTAGTGGTATAGTACGTGTACTACATTCTGCAATTATATGATCCCTGCTGGGTTAGGCTACTGATAACTTGGAAATTAATAATATTCCTGGCAGTATAGGCGCACAAGCATATTGTAAATGGCTGTGTGACTTTTGTTATATACTGTTCTGCTGTTTCCATGTGTGGAAACTGTTTTCCATTTTATTGTATTTTATTTTCAAATAGGCTGTACTAACAGTAACCTGTGAGATGGTTAGCACATATCTAGACAGCTTAGTAATATTCACAATGCTAGTGATTCATAGTTGCTCATAGCCACACATTGAACACATCAAACCTCTGGTCGGGGGAGTAGTTTAGAATGCAGAAATCTTTTCACAGGGAAGTTTATATGGATTTTACCACAAGGAGATTACTCAGAGCTGAGCTGGCCTTATTTGACATTTATTAAAGGCCTTAGGGATGCCAATTTGGACTTTTTTTTTGTAAACGGTTAACCTTTGGACTGTGACCGTCTATATCAATAAATGAAGCTGCAGTCCTATATGTGGGCAGTTCAAATAGGACCTAATGCGGTTGCGCAGTCGGGAGTGCTGTCGCCTCACGGCTAGAAGGTCCTGGGTGGAGTTTGCATGTTCTTCCCCTATGGTAGGTAACCTCAACAAAAACATGCAGTAATCCTGGTCTCTTAATATTTTATTTATTTTAATTTTACTTCATTTTGGTTATAAAGTCCTAAACGGTTAAATGGGCCTGTTAAATACTCTAGTGTTTCTATGCCTCATACTATGATCCAAGAATCCTATCCAACGTCCCATTGTGCATTGCGCAGAAGGGGTGCGGCAGCTTCCGGCGCCGCAGCCGAGTGTGATCTACAAGCTCACAGCGGTTGCATCTGCAACGCGACGTGAGCTTGTATGTCAGCTGTTCTCCGGAAGTGTCGCACAGATAATGCTACAGTAAATTCTCGCTGAAACAGGTGGATACTGGAAGTTATGTCTTATCTGTATGGGATGCCACGTGGCGGCCACATCATTGTGCTGTCATGGCCCAACTGGGAATTGATATAAATGGAGAGATTTCTCTGGCTATAGAGAATAATCTATCAATTCACTGAAGTGCTTTTGTTTGCCCGTAGATCCGTTGAAAAACAGTGGTGGCATGGATGGAGCCATACTGAATTGTTTCATTCTGGTGGGAAATACAGACCTGTGTACTTAAGGCACTCTATCCATGTCCCTCCTGTCACTGTACTTGTACGAACACAGCTACAACTACATTACAGGAATGCATTATTCTACATGGTGAACGAAGAATTGTGAACTGGTGAAAAAAGGGTTTTCTCAGGAAACTCTCAGAAATTTGCCCTTTCATGACTTTTCCTTAACTTACAAGCCAAGTCTTGTTTTTTTCTACCATCTGGGATGTTTTGTACATATGAAATAAACATTCGTGAGTGTTTCCTGAGCAGAATTGTTCAATTTCTAAATCTCAACAGAGGTCAAAATGACCTGTTCAGTCATGCGTGTGTTTTAATGGAACATTCAGGGGGAAGGACAGATGTTTTTAGCATTAGCTTGGGCCTATTTTTATGTAAATGTGTGGCTGTCCCCAACACAAAGGTTCCATCTGTGCTGTGCTTTGTTTTGCACCCTTTCCGACTGAAAGCAGGTGAAATTGCCCACCAAAATATTATGATTAAAAAACCTGCTGTGTAAACCATGGGCACAGTTCTGTCCAATTATTGGATGAATCGAGGCAACACTGTCTGGAGATCAGTATTGACTGTGCTGACCTCCTGCAGGCCTCCAAGGGAAACCTATACTGCAACTCATGAAATACATAGATTTTGTGGAGCGGTGGAACAGCGCTCCCAATGGATGCCCTGTCTCCCTATGTCCCGTCCAGCATAAATAGCTGCAATGACAATGGGGGGCCAGAAGAAGGCACTGTTGCGTAGCCTAGTACACACCAGTACTGTACTGTAAACTACTGACAGACAGGAACAGATTGACGGCAGGGCTACACCAGAAAACGCGCATGCATGCGTGCGCTGTCTGTGCGAAAAGCCCCTGGCTACACCAAGGACGGACTATATGTGCGGGAGACCAAAAAAAGTACAAAACTATGGCACGACCTCTTTAATAATTTCATACTTTTAAATTACATGCATGGATTGAATGACATGGAGCAATAATTAAAGTCATTAACTGTAACATGACTTTTGTTATAAAGCCTACTGTTCTGCTGTTTCCATGTGTGGATTTTGTTTTTCTTTTTTTCAAATAGGCTGTACTAACAGTAACCTGTGAGATGGGGTTGCTCGGTTGAACCGAGATGGTTAGTAGAGATGTTACCGATCAATCGGCAATGGATCGGATCGGGCCGATCAAAGCGTGATCGGCGATAATCGGTGGTTTAGATCAAAAGGTAAATTCACCGATCCGATCCGATCGGTGCATCCGATCAACCAGCCGTTCAGTATGCCCACTTGAGGCCATTTTGGGGTATTGATTTCCACAGTGCTGAAGGATTAATTAGTTACTGCTATGATAATAAATACATAGTAATGCTGGTAAATAACTATAAGGCAAATATATAAATGAATTCATGAGTGAATTAATTAATTAAAGTTAAAACATTAACATTTAGAAAATATGGAGTTCCGACAAGATGGCGACCGAGTAGGACGCGTTTGTTGAGCTCTGTGGAGGTGCATAGTTTTCACATTTTTTAAGCCCATTTTTGACTGCCTTTATAGTTCTTTTGAGACTTTAAACGCCCAAAACACTGGTGAGCGTCTGTTTTTGCAGTTGTTTCGTGTTTCATGCCGAATACGATTAACACGAGGTCGAGGAGTACCAGGTCTCCGACCGCAAACGCTGACAACATGGCCGGCGCAATGCAGGGCGACGCTGACGCTCCGGTTACAAAGAGCATGCTGCGTGAGGTCCTCAAGGAATCACTGAAAGAGTTTATGGATGGTTTTATTCAACCCATGATGCTTGGCTTGGAGAAGAAATTACTGAAGAAGATTGATGACTTCGGAAAGGAGCTGCGTCCTGCAGTCGCCACGCTGAACACGACCGTGGCTGAACATGGGGAGGCCATTGAGAACTTTGGTTCCTCCATGGACAGTTTGCAGATGTGTATCACTGAATTGGAGAGAAGATGTGCTAATCTGGAGGAGAAGCTCGTCATAGCAGAAGACCGGAGTCGTAGGAACAACATAAGAGTGATTGGGATCTCTCCTGGGCTAGAAAAGGCTGACCCAGTGGCATTTATCCAGTCTTTTTTGCAGAAAACATTCCCCGACGAGTTTCCCGACTCCCCCCCGGAGGTGGATCGTGCTCATCGGACCGGCAATCCACGTTCTGATAAGCCAAGGGCTTTCCTGGCAAGGATCCATTTTTTCCGGGTAAAGGAACGCATACTCCAGCTCTCCAGGAAAGCAGGCCAACTGACATACAATGGCAAAAAGGTGTATATTTTCCCCGACTGGTCTGCTGAAACATCAAAGAGAAGGGCAGCTTTCGGGCCAGTAAAGGAATTCCTACGTTCCATCACCGCGGAAGGAGTGAAATACGGAATAAGGCACCCGAGCAAATTCTGGATAACCGTGGATGAGGCGACTTCTACTTTCAACTCACCCAAGGAAGCTCTGGCCTTTTGCAAGGATAAGTTCAAGACTCCAGGTGCTGCGGACGAGACTCTAGCTACGCGGGATGATGAGACGACAGTTACAGAGAACTAACTTTTACCAGGGACACTTTTGCTTTCGTGATCGCGTGCTTTCAAACACATTCTGCCGATGTGATATCCTTTTGCCTTTAATGGACTGTTGGTAAGCTGGCTGGGACTTTGGAGATGACTTTTACGCAGCGTCTTTCTTTCCTCACTCTCTCCTCCTCCTCCTCCCCAAAGGGTGAGTTGTTAATGTAAGCCTACTTATTGTTTTGGACTCATCATCTGACTTGACGTTGTGTTTTCAAGTGTTTCGTTTCATAATACCTATTTTATTTGTATCGAAGAATAAGATATATTTTATTTTTTAACAAGATCTGTAAGCAGATGGGTGTTACTCGTTTTAATTTAGGTTACCGCAAGGAGAGAGGATTTAGGGCTGCTAAAGCTATAAGCATAATTCACTGTCTTTTTTGTTTGAATATAATGGACATTGTTCTTGTTATTATTGTATTCCTTTTCTTTGCTCTTATTGAGCGTTGTGCTGCTTACTATATAGGTCTAGAGGGTTTTATCTCTCTCTGTTAAGCTTTGTCTAACGGGTTCCGTGTCGCGGTTCAGACGGAGCCTGCTCTCTCTCTCATCTTCCCTCTATGTCTCTCTATCTATCTCGGCTTTCCCTCTCTCTCTCTCTCTCTCTCTCTCTCTCTCTCTCTCTCTCTCTATGGCTCTCTCTCTCGCTGTGTGTGTGTGTGTGTCTCTCTCTCTCTCTCTCTCTCTCTCTCTTTCTGTTAGGTAATGGCGGCTATGTTGGTTGTTAGTTTATGGTTCGTTTATGCCTCCTAAAACGCTACTTTCTCGGGTAGGAGGGCGAGACTGGGCTTTGGCCTTTGTATTGAGTAATGTAGACTACTGTTTAAGGTGAAACAGATATAAATAATATGGTCTAAATTGTGAAGGCTCCGCGGTTCCAGAGACCACTCGCTCTCCCGCCCTTTCTCTATGTCTCTCTACCTATCTCTGCTTCTCCTCTCTCTCTCTCTCTCCCTGGCTCATTGACTCGTTCTTTTTTTTCCTTTTTTTTCTAATCTCAATAGCTGGCGGATGTACGATCTCGTGGCGCGTTGGCTCTACGTGCTTGTGGATCCGCTGTCTGGGGGGGGGGGGGGGGGGGGGGGGTAGTTATTTACCTACTTGTCTTCTAAAATGTTAATTTCTTGATGGGGGGAGAGGGGAGCTCTGTATTGGGATATTTATTTTGTAGTCGTGATTGGGTAGGTTCACTGTTTGAAGTATGGTAGTTTACTGTTTAAGACGGAAACAGACTTAACTAATATGATTGACATTTATCTAAGTTTGCACTGGCCTTTTGGGCATGTACAGGGAGCTGTATATGGCGCAGTATGCATTATGTGTGCTGTGTTGTATATGGTTTCCTGATCATACATAACTGTGTTTTATGTAAATACTTATGTATACAGACTTTTCTTTTCTTTCTTTTTTTCCCCCTTCTAATTAGTAATTGTGGTTTGTATACATGGATGCATGGGGGGGGCTGTATGTGGCGCAGTATGCATTAACACTGTGTGTGCTTTGCTGCTTATGGCCCCCCGGATGTGCTTTTAATTTCTATTTCTAACTACATATATAAGTGCATATATTTTTTATATCATATACACTGATTTCCTTTTTATTTATTTTTATTATTAATATTATATTAGTGCCTTGTCGTGGTGACAGCCTTATTTCCACTTATCTGTCACAAGTGTTTGGTTATTTGCATTAACGTGGCTTATAGGGCTTTATCACATTCTAGGTGGGCCTAATGCTGGACTGATTATTATTATTACAGTTGTTATAGTCCCCTCATTTTTTTTTTCCCTTTATTCTTTTCTTTTTTCTCTCCCCCTTCTTTACTAGAAATGTTAACATACCATTCTCATTTATTTAAGTGATATGAAGTGGGGAGATTGATCATAATTTGAGCGGATGGAATGTTTGAGAGCTATTCAGCCACAAGAAGGCACTTTTTTGTTGTTGTTGTTTTTACTTTGGTGATCTGTTATATATTTACATAATCACCAGAGGGCAATGTATGGTTACTTTTGGGCAGTTACTTGTTTGCACTCTCTGACAGAGTGAAATGAAGGTTGACTAATAGGTTGATGGGGTGGGGAACTGTTTTTGTGCACTCTGATGCTAATGGGGTTTTCCCCCTCAAGCTTCAATGTTATGTGTTTTTTTATGTTCGTTTGATGTTGCTTTTTCCTTTCTGTTCCTTTTGGGGTTGTTTTGTTTTTCTGTGGGGAAGGTTTGTTGTGAGGGACCAACTAGGAAATTCTAAAATGTTCTACTGTGCTTGCTGTGCGTATGGTTTGAACCACAATTATGACAGAATATAAATTTCTAAGTTTCAATGTAAGGGGAGCGAATATACCGCATAAGCGAACCAGCATTTTGGGGGTTTTGCGATCTAAATCAATTGACTTTGCATTTATACAGGAGTCTCATCTTTTAAAAGAGCATTCCAACCGGTTGGCTAATAAACATTATCGTGTTTTAGCCTTTTCAGCTGCTTCTTCCAAAACCAAGGGAGTAGCCATATTGGCTAGACGTAACCTTAGGTTGGATTTTTTGGGTGATTGGTCTGACAGTGACGGGAGGATAGCTGTTGCTAAAATCCGCTTGGAGGGTAAAATGCTAGCACTAGTCTCTGTGTATGCTCCAAATGTTTTAGACAAAGAGTTTTACAAATTACTAACTAAAACCTTATTGGAACTGACGGATTTCAAAATCATTGTTGGTGCTGACTTCAATGCAACATGGCAACATAACCTAGATAGATCCACTGGGGTAGAAAGCAGAGAACAGGCACTAGCGTCTGCAGAACTACGTGCTTGGGCAAACTCAACTGGCTTACTCGACATCTGGCGTTTAATGAACCCAACGGTTAGAGATTTTTCTTTTCTGTCGGGTAGGCATGCTTCATTCTCTAGGATCGATTACGTTTTTGCCCCTGTTAGCTTGTTTCATAAAATTGCCAAGGTAGAGTTGCTCCCAATGTCACTCTCGGATCACAAGGCGGTGCTGTGTGTTGCTTCACTGAAACAGGTTATAGATAGAGCTCCTAGATGGCGGTTTAACACCACACTGCTGCGCGATGCGGCATTTGTAGCTCAGTTTCAAACTGGTTTGCGCGAATTTATAAATATCAATACAGGCTCAGTTGAGGATCCCAGAATTCTTTGGGATGCAATTAAAGGCTTTATCAGGAGTAATACAACCCTCTATGCGTCCACTCAGAGAAAATTAAGGTCAGCCAAACTGGTGGAATTGGAATCTCGGTTTTCTACTTTGGATAATTCTCTCCAAAATAACTTTGATGTTAGTACAGCAACCCAGAGAGAGCTAGTTAAGAAAGAAATTAACTCCATTCTCAAGCGCCGCTCAGAATTTCAAATGAAACGCACAAGGCAAAACTACTATTTTAATAGTGCAAGACCCAGTCACTTACTGGCTTTACGTCTTAGATCCAATGAGCATTTTGCTGATATTGTTAGTGTCAAATCAACAACGGGAGCCATGGTTACAGAACCCAAAGAGGTCAATGCCACGTTTCGTGCTTTTTATGATGAGCTCTACACCTCCGAGGTCATTCACGATGATGCAGTATGCAATGATTTTTTATCCAACATACAGTTACCAACCCTTAGCGAGGCGGATGCGGAAGCCTTAGATAGACCGCTCCATCTGGCGGAATTACAGGAAGCTGTGCTCGCAATGCGTAGGGGCAAGTCGCCTGGTTTGGATGGGATACCCCCTGAACTTTATGCCATCTTTTGGGAAGATCTAGGTCAGCTGATGCTAGACATGTTTCGATATGCAATTGAAAGTGGCTCTTTCTCCAGGGATGTGAATGTAGCTATTATATCATTATTGTTGAAGAAGAACAAGGATCCCACAGATTGCGCAAGCTATAGACCGCTTTCACTTTTGAATTCTGATCTAAAAGTTTTTGCTAAGGTGCTTGCGCGTCGCTTGCAGGGTTTTATGACCACCTTAGTACACTGTGATCAGACAGGTTTCATAGGAACTAGACTAGCCTCTGATAATGCTAGACGACTATTGCATATCATCGATAGGGCTAAGGAGCTGAGGACCCCCGCCGCAGTGTTGTCGCTCGATGCGTTGAAAGCATTTGATCGTCTGGAATGGTCTTACCTGTGGGCTGTACTAGATAAAATGGGATTTGGTGCTTCATTCATACATTTTGTTAAAGTACTTTATTCTAATCCGTCAGCGATGGTCCTAACCGGTAAGATCTGTTCGCCGCTATTCACGATTGGCAGATCTTCAAGGCAGGGTTGTCCCCTTAGTCCTCTCCTTTTCGCACTTTCACTCGAACCCTTGGCTCAGACAGTGCGTCAGTCTGCAGATATTACTCCTGTTTCGATTAACAACACACAGCATCGCATTTCCCTATATGCTGATGATATTCTACTGTTCATTGAGAATGCACCACAGTCAATTACTCACGTCCTTCAAATTTTTGATCAGTTCAGTTCCATTTCCGGCTACAAAATTAATTGGACGAAGTCAGCCCTTCTACCTCTAAATGATCAGATGAGATCTGCTATCCTGCCGCCCATAATCCCAGTAGTAAGCCAATTCAAATATCTTGGCATAGATATTTTCCCCTCTCTTCAGGCTATTGTTAAGAACAACTATGGTGACACTCTAAATAAGATTTGTCTTGATTTAGATAGATGGTCATCTTTGCCCAACTCTCTCCAAGCTCGAGTTTCAATCATAAAGATGAATGTTCTTCCTAGGGTTAACTTTGTAAGCTCTATGCTCCCTTTGCCACCACCGCCGCAATACTGGAATAAGCTTCACTCTTCGATATCTAAGTTTGTGTGGAAAGGGAAACGCCCTCGTCTTAAACTTTCTCTATTACAACGTGCTAGAGATGATGGCGGCCTTTCATTGCCCAACTTTAAATTTTATTATTGGGCCTTCACGCTCCGCCCCCTTTTAAATTGGTTTAACCCAGCAAATAAGGTTTCTTGGAGAGAGCTTGAGGAGAGTTTAGTGCAGCCTGTTGAATTGAGAGATCTTATCTATTCAAACATAACTACACATCAATGCAAAGTTCGCTTTGGACCTATCATTTCTCATTTAGTGGCAGTATGGAGGGCAGCTGAAAAGATGTGTAAGATTGATTGTAAATGGAACTTATTTTCCCCAGTGTTCAATAATCAAAGACTTTTAATCGAGGATCGCCCCATTCGCTTTCCAAGGTGGAGGGCTAAGGGGATTCGTACATTAGGGGACTTATTTGATAGAAATGGTTTACGACCTTTTCGAGATTTGTGTGACATCTTCAATCTGCCTGGAAATACCCTTTTTTTCTACTTCCAACTGAGAACGTCCATGAGGACCTACGGGGTCCCATGGCAAGCTCCCCTTAGATTGCACCCCTTCCATGAGTTTATCTGTGATGGTAACAGAACAAGAGGTTTGGTTTCCACCCTCTATGGTTTTTTATTAGACTGTAGTTATGGGCCCCTATCTGTTGATACTGTTTGGAGGAATGATGTACCAAATTTGGACCCTGACTTTTGTTGGGACACAGTATGGTCTAACATTAGGCTATCTTCTAGAAATCCAGACCATCAACAAATTCATTTAAATTTTGTTCATCGGACTTATTTAACTCCCCGCAGACTATGTGCTATGAGGATTTTGAATAATCCCAACTGCACTCTCTGCGCCTCAAATAGTATTGGTACCTTCCTTCACATGGTTTGGGAATGCCCAAATGTGTCGTCATTCTGGAATATGGTTGCCTCCAAACTTTCAACTATTTTTAGTATTAATATCATATCTTCTCCTTCTTTATTTTTATTAAATGACGTCTCACAGTTGCAACTAAACAATATACGCAAGCGCATCTTCTTTGCTGGATTAACGGCGGCGAAGAAGATGGTAGCTACGCGGTGGAAACCTCCTCATACGTTAACGTTCCGCCAGTGGGCCTTGACCTTTCTAGATATAGTATATTTAGAGCAGTCGATAGCAAGGTTACACGGAGCAAAAGAAGAAAACATTAATATGTGGTCGGACATTGCAGATAAGCTTAAGGCTATGATTCAAGAAATCACTATATAGTGGTAACAGCCTAGCACAGGCATGCACTATTGTACATTCCGTGTTGGTCCGGGGAAAGGGGGTGGGTGGGTTTTCTTTTCCTTTTCTTGTTTTGCTATTGTTTGTGTTGTTTGTCTGTTAATTGCATTTTTCTTTTGATCAATGTTTTACTTTTTCTTGTTCTATTCATATGTATGTCTCTAATTTCATGTTTTGGAAAATAAAAATAATTGATAACAAAAAAAAAAACATTTAGAAAATATAAATAATATATAAATAATAACTTGATCGGATCGGTGATTGATCGGTATCGGGTGATCAAACTTTTGTGATCGGTGCTCGGTGATCGGTTCCAAAAAACCTGATCGGACCATCCCTAGTTAGCACATATCCAGACAGCTTAGTAATATTCACAATGCTAGTGATTCATAGTTGCTCATAGCCACACATTGAACACATTAAACCTCTGGTCGGGGGAGTAGAATGCAGAAATCTTTTCACAGGGAGGTTTATATGGATTTTACCACAAGGAGATTACTCTGAGCTGAGCTGGCCTTATTTGACATTCATTACAGGCCTTAGGGATGCCAATTTGGACCTTTTTTGGTAAACGGTTAACCTTTGAACTGTGACCGTCTATATCAATAAATGAAGTTGCAGTCCTATATGTGGGCAGTTCAAACAGGACTTAATGCGGTTGCGCAGTTGAGAGTGCTGTCGCCTCACGGCTAGAAGGTCCTGGGTGGAGTTTGCATGTTCTTCCCGTGTCCCCTATGGTAGGTAACCTCAACAAAAACATGCAGTAATCCTGGTCTGTTAATATTTTATTTATTTAAATTTTACTTCATTTTGGTTAGAAATGGTTAAATGGGCCTGTTAAATACTGTAGTGTTTCTATGCCTCATACTATGATCCAAGAATCCTATCCACAACTTTCCAACGTCCCATCGTGCATTGCGCAGAAGGGGTGCGGCAGCTTCCGGCGCCGCAGCCGAGTGTGATCTACAAGCTCACAACGGTTGCATCTGCGACGCGACGTGACAGGGGCGCTGGAAGTGGGGTGCTGAGGGAGCTGCAGCTCCCCTGGTGGTGGGGAGGAGAAAAAAACATTTTTCGATTGAGAAAAATTAATTTTCCTTTTTTAATTTTTTTTTTTTTTTTAAATATATCTAGGCCTATATATCCACACACAGAGAGCTATATTAAAACAATAATGTATTTGACTTTGGGGAATAAAATATGTTGAAAAAATGTGTTTATGTGTGATTATCATATGGTCACCTAATCACATGGTCACCTTACCACCTCCGGTCAGAAGGGAAGTCGAATTTAAATTTTGTTTTAAAATAATTCCCGCTTTGATGGCACACCAAAGTGTATTCATTTGAGAACTAAAAACTGTCTGTAGTCTCATTGTTGCAAACTAACACCATTGTATATGGGGAATAAACAGTAGAACACTGTTACAAAAATAATACCCGATTTTGTAGTGTGCATGAGTGACTGTGTGTGTGTGCGTGCGTGCTGTGTGTTGCACTGTGTGCTAAAATAACTAGTAACTATACAGCTCCTTGTTACACGGTTGTGCGGGAAATAAGCACCCGAAACCGCAATAAAAAATAACAAAACCGGATAAAAAACTTGAACTTTCGGCACGCAGCGAAAGGCCGCACGCATGAACTCCTCCAAGCTCAGCTCCCCTTGGGATTTGGGAGTTCCAGCGCCCCTGCGACGTGAGCTTGTATGTCAGCTGTTCTCCGGAAGGGTCCCACAAATAATGCTACAGTAAATTCTCGCGGAAACAGGTGGATACTGGAAGTTACGTCTTATCTGTATGGGATGCCACATGGCCACATCATTGTGCTGTCATGGCCCAACTGGGAATTGATATAAACGGAGAGATTTCTCTGGCTATAGAGAATAGTCTATCAATTCACTGAAGTGCTTTTGTTTGCCCGTAGATCCGTTGAAAAACAGTGGTGGCATGGAGCCATACTGAATTGTTTCATTCTGGTGGGAAATACATACCTGTGTACTTAAGGCACTCTATCCATGTCCCTCCTGTCACTGTACTTGTACGAACACAGCTACAACTATATTACAGGAATGCATTATTCTGCATACAGACTTCAAGGAATAACATGGTGAACTGGTGAAAAAAGGGTTTTCTCAGGAAACTCTCCGAAATTTGCCCTTTCATGACTTTTCCTTAACTTACAAGCCAAGTCTTGTTTTTTTCCACCATCTGGGATGTTTTGTACATAAGAAATAAATATTTGTGAGTCTTTCCTGAGCAGAATTGTTCAATGTCTAAATCTCCAAAGAGGTCAAAATGACCTGTTCAGTCACGCATTCAGGGGGAAGGACAGATGTTTTTAGCATTAGCTTGGGCCTATTTTTATGTAAATGTGTGGCTGTCCCCAACACAAAGGTTCCATCTGTGCTGTGCTTTGTTTTGCACCCTTTCCGACTGAAAGCAGGTGAAATTGCCCACCAAAATATTATGATTAAAAAACCTGCTGTGTAAACCGTGGGCACAGTTCTGTTCAATTATTAGATGAATCGAGGCACCACTGCACTGTCTGGAGATCAGTATTGACTGTATTGTCCAATTGCTGACCTCCTGGCAGGCCTCCAAGGGAAACCTATCCTGCATGCATGGGCAACTGGCGGCCCGGGGGCCACATGCGGCCCTCACCTTAACTTAATGCGGCCCGCAGGCTAATACCAGAATACTGATATATTATTGATTTCAGCTGTTACAATTCCAAACATGACCTGCTTTAATTCCGTCAGTCTATATTAGTAGCTTAATGACTAATAGTATTAAAATGTCTTTTTTTATGTCCAATGTATTTGTATTTGAGTTCATACATTTAACATGGGTAGCCCTATATAATAAAAGCGTTTGAAATTAAAGCAAAAATGCTACATTTCAGGATTAAAAAAAAAAAAAAAAAAAAAAAAACAGGATTCCAATTCAAAAGAAGCAAAAATAGCCGATCTACAAGCTCAAGCTTGTAGATCTGCTATTTTTGCTTCTTTTGTATGAGATACTAGAAGGACAAAGTAGGACGTAGCAATATGCAATGTGGCCCTCTGGAGTGAAGGTGGAAATATAGTGGCCCTCGCCATCATCAAAGTTGCCCACCCCTGCTATACTGCAACTCATGAAGAAATACATAGATTTTGTGGAGCGGTGGAACAGCGCTCCCAATGGATGCCCTGTCCCCCTATGTCCCCCTGTCCCGTCCAGCATAAATAGCTGCAATGACAATGGGGGGGCCAGAAGAAGGCACTGTTGCGCAGCCTAGTACACACCAGTACTGTACTGTAAACTGCTGACAGACAGGAACAGATTGACGGCAGGGCTACACCAGAAAACGCGCATGCATGCGTGCGCTGTTTGTGCGAAAAGCCTCTGGCTACACCAAGGAGGGGGTATATGTGCGGGAGACCACGGGAGTTTGTGTACAAAACGCATACGCGTATGTAAAAAATAGAACCATTTTTAGGGAATGCGTATCCATGGTTCGTGCTATCCATGTGCCTTGTGTAGCCGGCTGAATTGATATATATTGGATCTTTCCTAAGCGCGCATACATGCGCACACCCCACGTACGCACTAAAAAAGCCTTGGTGTAGCCAAGGTAGAAGGGCACTGTTGTGCAGACTAGACACATGCACACACACACGCGCACGCACACACACACACACACACACACACACACACACACACACACACACACACACACACACACACACACACACACACACACACACACACACACACACACACACACACACACACACACACACACACACACACACACACACACACACAGGGTATACAGTAGCTGCTGAGATTCACCGCACCACTTCGAACCGAGGTTATAGATTTTTTATCAGCATATATGTGCTTTAACAATTTCCCCAACAAAAGACAGGCCTATACTGCAAACGTAACAGAAAATAACACTTAGGACCTCCATTTGCACACAGCACTGGCAGTCCACATACAGCTGCAGTGCTATTTCTGTCTACACTCTCTTTCTCTCAGAGGTGGACTGTGGATGGTTTGATAATGTGCCTTCTGACGACATCATCCCAAATTGTATGTATTTATTTGGCCGTTAAAATAGCAGATCTACAAGCTCATTGTGAGCTTGTATTGAATAGCCAAAGTCTAAAAGCACACAGTCAGATCAGATGCTCTGCCGCTTTGAATCTGATATGACAGCGACAGGGCAGGCTGTGTGTGTGTGTGTGTGTGTGTGTGTGTGTGTGTGTGTGTGTGTGTGTGTGTGTGTGTGTGTGTGTGTGTGTGTGTGTGTGTGTGTGTGTGTCTGTGTGTCTGTGTGTCTGTGTGTCTGTGTGTGTCTGTGTGTGTGTGTGTGTGTGTGTGTGTGTGTGTGTGTGTGATGGTGGTAAGCTGCTGGTAGAACCGGTTCTCCTGGGTTTAACCCCTTAAGCAACATGTTTTGAAAACACACCATATATGGAACCCTCGTCCCATTGGTTATCTAAACCAGTGGTTCTCAAACTGGGGTCCGGGGACCCCCAGGGGTCATTGAGGGGGTTCCAGGGGGTCCCCAGCTAAATTATAGTTAGGGTCTGTAAATCAGTGAGAGTACAAATGGAACCAAATGGACCCCAGGAGGAAGTCCACCTCTGAGAGCAGGTAGATGGAATGGTGTATAATGTGCATTAATGGTGACATTATAAGGATATTAAGATGTTGTTTTAAATGTGAGAAGTTGTCCCTTAATTTGAAATACTCCGTGGTGTGATGGTGCCGCGTGCAGAAAATTGCAGATCTACAAGCTCACAATTCGACGCATTGAGCGCTTATAGATCGGCTATTCTCGGTGCAGACGGACCCGCTACTGTTGATGCTTTTGTGTGGCGCTGTAGTATGACCAAGTAGGGTGTTGATTTACCCAAAAAAACAAAAAGTTATAACAGTGGTTCTCAACCTTTTCAGGCTGCGACCACCAAAATAGGCTAATCATATTTTAACTGGGGACCCTCCCACCCACCCTGACGAGCGAGCACTAACTAGGCATTACATTGCGAGGCGTTGTGAGCATCGGGATTTTCACAATTTCTGCCTCTAATATTTGACAATTTGGCCAATGTTTAATTAGTGGTATTTAGAGGTATTAAAAAGTCCTTAAATTGTCACTTTAGAAATGTGCATAATACCCTCTATACACTTAAACCTTATCTATGTTTGTTTACAGTGAGAAAACAATGTTGAACATTATAAAGTTAATCATCTGGGGACGCCGCCCAAACCCCCCACAGGTTGAGAACCACTGAGGTAGAGTATGGAGATAAGAGGTTTCTGCCCGACAATGAGGATAGCATCGTTGTCGGGTGGAAATCTTGTATCTCCAAGTTTCAAATGTGTACGTTCTTTCGCAAAGTAAAGCCCTGCTTCATCATACAAGGCCTGTCGCACAAAAGTAGTGGAAACAGCAGATCTACAAGCACACAACGCCTCGCGGTGCGAGGCGCTGTGTGCTTGTAGGTTGGCTGTTTTCACTAGTTTAAATCATTTTTAAAATGATGAATGCAAAACGAACGAATTTGGACATACAAGGTTTCCACCCGACAACGAGGATATCGTCACTGTCAGGCAGAAACCTTGTATCTCCAAGTTTCAAATGTGTATGTTTTTTCGCGAAGTAAAGCCCCGCTTCATCATACAAGGCCGTCGCACAAAAGTAGTGAAAACAGCCGATCTACAAGCACACAACGCCTCGCGGTGCGAGGCGTTGTGTGCTTGTAGATCGGCTGCTGTTTTCACTAGTTTAGTTCATCTTTTTAAATGATGAAAACGAACGGTTTTGGACATACAAGGTTTCCACCCGACAACGAGGATATGCAGGGGGAGTGATGGAGGGAAGCCGCGTTTCCCTGTTCAAAGGACAAGGTATGGAGGTTGGAAGCACGAGGCTCGTGCGCAGACGGGGAGTGTAGGCATCATTAAATAGTATACACACAAATAACACAGAGGAACACGGACCGGTAAAGAGTCTATAATTATGCATTTCAGGTCGTGGCCAAAAATATCCGTATACGACATGCAAATGCTCCTGCAGCTCAAACCACAAACGTGCATCCGTGCATGGCGAGAGCACCCGAATGTGTGCACGCGTGCACGCACACAGACACTATACTCGGCACATCAGGAGAAAACACCCGTTAGAGATGAATACTCTCGGTAGGAGAGAGAAAAACACAGTTGGCTGACCTCATTAAATTTCTGATAAAATAGCTCTCTGGATCTCTGCTTGGGTGAGACAAGCAAAGGGAGGCAGACACACACACACAGGCAGACACACACACACAGGCACGGTATGCATGTGAACGTGCTCGACAAACTGGAGTAGGAATATATATATATTTTTTTTTTCCTAATTTTTATCCCACGGTTTTGCAACCCATTTTCTCACCCAGTGCCAACTACCTAACCTGTAGTCCTTGTTTCCGCTCTCACCCTGCCGCGCCAGGGAATTGGGGAGCACCTGGCTGGCTAGGGGGAGGTAGTATAGAAACCAGGACTACTGCATGTTTTTGTGAGGGCATCTACCCTAGGAGACACAGGGAGAACATGCAAACTCCACACAGAAAGGCCCTATCGCCAACCCCACCTGTGTGGGTGCTGATGATGCGGAGGGAGAAACACGCCCCCAGCGGGAATCGAACCCAGGACCTTCTAGCTGTGAGGCGAAGCGCTAACCACTGCGCCACCGTGGAGTGGTTAGCGCCGTGGTTATACTTTTTGAACGGTGCTAACCGCTCCAGTAGGTGACTTTGTGTGTATGTCCATGTGTTTTTCCAAGTGTTTCCCCACGGTATCAAATACTGTGACGTCATGTGGGTCAGTCATCATCATCAAAAGCAGCAACGCCGCTCACTTCACACTGGTGTGATTTTTGTATTAAAGAGAATCATACATAGGCAGTATAGACTTTGGGCTCTATTTTCGTCCATGCCTGGTTTTCTGAGCTGTGTGACAACAACAACAAGTCATTGCATTTTAGTACCTTGTACTAGAGTCAAAACAAGGTTATACCGGTAATCATCTTTACAATTGGGATGAATTAAGTGAATTAACGTTAATTTGATATGCATTAAAAACAAATCAAGGTTTTAGCAAATTAACTTAGACACATATCTACATTCATAGATATCCTCAAATCTACTCAGATTTCAGAGCGTTCCGATATCAAAGATGTACATTTGTATGGTGCCACTTGTTGCCATTGCTTTATTCATCTTTTAAGTTAAACACAGACATGTAAAGTAGATGAATACTGTAGATATATGGGTAGAGGCAGAAATGGAACATGCTCATTCCAACATTCCAACATGCTCTCGGACAGAGAAAAAGTCTAAAATATAACAGTAAGATAAGAAGGAAAAAAGGGAAAATAAGTTAAATAACCCATGAAGGGCCAGACCCAGTATGAACAATAGGCTATTGTTGAGAGTATTTTGTCACTGTCAGGCAGAAACCTTGTATCTCCAAGTTTCAAATGTGTAAATTAGAGCCGTACTTCATCATACAAGAGAGTGCTGCACAAAAGTAGTGAAAATTGCCGATCTACAAGCACACAACGCCTTGCATCGCGAGGCGTTGTGTGCTTGTAGATCTACTTTTGTAGATCTGTTTTAAATTGTTTTTAAAATAATAACAAAAAAGGAATTGGACATACAAGGTTTCCACCCGACAGCGACGGTATGCTGTGCTGTGTGATGAGAAAAAGGATGAATCTTGCACAGAGCACTTAGAAATACTGTAATAATATAGCAAGGAGTATATTTCACAGGTACTGTATATTAAATGTTGCACATATTGCACATATTTGGAAATACTGGATGGAATAAATGCCCAAATGACTTACCATGGATGGATGGATGGATGGATGGATGGATGGATGGATGGATCCCACAAGGGAAATTCAGTTGACACTGGCAATACCGCAGAATGAAACACAGGACAGATACAAAAAAGAAAAGATAGAACTAAAATATTGGACTTGGTTGCGACCGTAGGTCGCACTTACTACAGAAAGCTCCACCAGGTGTCCGTGCGTCAGTCAGTCAGTCAGTCCGTCCGTCAGACGTCACACTTTTGCCCTGCTCATATCTCCGCAACCGTTGCCCCGATCCATGCCAGATTTTGCACACACACTCCTTACCTGCCAAACTACAACCTCCAAGGACCCCCGGAGTTCCAGGGACCCCCAGGTCACTGGGGGACCACCAGGTGTAAAAAAAATACCAAATGTGCAAAAATGACCAAATGACCACCCCCACGGGGCTGCTCACGGGGAATTCCCGGGGACCACCCACTCCTGCTACTCCAGAACGGATGCAAAAGTGGTGGCGCCCCCAGTGGAGGACCCCCTCCACTGCAGCTCACATAAAATGCCCTAACTCGGCCTAGGAGCGTCCGGGAGAGCCGGGGCCGGTACCTATTCGTCCGCCAAGGCAACGCGGAGACCCCACCCCTCATTTCTCACATGGCCCTCTTCTAGCGAGACCTACGGTCGCTTATCTCCCGATTAGGGAGTCTTACTGGTACTGTATATGTATGAGAGAGACAATAAGAACAATAATGTGTACACTTCTACCAGCACATACTACATATCAAAACATACAACCAGTAAGACTCCCTAATCGGCCGTCACGTCGCATACACAAACTTTAGAAGGCAATCGTAGCCAATCAGGAGGGAATATGGGAAATGGGACAGATCCATGTTGATGACATGACTTGACTGTGTACAGCTTTGCGTGATTTTAGGCCAAAATCTGTAGGAGCAGTATCCAAAAATGTGTTTTGCAAAAATAATCGGCCTGATAGTGGCGCTAGAAGAGGGCCATGTGAGAAATCAGGGGCGGAGGTTGTGATTTGCCATCCAAGGAGTGTGTGTGCAAGGTTTGGCATCGATAGGGCCAACGGTTCCAGAGATAAATGTAGGGGCAAAAGTGTGACGTGACGGACAGACTGACTGACTGACTGACGGAGGGATAGCCGGTGGAGCTTTTCATAGTGACTGCGACCTGACGGTCGCAACAAACTATTTTAATTTCAAGAACGTCCATTACTCTGAGAGTATGCAAATGAAACAGACATGTAATGGTCCATGATGGAACCCACTTTGAGAGTGTGGACTCAAAATTCTTCCAAAAATGGCAAGTTTCTAAAAGAACAGGTCTGGGACGTGTTCAAGGTAATCTACACGTACAATGCACAATGTACACATACAAAAATAGTTGACCCTTTACCTCTCTCGTGACCTTGGAGAAGGATGGAACAAAAGGAGAACGGAAGAAGAGAGGCAAGGAAGAATGGGGGGTAATAGGGCCAGGGGCGTCACACGGGGGGGAAAAGTGGGACTGAGTTACCAGGGCCCAAGGTGGAGGGGGGCCTTAATTATTTAATGCTTTAGCTATAGAAAAATAGCAGATATACAAGCTCACAGCGCGGCACCGAGTGCCGCGCTGCAAGCTTGTAGATCTGGGTTTTATGAAACGTCATGAAAATGTGTGCAAATCCTTCAATATACTGCATGTATGTTTTAAGCAAACATTTGTAACTTTTTCTTCTGGAGGGTCGCTGGAACTAAATATTTTGAGATAGGTGTCCGTGGCCAAATACATATCATTTTGGGGGTCCTTGACATGAAAAGGTTTGAGCACCACTGACATGGAAAGACAGGTTTTTCAACAAAAAAAAAAGACTAGCACAGTACATGATTTAAAAAAAAATAGCAGCTCTACAAGCTCGCAGCGCTGCACTCGGTGCCACGCTGTGAGCTTGTAGATCTGCTATTTTTCAATAGTTAAAGCACAAAATAATTGAAGTGAATCCTTGTACCCAGGGCCCAGAATTTGGTGCGACACCCCTGAATAGGGCAGGGGGGAGAGAAAGACGGGCGATGGAGGGACGGGGGAAGAGGGAGAGAAGGAAGAGGGAGCAGGATGATGGATGGCCTGCACTGTATGGAGGATGAGCGGAAGAATAATGATATTATTACAACCTACATAATCATGGCGGTCAACTAGAATACAGGAGAGAGAAGAAGCTCTGTTTCTGGGTCCAGGGAAACCCCAGAGTCCTTGAGGGGGTTCCGGGGGAGGCCCCCCCTGCAGCAAAATGATGGATAGTTAAGAACCAAATGGACCCTTGTGGGTCTGCAACTCAAGAGAGGACACTTATTGCGGCGGGTCAGGGGCGTTTTTAATTAAAGACATGTTTTAAATTAAATACAACCTTTTTTTTGTGTTTTTTGTGTGATTACTTAATATGAATAAATGAACAGTACTTAACAACTGTCGCTCCGATGATGCATCTTCTACACTAGCAGCAGTTATGTTTGGAGGGGGAGTGTTAAGGGCTTTGCACACAGGACCGTTGTGTTTCTTTTTGTTTGCTGCATGATTAAAATGCATTGGATTTGGTGTGCAAGGCTGTGCGGAATCGAAAAGGACTCATAAAAGGAGTCAATGAGTTTTTACCGCATGCGACAAGACGCACAAATTGAACTGGGTTCGATCGGGAAATGCTTTGCATTAGCCTATTAATTATTGTTCATTGATACTGCCGCCCACACCCGTTTTAACCCCCCAAAACCCTAATAATTAAAAAAATAATAATAATAATCCCAAAATGTTGCGCGCAACTGTTGCAGGTCCATCTGGTTCCATTTGTTGTGACCCGACCGTCAGGGCGCAAGTTACTTTGAAAAGCTCCACCGGCTGTCTGTCAGTCAGTCCCTCAGTCAGTCCCTCCGTCAGTCAGTCAGTCAGTCAGTCCCTCCGTCAGTCAGTCAGTCAGTCAGTCAGTCAGTCAGTCAGTCAGTCAGTCAGTCAGTCAGTCAGTCAGTCAGTCAGTCAGTCAGTCAGTCAGTCAGTCAGTCAGTCAGTCAGTCAGTCAGTCAGTCAGTCAGTCAGTCAGTCAGTCAGTCAGTCAGTCAGTCAGTCAGTCAGTCAGTCAGTCTGTCAGTCTGTCAGTCTGTCTGTCTGTCTGTCTGTCTGTCTGTCTGTCTGTCTGTCTGTCTGTCTGTCTGTCTGTCTGTCTGTCTGTCTGTCTGTCTGTCTGTCTGTCTGTCTGTCTGTCTGTCTGTCTGTCTGTCTGTCTGTCTGTCTGTCTGTCTGTCCGTCACATCACACTTTTGTCCCTACTCTTATCTCCGGCACCGTTGCCACTATCCATGCCAAACTTTGCACACACACTCCTTGGCTGGCAAACCATAACCTCTGCCCCTGATTTCTCAAATGCCGCTGTTCTAGCGCCACCATGAGGTTGCCGAACTGGCGGTTGCATATCTCCTGATTTAAGGAGTCTTACTGGTGTACTCTCCGAGTTACATTAACATGGGGATTATATGGCATATATTGGGGTCCCAAAGTTAACAATCATATAAAATGGTGGGTCAGTGGCCTAACGAACACCCAGTTGTGGCAATTTACAATTCGTTTGTTACAATGGAAAAGGTCTGAGACACAAAGCGTTAAAACATTTGACTGTTGCGTTTCCCTGTGAGATTCCAGCCTCATATGCCAACATTTATGATAATGCTATCGTTGATCAAACAAAACATGGCGGTGGAGCCACAAAGGGAAGAACAAAAAAGACGTGCTTAGGTTACTTCTGTCCTCAGCAACACCAAATCGTCACTGTCGGGCAGAAACCTCGTATCTCCAAGTTTCAAATGCGTAGGTTTCTTCATAAACTAAAGCCCTGCTTCATCATACAAGACTGTCGCACAAGACTAGTGGAAATAGCAGATCTACATCTGCTTGTAGATCGGCTATTTTCACTAGTTTAAATCATTTTTAAAATGATAAATACAAAACAAACGGTTTTGGACAAACAAGGTTTCCACCCGACAACGACGAAATGCAAAGCTGATGGGGTGGAGCACAATGAGCCTTTCTCATGACGCCGTCCATGCTGTGGGTCTGCAATCGCACGCACGCACGCACGCACGCACACACACAGTTGGGACCTGAAGACCATTAAGGTTAAAAATAACTGACATTTGAACAGTAGCAGTGTGTGTGTGTGTGTGTGTGTGTGTGTGTGTGTGTGTGTGTGTGTGTGTGTGTGTGTGTGTGTGTGTGTGTGTGTGTGTGTGTGTGTGTGTGTGTGGGGGGGGGGGGGGGGGGATTATAAATCAAGAGAGGAAAGGATGGATGGGAGGAGTGAGATGTGGTTTGTGGAAGGTTGGCTGACAGGCAGGTAAGGAAGGAAGAAAGGGCACAAGGACAGAGGGGGAGAGAGAGAGAGAGAGAGAGGAAACGCTATCTCCCAGCTCACAACCCATTTTATCTGCAACGCATTGCGTGAGCTCATAGATCTGCCATTGTCCATCCGCAACGTAACAACCGCTTCGGACGTTATCATCCGATGTCCTCAGCGATTATCAATTCTTATCAGCCGATATTATCCAGCGAGTAGGGCCATGCTCTGCCGACTGAGTGTCAGTGCACATGCGCAGACACGTCTTGACTCGAATAGTTGTTCCCCCTCAGTGGGAGTCGAACCCGGACCATAGTTATAGTAGCCACGTTACTCTACTTACAGAGCTACCGAGCGGCTGGCCAAACCCCCTTTTTTTGTGTTATCTTTGACAACCTGGATATTAACGCAGTACAGTCTCTTTGAGCCGCATTCGGACGCATAAGCAGTCCCCTGGTCAATATTTACTATTCTGTCCATAGCGGCACATAACTCGGTAACATCGCTGAGTCGGCTCATGCAACGTTCGCCAAGCTCGGCGCGGCGACTCGCTCGCCACCGCTTGCTCGGCGGTGCCTCACAGGGCTCATCATTGCCTGAGACGGTGTGCCTCCGTCGTGGATCTCGTGCCGTGAGTGGTAGTGGCGGGTGGCTGGGAAACCCACGGTAGTTTCAAATCCCACTAGGGGATTCCCTTTTTTATATTTTTTCTTCAGTCTGTAGAGCATGTCGATACACTCGGCTGATAAGCGTTTCAGGCGGCAGAGCATGGCCCAGCTAGCTGGATAATATCGGCTGATAAAACGTGATAATCTCCGATGGTATCAGATGATAACATTCGAATCAGGTGCACGTAGCGCCATCGTACGACGAAGTATGAAGTGGAAGTATAACGGTGCACGGCAAATGTATTGCATCCATATCACCATTGAGTGGGATTGGGGGGCACCGGGGCAGAGCCACAGCCTACGATGAAACGAGAGGAGAGAGAAACGTCCGAGATTTCCATTCCTGATGGATTTTCCCATAGACGGAAAAAAAAAGCGACAGGAGGAGGGTCAGTGATACTTCAAAGGCTCCCGAGCTTGTTAATTACTTCCTCTCAAATGCATTGAACGATCGCTCTCCGCTTTTGTCGATACGCTCCGAGGGCCACCATCCATTCTCCCTCCCTCTGTCTCTCTCTCTCTCCCTCTCTCTCTTCACCCAGTTTTTCCTGTATTTCTCAACGTAATCTTTCGCATCAGATTGCATGGCGTACACATGTAACATCCGTAGGACAGCGCTGAATGGGGCCGATGATGAATGCTCGTGTGGCCTACGTTGATTGGCAACAACAACTTCATGGTGTGACTGTAAAAACCCTTTCAGAGCTGCTATTCCCCGGAGTACGGAATAAAAGACACGGTGTCTGCCTCCGCCGATAGAAAATCCATCTATAATGGTTCAATTATGTCACAGTCAGCATTTCTCCTTCTAATATAATCAGATGCAGTCAACCAACACACACACACGAACTCGCACAGGCCCAGTCTACATTTATGTCCATTTATCATAATAAAGTTAACCAGATGGCTTACAAGCCCCAACCCGGGACCAAACAAACTGCATATTGACTTTTGTTAAGACATTAAAACAGTAAGTTCGAGTGTTTGTACAATCTCTCCTACCGTCTGTGCTCGGATAGAAAGCAGACATTTAACGCTGCTGAAGCTCTACTGGAAATCAATTCGCGTGGGGAGTCAACCTCTCATTGTTCTGTTATTTCTCCGCTTGCCTCCCCGATAGATTCTTCCGACCCACAGGTCAGGGGAAAGGGCTCGAGGATGGAACTACTCACTGGTTTAACCAACCGGGTGACTGCTAACAGAAACTGAACTGCTATGTGGAGGAGGCGGTTGCCATCAAGGGTATCGCAGTCTCTGAAGTCAACATTATGCAGAAGCTGGAGTGTTTATTATCAGCATTTCTAAATACTGAATAAATTGTTTCACGAGCAGAGGTTTAGCCTGGAGAGACATGTATGGTAATGCGGCAGTTTTCCATGCAAGGGCAAGAAGGGTCATCGAATATAGCATTATGAATAAGCCTCACTAAAATAAATGCAGCATTAATTCATCATGCCTGTCCTAACTTAACTTTCAGTTTCCAGGTTGTTAGGCTATTTCAATGTGAAATGCCAACTTCACCTACCCTGGCATGCTAGCCTTGATACTGCTCTCACTCATTCCTTCCCCAGCATCAGGTCTGGAATTCGGCCTATAGGCACCGAGTATGAGAAATCAGAAAATGATCGGGGCCAATCAGTGACTGCGTTTCAACTGCTGTCCGCACAACAAGTGAAAAGCTTCCCCGATTGGTCCATCTGTAGATGGTGACGTAGTACATGTACGTAATACATGCTGCAGAATTTTCAAAACAACAATGGCTGCCCTCGATGCAATTGTAACAGTTAACGCTGAAATGATAAAAGATGCAATAAGTGAAGTTATTTCAGAGTTGTAATCAATTACAGCAATTAAAAAGGAACAGGAGTATGCACTAGCGGAGCTCATCGACCGAAAAGACGTGTTTGCCGTTCTTCCGACTGGCTGCACTGTGATGACGTCGGATGTTTTGCTACACAGATTGGTTAGAGGAGTCTGTCTGTCAAGGCAAGTACTCCCGCCCACTTTTCAGTGAGTGAATGCACAGTAAGAGGCTGGCTTGCCTGGCTAAACTTCACCCATATCCACCATTGTAGGGGCAGCAGTGGCTCAGGGCTAGCGTTGTCGTTTTAGAACAAGGAGGGTCCCAGTTCGATCCCGGGCTCCCCCAGAGTTAGTGTGGAAGAGTCCTTGAGCAAGACTCTGAACCTCTATAGTTGCTCCTGATGAGCAGGTTGGTGCCCTGCATACAGTATGGTTTCCTCCGCCATCGTGTATGAATGTGTGTGAATGTAATGCACAATCTCTGTAAAGCGCCTTGGATAAAGGTGCTATCTAAATGCACCATTTACCATTTGTATTACATTGTATTACTAGTATGAGAAGAATGGGAAAACCTGACATGAGACTTCCCAATGTGTCCAGAGCTCACTGTCTTGGTGCAGGACGATCAGTGAATCAGGACCAAACAACGTGAAACTATCGTATTTTGGCTTGCGGAGGGCTGAAAGTAATGATATGTTGCTATTAATTGAACACTACTAACCCATATTATACTGTTCTATGTCTGAATATATCGACAACAGCAGAAGGTGACCAATACATTTCTACTGCAGGTGAGCATTTCACATAAATGTTACAGTATATCCATCCTGTCTGAATGGGTGAACTTGATGGGACATGGAGCTCTATTTTGGGTCGCTGGTATTTTATACAGCACAGCATTTAACTCCCAGAATGGGCATTTGTGAAAGGGCCTGCCAAAGGGTACCTGCCAAAATGTTGAAAGGCTTGTTAAAAAGGTTTGTATTGAATGGCCTGTGTCTCTCTCACTCACTGTACAGTATATAAAATCCCAACTCTCCTTTTGCTCTTGTGTCTCCTGCTGTCTGAAAGAAATGTTATAAAAAAGAAAAGCTTTCAAATATTACATAATAAAGTAGCAACAGTGAATCCTCTGTGGATACCCAGTGAACTGAATACTCTTTTGATGAGTTGAATTGCGGATCCCCAAATCACAAAAAAGGCCTTTCCCGTTTAATTCCCCCAGGATGCTTCAGTCATGCACCACAAGCAGTGTTGATTTCATCGACTAAAACTATGACGAAAACATTTTTTTCGACTGTTTTTTTCACTGACGAAAACGAAATAACTAAACAAAAACTAAGCTGTGGTGACTAAAACTAAGACTAAATATATAGTCTGGATGGAGAAGAGAGTAATTTTATGTTTGGTTGCTCTCAGGTGTTGGGTCTGCGACGCGTTGTGAGCTTGTAGATCTGCTATTTTCAGCACACAAACAAGTGTAAAATCAGTCATTACGATGCCATCAAGGCCTGCCAAAATACATTTTAGTCGACTAAATCAACTGTAGATTTAGTCGCCTAAAATCTTATATTTAGTCGACTAAAATTAGACTAAAACTAATACTTTTCAGGTGACTAAATTATGACTAAAACTAAATGACATTTTTGTAGCTGAGGACTTGCAAAGGACTGTATAGTGGTGGGCATTTAGCACTCGCCCCTGTTTGTCGGTCAGAACAAATGTGCACAGGACCACATTGGTATAGTTGACTTGTAATTTACTTGCTCTTTATAGTGACAGTTTGACAGTATGACCGTTGACAGTATGGTCTGAAATAGAAAACCAACAGAAATACACATGTTCATATTCATCATAAGAAAATAAAACAATACTGTTCAAACTATTATTAATGAGCATATACTGTAGTACAAACAATGCCACACAACTCAAATAACTAAAGAACAGAGGCACAAACTCACAACATAAAGACTTACTTATCAGGAGTGACACACACTGCACAGAGGTCTTTACTGGAGGCAAACTGAACTCAAACTGACAAACTGGGTCTGACTTAAAACAGTAATTGCAGTGAGCAGGCTTCAATAACTATGTGTCCAATCAGCCTTCAGCTTGTTAAGGGACTGGCATGGCATACAATCAACATGAAAGCAAAAAGTACTTGAGTATCATTAGTGACAACACCTGTGTAATCATGGCCTTTCTTACAGCCGCCCCCAAATATATGAAGTATATTTGCTTAGTAGAAAGGCCACTAAGTGGGACCCACTGAAACAGCAGCACTGTCCTCTGTTCCCTCTGGGATGGTTGGCACAGGGCCACTGGTCTTGTGTAGACTTCTTGATCTTGACATGCACGGATCTGATGCGCCCATCCGCAGTAGGATGCACCTCAGCCTCTTGTCCGATAGGCCAGAGTGCATGTGGGAGTGGTGGATCCACTACCATGACCACCGCACCTTTCCCCATGTCTGCAGATATGATGTGCCATTTCTGACGGGCTGGGGTGGGCCGCCCCAGTAGCAGGTGGTTAAAAGTCACAGGACTGGGGTCAACAGGCTTTCCTGCTTTGAGGAGACGTGACTCATCTGGGAAGGTTTCTTGCTGTGCTCGTTCAGGGATGAGGTACACTGCCCTGCGGTAGTCGTCGCCATTTGGGTTCCTTCCTGATCGTCTTGGCTTGGCCACCTCTTGTGCCTTATCATCCAGAAGCTCCTTCCAGGTGCAATACGAGCTCTCACTTTCTGCAGGGGAGTTGGCTACTGCTGTGGTTAAGCTGCAGATGGTGGCCTCGTGTAGCTCAGAGACACCCTCTTCTGCAGCGGAGACTGGCTTAGTGGGCCAGTTGTCTGGGCTTTGGAGGAATGATGGTCCCTGGTTCCATCCTTTAGACTCAGAGAGGTCCATCAGAGTTTTTCCCATTGTGACGTCGTCCGCCAGGTTTAAAGATGCTTCCTCCTGCTTAAAGTGGGTCACCTCCTCAGTCCTATAGGGAAGGACATCTGCCTGCCCAAACTTTTCAACACTGCTTCGTAGTTCAGAGGTTTGGGGCAGGAGGGTGGTGAACAGGCACTGCTGTGGGCGGAGATGCCGCCCCGTCAGCTTCGTAGGACCCTGAAGAGTCCAGCCCAGTCTAGTTTTAACTGCGGCTGGCCCACCTGGTGGTCCCAACCTTACTCGCTCAATGGGCGTAACCAGGTGAGGATTGTCAGTCCCAATGAGTAAGAGAGGTCTGGCACGTTCAAAGGACTGTAACGGGAGGCCAACCAAGTGTTTGTACTGTTTCTGTAAACTCTTAACGGGGTATGAGTGGTCGGCTAGCCCCAGGCGTTCTGCTGTAAAGGCCCCCCTGATGGTGAAGCGTCTCTTGCTGTTAGAGGCAGGGGATATGTAAAATGAAACGGATGCACCATGCAGGGTTTCGATATCCTGCCGGATGGTCCTCAGGTCTAGGTTCTCTGGGGTTCCATGCAAACCAAGCTTTCTCGCAGCTCCTGGAAGGAGCATGGTACGCTCCGAACCATCATCCAGGACGGCATACGTGTCCAGACTTTTGTTTCCAGAGTGCAAGGTCACTCTGACAACTTTCAGCAAAACTCTATTGCGGTCAGGTGGACGGTCCAGATACAGCACATCAGTGGTGGTATGGACCAGGCAGCTCTCTTCATTAGGTGCTTCATTGGGTTGTCTGGTGTTCACCTCATGCAAGACTTGCAGATGCTTACCTTGGCAAATGCCACAGCGTTTCTTGAGGTTGCACTGTGCTGCCAGGTGAGACCCACCACAGCGCCAACATTTCTTATGAGCCCTGATCCAATCGGACACCTGGTCCTTGGACAGCTCCGTAATGGCAGAACACTGGTTTAGATAATGCTGATCATCATCGCAATAAGGGCAATAGGGTTTTCCATTGCTGCACTGGTTAGCAGGGTCACGTTGTGAATCTGAACTCTCCTCAGATCCATGTAGGATGCTAGTGGCTCTCTGCTTCTGGGGAACTGACTTCTCTTTAGTGTTAAAGGACTGTCCATCATAATCTAGACACCGGGCCTCGTATTGCAGCCACTCTGAAAAATCTAGCAGAGTATGAACGGCACTGGGGTTACAGAACATGGCGCGTCTGAAATCTGCCCTCTGTTCAGGTGGTAATTTGCTCAGCAGGCGAGCTACATGGGACCCGCAATGCAGCTCTGCCTCACCATCTAGACCCAGGGTCCTAAGCATGCCCACTAAAGACCGGACCTGAAGGGCAAACTTTTGAAAGGCGTCATTGTCTCCGCGACGGATGTCTGGTGAGTCCATAACACTGGCAATCCTGTGCAGAGCAATTTGGTGGGGCTGACCATATTTCTCGCTCAGAGCGGCCATGGTGTCTGAGTAAGGGGTGGGAGAGTTTAGATATGAGTCTGCTACAAGTCTGGCATCCTCAAGCTCGAGGTGATCAACCAATATCTGGTATTTAAATAACTCAGTCCCATCTGGGGGTAGCAGGTTTGCTAGAGCCATCTTTAGCCGTGCAAATTCGGTGGGGTCTCTGTGTCTGAAGTGGGGAATGGTTGGCCTTGGCCCTCTGTAGGTTGACTCAATGTTAGCTATGAAGCCACTGGGAGATTGAAGGACATGTGTTGAATTGGACTGCCTCAACAGCTGAGGCTCGTTGCCTGTTGCAGAGTTGGGCTGAGTAAGTGGTGAACTGTGGGGGCGTGTTGCAGGTTGAGAAGGGGCCTGAGTGGATGGCACACTGTGGGGGCGTGTTGCATATTGAGGAAGGGCCTGAGTGTATGGCACACTGTAAGGGTGTGTTGTAAACTGAGGAGAAGGCCGATTATACGCCACACTGTAGGGGCGTGTTGCAGCTGAAAACCTGGATGGAGGAGGTGGTGGTTCTCTGCTCTGGTGAGGAACCACCTTGGCTTGGTCCTTTATGACCTGAAGCTCAGTCATTAACTTCTCCAGCATGCCTAATACTGGTTCTACAGGTGTTGGAGGCTCTCTCACCTCTTGTTCTGCGTCGTGCCAGTCTTCCTCATTGTCCTCCGCTAGGTTCTCGTCTGGAAGTGGAGGTGGTGTGTCGGCACCAGGTGGGTGCATTAGAGCAACCGGCTGTGGCTGCGTTTGGGGAGCTGGCCCCGCCTGCTCCAACTCCAAAGTAGGTATGTTCTGGGCAGCAGGTTGCTGGGGTGGTTCAGTGTTGTGAACGGGCACCATAAACCTCCTCATCTCCTCTTTAAACTGCTGAAGCTCTGCCAACTCTGCCTGCATCGCTCTGTGAGATTGCTGTAGTCTGCTATTCTCCCTGTAAATCTCCTCCATCTCTGATAGGTACTGTACTGGACGTCGTCTAGACCTCCACTGCTGCTCGAAGGGAGTGGAGTGTTCCACATAATCCTCCAGGGGCTCTTGTTGCCGTCGGTAGGCTGGCTGGTCAAGACAAGACTCCCTTTGACTGGCAATGGCCGTCTCCTCCTGAGAATAACCCCACTTATCTAAAGTAACATCCCATCTGTGGCTGGTGTTTGGAGGGTCACGTGTATAGATGAGGGGTGTCATCCTGGCAGCTCCCTCTGGACTCAGGTAGCACTCCTCTTCGGGCCCCGATCTATAATGTGTTGGACCTGAGGGAGTTGGGGCATGTCTCCTCCGATTGACATGACTTACTTCATAGTCCTCTAATCTATTAGTTGGATGGATCGGCCGCCTTGGTCGGACTATTGGTTCTGTATCCTCTTCATGGTGGTCCATAATGGGGCAGGGGTAAGTGCTACTATCCGGCTCGGATGGACCAAATTGTAGCTGAGGACTTGCAAAGGACTGTATAGTGGTGGGCATTTAGCACTCGCCCCTGTTTGTCGGTCAGAACAAATGTGCACAGGACCACATTGGTATAGTTGACTTGTAATTTACTTGCTCTTTATAGTGACAGTTTGACAGTATGACCGTTGACAGTATGGTCTGAAATAGAAAACCAACAGAAATACACATGTTCATATTCATCATAAGAAAATAAAACAATACTGTTCAAACTATTATTAATGAGCATATACTGTAGTACAAACAATGCCACACAACTCAAATAACTAAAGAACAGAGGCACAAACTCACAACATAAAGACTTACTTATCAGGAGTGACACACACTGCACAGAGGTCTTTACTGGAGGCAAACTGAACTCAAACTGACAAACTGGGTCTGACTTAAAACAGTAATTGCAGTGAGCAGGCTTCAATAACTATGTGTCCAATCAGCCTTCAGCTTGTTAAGGGACTGGCATGGCATACAATCAACATGAAAGCAAAAAGTACTTGAGTATCATTAGTGACAACACCTGTGTAATCATGGCCTTTCTTACATTTTATTCAAAAGACTATGACTAAACCTAAATCAAAATTTGCTGTCAAAAACAACACTGACCACAAGAGGTGCATAGCTGTCAATGAACCCAAACTATATCAAAACCCATATATTTAAAACCAATAACGATTTATAACCAAATAATCAAGAAGCATTTTTTCTTATAGATCAACAAATTGACACAAAAACAACGGGCAAGGACTAGTAGGCTATATATAACCGACTAAACCGATTAGTCTGATTAGCCACTAACCCTGTATTATACTTCATTAGGCGCACACAAATAGTGAAAATAGGCAGATCTACAATTTAAAGAAATGATAATGTATTCATCATAATCGAGCCAAACACTTTAAATAATGGTGATATATTTTGAGTCATATGGCAGTTGTCCAAACACAGTTGTAGACCTTTCATAATTCATTTAAGTAAAGGTTAGGGAAGGACAGGAAATACACAGATTAGATTCCAGACAGACCTGTAAACAGCCAAAGCCATCCATACACCATATTCTATTATAGGATATCCATGTTCTTCTATGCAAGTCCATTTGTGCGGTAACCCCTGATATTCATCCACTCCCCTCAGTGTCAGTTTGAGTGTACAAAAGGAACCAAATGGACTCAAGATGCGCATGTGTATACGCGCACACGCGCGCGCGTGTGTGTGTGGCATGTGTGTAACAAAGGACATGGGAATACAAAATCACTCTAACAAATACAGTTCTCAAATATACATCTTTACTGTGTATCAGTTAATATCCCAAACACCAAAAAACATGTTAAAATATATATATATCTACAAATGACAGTCAGATATCAATCGACGAGTATTTTTCTTTTCTTTCTTCCTTTCCTTTTTGAAAGAAAGATCTAAATAAACATGACAGCGTAATATTTAAGAATCCACTGATAGCTAGACTAGATTAGCAAAAAAATATATTTAAAGCCATTTCACACCAATGCCTATACAAAAGAATGTGTAATAAACATTAGAAAAAAAGACTACATTGGCCGGCAAAGAATGACACATTGACAAAAAATAAAATGTAAAAGTACTGTACTGTAAGTTGTTTCACAAAGAGCGTCTGAATGCAAAGCTAATAATAAAGCTCATACCCCATCATGTGATGGTGTGACTTTCCAAAGAGAACAGACACGGTGGGGTATAAATTTGAGACTTGACACAACTCCAATTAACGCGGAATAAAACCAAGACACAATTCTTCTTTCATTTTTTGCTTTGTTTATGTTGACATTTTGGAGGCAGTGCGCTAGCAGTCATGGAGAACGCTTTGACTTTTCATTTCAGTGTTGTGGAATTTAATTAAGGGTTTCATCATGAAATGCTGTGGTTGACAAAGAGGTTTTTTTTCCTCTTGTTAGTACCGTGCTGCTCCAGATTCTTTCCGAGTGCTCTGACCCAAATTATAATTATTATTAAATTATCACATTTAGGAGAAAGGTGATAACAACACTGCAAACTGCACAACCGACGTGAGTAAGGGAATTAAGGAAATGTATGCAACAGTTGTTGAAGTGTGTGAATTGTAGTGGCTGAATAATGTCTATAGCATCTTTTGCAGGAAACATTAACGTACATCAGAGATTGCGCTGACCTTCGAGAACCTCATTAGAAGAAAAGCGTTGCATACTCCATATGCAGTGGTTTATTTGATTAACGTTTCGGCATGTTGGCCTTCCTTTGTTGATTCTGAGCAAGGCCAACAGGCCGAAACGTTAATCAAACAATTCAATGGAGCCAGAGTGTGCAATAACCTTTTTCTTCTATTCGAGTCTGTAGCACCTTTAACAGAAGAGACATTTTCACAAATCTCCTCAGTGTCTCAAAAAGGTCATCTTATTGTTTATAGCGATATTTGCGTAAAGATGTAGCGATATTTCATTGCTTACTTAGCCAACATACAAATGAGTCAATTTGCCAAATCATAATTAATTTACTTCAGCCCAGCAGGTGGAAATGCACAGATCTTTGCAGGTTATTTTGGTCCGATATTTCAAAATGTAAAATGCATTGGATTAGATGGAAAGAGCAAATAGATGAATTCTATGGTTTTTTTTTATGATCTGGTGGAGAAGCCGTCGCTATGCAGCCTGATGGAGCAGACATACTTGGCACTAAAACTGTACAACACCACACAACACATTTTAAACCACACAGTAAAATCAGGAGTATCACAGGTCCATTTTTACACTTCTTAGTTAAAATAACACTCCAGATTTTGCTGTGCATTTCCCACAGGAGAAAGGAAATTTATAATCCATGCACTGCAAGAGAAAAAGTACTGTATTTAGTATTCAAATCCTATGAAATATACTGTATATTCAATCACATTATCAAACCTCTATCTATTCAGTCGCCTCCCCATCTTATTCCATGTTGTGGTTTAAGCTACAGTATGAGCGCAACCAGCTGAAATGATAAAGCATTCCTCCAGTAGACTTAATACACATCTGATGTAGAAAAGTCTAAACTATTCCTATACAAAATTCAACAGCCAACATTCTCTTAATCTATCCTGTTTTTAAGTAGAATATAGACCTGTATTCATGGCATTACGCAGACTTGCTGCTAATTAGCCCAGAACTTGGGGCTTCATGCATGTATTGACATATAGGCTAACATTGTATGCTTGTGTCTAGTACTTCATCTCACAGAAATTCAAGAAGTACTAGTATACTATCTAGTACTGCTGCACCACACTGGAATTCAAGTGTTGCAGAGTTTCCGCAAATCAGCAGTGGAATTTATAGTTCTGACATGCCATGAATGCAGGTTAAGTTATTAGTTGCTTTGGTATTCCACTCCTTTTTAAGGTTGAAGAAATGCCCATGAGCTAGCTAGAGCAATCCCTAGTAATTGCACAATAAAGGGAATTAAAATGTCCAACACCTCCACTGTTTACAGTTTGTAAAATGACCAGGAATGTAATTTTACTTCTGCCAACTGACGTATATTAGGAATATTTACCAGAGCAGAAGGCAACCTATGCAAGAATAATTGGAAGAGTTACAAAATAATCAAAACATATTTTCTTTTGGATTTGATATAAAGTTTGATATAAAGTTGTAAATAGAATAATGTACAATTGAATCTCTCTTTGAATGTAAAGAACTAAACTAGGCTGAATGTCCAAAAAGGATTAACGCTAGTTGTGGAGGTTCCTTAGCACAGAAATGGCAATGTAAACTTTCACATTAAGAAAACTAAATCATGTGTCTGAAATCATTCACTACTCCCTACAGTACATAGGGACTAGGGAGTTCTATGACTGGAACTATATTACAAACTCTGTAAATAAAAAAATAAAATAAAAACACCACATGGTTCACTATTAATTATGCTGTCGCAAATTTAACCACATGAACCCTAAAGTCCTATTCTGGGGCAAACAATCTGCGAAAAGCAGATCTAGAAGCTCACAATGTGTCGTGACTGGCGATGCATTGTGAGCTTGCTATTTTCAGTAAAGAGATTTGGGGTAGATGGAGAAAAGGAGCAGACCAATATATGCATATACTGTAGGAGTTAAATGGTAAAAAGCAAACGTGCCAAATAAACATTTTTCTTCCAGCACAATGCATGATGGCATATTGGGTTTGCGATAGCGACCTGTTGTACCCTAGTTTTCATGATGCATTGTGGGATAATACTGTGAGTACACTATAATAGGGTATAATAATTAGGCCTATCACCATTCATTCGGACACCACTAATAAAATGGCATTATCTCTATATTGCACTATTAATAGTGAGTAGGTGTGATTTTGGACAGCCATGGACAGTGAGAATTCCATTTTGCGGCAGCCATTTTGGATGGCATGCAAAGTGAACATGTGTTTTCGGATGCAAAATGCACACACCCAAATCAACCGACTGAGATCAGCAACCTTGACTAATATCAAGGGTCAGTGCGTATCAATATTTTAAATTATAGGCTACTATACATTCATAATACAACAAGTCCATATGGGCACAAAATAGGTTTTTATCAAACAGGGCTGGGATCAGTTTACTAACAAAATCCACTCAAATCAGGAAAGAACTGTATTCAATATTCCTCAAAAACTGAGAAACTGTCAGAATGCGGAGGTTTTCAGATCCAACACAAACCCACAATTAAACAAAGTATACTTTAGAATACAGTATATAAATGACTTGATTTGTTGTAGACTGATCCCTAGCCCAGAGTTACCAACCCCAAAACATTCAATTATGCACAAATTGAAAATAATAATAATAAAAAAAAACAGCAAACCTATCATAAATATTGTTCCTATAGACTGATAATACGACATAAGTAAATGTAATCTGTACAGTGTGTAAGGGATACAGTGATACGCATTGAGGTGAACTTATTATGAGACCGGAGGTTGAAACTGATATACGGTAGCATGTGAAACTGATCTGGGATTCCAGTAATGCAAGGGTTCCCCAAATCTTCCATGCCAAAGACCCCCAAATAGCCATAGCCTCTGGATGTCATCCAGCCCGGCCCCTCATTGCTAAATTGCTTAAAAGACAAAACAGAAACAACTGTGTCTACTGTTTACAGACTCAATATAATGGGTCATGTGTGTGTGTGTGCGTGGAGGTCCTAGATCCACATCCAGTTGACAGTCTACGGCTGCCTGCCCACCTGCCCTCCATTAGGCCTGTCACAATTATTACATAATCGTCTAAACGCAATTATTTGACATACACTAATCGCAATCATTTTTGTCATAATCGTTTCCATGTTGAACAGTGTTCATATACTTTCAAAAATTTTCAAAAATAGTCGCAACGCGTTGTGAGCTTGTAGATTGGCTATTTAGACTATCAATGTTCTTTTTTAAAGTTTTTTATAAAGTTGTCAAATATGATGTCTTTGTATATTTAGGTTATGTGTCACATCTGACATGTGCAACTTCAAAGCCTTTCAAACACAAATGTAATTGTCAACGACAAAAACACAATTAAATTGTTAATCGCAATTATTTGAGTGACAATTAATTGTCATGTAAAATGTCATAATTGTGACAGCCCTACGCTCCTTTGGTTTCTTCTAAACTGAATATTTAGCTAATTTAAGAACGATGCCGTCTTGCTTATTGACAATCTGGTTTTGGAACTGTGTTAAAAATACTGATTGAAATTTCTACCTGGCTTCTTTCTGAATGCTGCTTTTAGGTCCAAAATACAACTACCCTTTGAAAAATGGATCTGGACTCCGTGAAGTATGCAGCATAGCTGGAAAGTCTTGCAAAATAACTCAGGATCAAAGCCAACATGAAGGCAGACAAGTTGTTCATGGCGATCACACAGCATGACCCTCAAGTGGACCTAAATGAAAGTCAAGTTGTTGTCCAAGAGGTAGACAACAAAGTCTTCAAAATGTGGAAAGGGAATAGAAATCCAACAAAAATAACATCTCTGGTAGTGCGTCCAAAGAAAGTGAAGAGGCTGAAGCTGGCGGCAGCGACAAAAGGAGGTGGAATTCATCCAAAGGGGTTCTGGTCAGAGACGTGCAGAGAATGTAAGAGAGGCAGGGGCTGACATTTCTGAAAGGGCATTTTGGTGAAAATATCGAAAATAGCAGACCTCCAAGCACACAACACATCGCAGCACGACGCGTTGTGAGCTTGGAGGTCTGCTATTTTCGATGCTGATTTCTACACATTTCTTGATTTCAACATAAGATGCTGCACTCAAGTTCTTTGGACAAGAGTTTGGACCATGCCTTCAGGTATGCCATGGAAAGGGGGGCATTTGCATTTCTTTCACCATAGTGAAAACTGCATTCATGGTCTGGAGAGGGCACTTTTTACAGTCGGGTCAAAGGCCCCTTTTGATGTCTATGTGTGCACGTGCCTGGTTCTGGTTGTCCCCACTGAGACTGGCGTAAACCACAATGAGCAACAGCCTCATAATACAGATGAAGTCCCAGCAGTTTGTGCGAGAGACAATTGCCCAAAAAGCAATGAAAGCTGGTAAAAAAGCACAGTCTGTCTCGTCCCCTCACATACAGTACAAGCACAGTCTGTCTCGTCCCCTCACATACAGTACAAGCCCCATGAAGGGAAACTGAAGCCGTTTGCAGAGATCAGAGAAAACACAGCAGGAAAACTCAGAAGAGTTTACAAACAGCACCAGGTCGAAACACGGGAGGACAGGAGAGCGAGGCATGTCAAAGACCAGAAGAAAGAGCCAGGATGGCATCCCAATTTTGAGTATTTCATTATAGGCGGGAGAAGAAAAATATGTTTCTGAAAATAGCATCTATAAGCTCATAACACAAATAGGATGGCAGGTGGTTAAACTGGCACAACAATCCTATGAATTTAAAGTTAAGATTGCAAGGTGAATCGTTAATGATGTATCTTTTGGTTCCTATGAGATACTTGGTGATTCTCCATCGGCAATGGAGTATTAAAAGCCCTCCAGCGCTTTAACTCGAGTACGGTACACATTTGATTTAGCGACTTTCACTTGTAGCTGAGCTAATAATTGAACAGGTGTATCTATACTTTGACTTAATTACTGGGGTGTACACATTGTACACTCTCAAGAGTTCTGGGGGTACTTGACATTAAAATGTCTGTTAGACCAGTGGTTCTCAAAGTGGATTTCAGGGACTCTCTAGGTTCCTTCATGGGGTTCTAAATGGACCCTTACAAGTCTGTACCTTTGACAGTTAGGGTCCATTTGGTTCCATTTGTACACTGTCAAAGTTAAGGGGAGATCTTCAAATGTCAAAGTTTGAGAACCACTGTGTTACACACAACAGAGCCTTGATTAGTATCATTGGTAACACCTGGGAAGGAAGAAAGGAAGAGGCCCAATTTCTTTCCAAAATGGCTACTGTGCATTAATTAAAAGCCTATTGGCCCGCTCTGAACTGACATCCAATAAAAATCTATTTAAACCGAAAGGAAACATTATAATAACAACAGTAAATAAAACAATTCCAACATACTTGGAATTCAAAGTTCCTCAGCAGGAGGGTGTTGTCTTGGCAGTGCAGTGCAACGGTTTCTTCCCTCCCCATTCACCCTCGCCTGTGTGTCCCATTGACTGTCATATAACTTGATTGAAATCTTTGGAATACTTTTAGATATGAATTATTTTCGATGAAGCAGTCGCACACAGACAGGGCTCGATCTGCCTCCTCGGAGTCACATTCATCACGTCAACCGAGTCGATATCGGACTCGTCGCTCTCTCTTTTTTTTTGCGTGTCTCTCATCCACAAAGCCAACGATCCTCGTTTGTTAGCGAGCAATCCCAAATGAATGGATGGATGGATGGATGAATGGACGTGGCTGACACGATGAAGCTATAGCCATTGTCATCGTCTGGACACATTCATCACTGTCATCGTTTTTGCTGTTGTCATCACCGCAAGCATATCATCATCATCATTATCCTCATCATCAAATGCATCACACTGTCTCAACAAATTGCAAATTACATTTGGCACAACTGAACTTCCTGTCCGTGCTCAAGAGCATTTTGTCCAGCAAAGCAGAAATCCTTTCAAATCTCCACTGGTCCCAGATACAAATTCTTATTTTTCATTATAGCAATGCTTTGTCTCCCCCCTCCCCCGCAACGACATGCCCAGTTATTTGTGAAGATGAGTAGAAAGAAGATAGGATCAAAGATAATAATAAAAAATAAAAAAAACACGACAGAAAAATGGCATCTGTTTATCTCAATCCTCAACTGCGATTTAGGGCCATTAATGGACGTCAGACGTCCCTGCTTCCGTACCAACAAGAGCAGTGACACGTTAAAGACATCCCAGAATAAGCGGCATGAACTGACTCTCGTTTTGAGTGCCGGTTTCAAGCCAACTCTGCCTCCGAAAAAGGCGCATCAGAGTTGAAGGCCGCCCACTCATCAGCTGGTCTCACTGGGTCGAGAAATTGAGAGGAAGGATTCCACGTCGCCAAAACGCGGCTTCGTTTTTTTGGGTCGCGACAGCCTCTTCCAGGCGTTTCTCTTCTGTGTGCCATCTCCTCTACAACTACGTAGTATTGAGGGACGCTAAATGCAAATCAGAGAGCGGCTTTTCAAACAGCGGTTTCCTGGTCTTCTCTCTGGATCATCTGATAATGCTGCCTGTTCTCCAGATAGGCCGCCAGCTCCGCATCCTGGGCCTTCTCAGCCCGGTTCTTTGGGGTGTCGCCCTGAGAGGTGGTGCCATGAATGGACACAGAGAGAGAAAGAGACACAGACAGACAGAGAGAGAGAAGAGAGAGAGAGAGAGAGAGAGAGAGAGAGAGAGAGAGAGAGAGAGAATTAATTTGTGAGACAGAGGACAAGGTCAAAGTTTTACCATTTTACCAAACTGTGATGAACTCTCTCTGATCAATTACTCACCCACGAAGCCTCGACTTCACGGACATTTATGATTCAATATAATGAACTCATTTGATGCCCACGAGGTGTCAACGTGTCAATCTCTTTGATGTCTACGTGTGCCCATCGGCGCGTTTGACGCGTTGTACAGTAAACTATACTGTACTGTAGCATGCAGTTTTCTCCGGATCTTTTCCTTTTTTTCTTTTCACGTTCAAAACGCAGCCTTCTCTAACGGCCGTCACACAACCGCTGTGGCGCAGGATTGTTAAAAACCGGTCCTGACTGAAAGAAAAGATTTTCGCGAAATAAACGGGACATACTTGGATTACATTTACTCAGATTACTTTTTCCGCAAGGACCTCGAAGGTAGGCAAAATGGCGGGTTGCCATGGGCACCAGCAAATTAACCCTTACATTCATCGTGGGCACCCGATGTGTTAATAGGAGGCCACGATAAAACTATTACAAAAATAAATGAACTCTTGTTTGATTGATTGATTGATTGATTATTTTATTAGACAAAAATGGAGAACAGTAAAAGTATAGCCAATACAATTGAAATGTAGTACAGTACAGTTAAACACCCTGCCTAAAAGGAAGATCTCAAATAAGACCTTTTACTGTCTTTTTTACGTTGAAAGCCCTCGGTATTTAATTCATGGACATTGTAATAACTTGGACTACACTGTCAAAGGTTATAAGAGAAGGTTTAAATATAGCATTGCCCTTTTTAAGATTTTGATCCAATATTGGATCAGGAATGCAAAAAACTATCATAAATAAAATAAAATAAATCTCCATACAGGCTTGACAGAAAGGTGGACTATCTCTTTAATATCTTCAGCCAATAACACACGTGGCATTGTGTTCAGTTAAAGAACACAACGCCACGTGTGTTAACATTGTGTAGAGCATTTTTATCATGAGATGAACACATTGCTAGCAACCTTCTGCCAACAAAATCCTGGAAGTGAAAACTAAACAAAGCTATGTGGGTTTCATTCACAAGACGGTAAATGATCATGCAGAAAGGACGTGTTCGCATTCAAAGAGCACAACAATCACTCCATTTAGCATATGGAGTAGAATTCTTTACGATGGTGATACATAATACAATATGGAGAGAAAATAGATTTAGATTATGAATAAACTGCATGATGTGTGCATGAAAAGGCAAAAAGAATTGTGCACGCACGCACGCACGCACACACACACACACACACACACACACACACACACACACACACACACACACACACACACACACACACACACACACACACACACACACACACACACACACACACACACACACACACACACACACACACACACACACACTCACACTAATTGGTGCTTGTTTACACGAGGACTGGGCAGTGGACATTATGCTGAATCATTTCCAGAATCTCACTCTAATTACTTCACCGCCCAAACACTCCATTGTGTGCATGCATGTGTGTGTGTGTGTGTGTGTGTGTGTGTGTGTGTGTGTGTGTGTGTGTGTGCGTGTGCGTGCGTGTGTGCCCCCGCACATGCGTGTTTTTGATGGGTACTCAGAACCGTCTTCACAATGAGAACTGATTTTAAATGACTGTGTGGGAAGAGAGTGATGAGAGACAGAAAAAGAAGCAGAAAAGAAGAGTGTGTACGTGTGTGTGTGTGTGTGTGCGAGCGTGCAAGTGTGTGTATGTGTGTGTGCATGCGTGTGTGTCTGTAGTTGATGAAAGAGGGTAGGCAGAGGAAATCAGGGCAGTGCAAATAAAGGGAATATGTCAAAGACGAAGTGGGGAGACGGAGAAAATAAAACAGAATGTAGAATGAAAAGAGGTTTAATGGAGAGATAACTCAAGGCCAAAGGAGATGGACAGAGAGAGAGAGAGAGAGAGAGAGAGAGAGAGAGAGAGAGAGAGAGAGAGAGATAGAGAGAGAGATTTATGCTAAGCTTTATATCAAGGCCAGAGGGTGAAGGAAACGAGTGCTACCAATATCCTGCAGATTATATTTACCACTGAGAGGAGAGGGAGAGAGAGATACCATGTTTTACTTTACCGCACCATCTCCTTTATTTATGCCATTTCATTTATTTTATATTGTTATGTAGTTTAGGTCATAATTCTAATTGTGCTTTGGCTAACAATTTTGAATTGAATTGAAATGAATTGAGAGAGAGAGAGAGAGAGAGAGAGAGAGAGAGAGAGAGAGGGAGAGAGAGAGAGAGAGAGAATGTCTACAGGTCTGGAGAGAGTTCATATCTGGAAGCACTTAGTGACTCTACCACCTCCAACCGAGAGGAGATTTGTTTGCATCTCTGTGCGTACGTGTACAGTACGTGTACAGTGTGTGTGTGTGTGTGTGTGTGTGTGTGTGTGTGTCCATATCCTTAGGCAATACACCTGGTTGGAAATGTGTGCGTTGCAAACATCTCTAATTTTCTCTCTCTCTCTCTCACTCTCTCTCTCTCTCTCTCTCTCTCTCTCTCTCTCTCTGTGGTTTTCTAGGCCATTACTGTACAGAGATCTCAGTTGAGCCTTGAGGTTTTCATCCCAACATGAAAGGTATACTGACGTAGGATTTGAATCTCCGTTTTTATGAAGAAAAAAAAAATAGTGTGAGTCTGGGAACTGTTTAGTTCAAGTTCCATATCTATCGTGTATATTGATCGTCTCTGTCTCTGTCCAAAAACTGCTACTCTTCAGGATTCAAACGTCTTTTCGTCTGAGAAATGAGTGCCGTTTCCAAGATCACACAGCCAGTCATGTTCAGGCGATTCACATTTCCCTGGGTGAGTTCACTGTAACCGCATCCCCATCAACTAACTGGACAGAAAAATGGAAAGCTTTTTTACAACAGACAAGACAGAGGCAGGACTCTGCAGTGCGCTCATTAGGGCCAATTTTAGCGACGTATTTAGCACGATTTTATCTGTCAGTGAAAAGGTTTAATTAGTCCCATTTTCCTGCACAGTAAATTCCCCAGTGTTAAATAGGTGAATGTATATTATTTAACTTGACCTTGAACATTGACCGGAGCACCCCGGAGGTCTATTAACACTTTCTGGGCTTTTATATACAATTAATTATTTAGATACCTACCTCCCGCCATTTGACAGTACCTTATTTTGAAGACCCATGTTGTGGAAATTCAGGTAGTCGGGCTCTCAATGAAAAACAGGCTCTCCAACAGTGCGGTTAATGAGCACTACTGCACTGTCTCATCAAAAACAATGTTTCAGCTGTGCGCTCTCCCTCTCCCCACACTATGCTAGGCGGCTAGGCTAGTGGTTTTCATGTGAAGTTCAGGGACATAGTAGTTAAATGTGGCATTAAAAAATTACAACAAATTAAAATTCCTATCGAACCCTAAATACAATGAAATGAAGTTGACGTGTTTTTGTTTTTAAGGGCAACATTGCACTCGCGGGTCTGCCTTATCATGGTTATTTGGCACTTCAGCCCTGCCTACGAAAAAAAAAGTAAGTATCAAAGTATAAAGTAAGTATAAAAAAGCATCAAAAGTAGCAGATCAAAAGCATCAAAAGTAGCAGATCTGCAAGCTCAAAATGGAATTGCTACTTTTGGTGCTTTTGTGTGACGGCGTGGTATGATCAAGTAGGGAAAGTAAAATCACTTTCAAGATTTTTCTAAAATGTTCAAAAATAGCAGATTTTGCTCTGCTAATTTTGAATATCCAACGTATAAATGGATAAAGTGGTTATAATGATCGTGATGCATTATTAACTATTTATCCTGCGGGTCCCCCCGGAATCCCACCCAGGGACCCCTGCGGGGACCCCCGGAATCCATATTCTGGGCATGTAATGAAAGAAAACTCGCCGAAAATAGCGAATGCACAACGAGATCCGCTATGTTTTTCCTCAAAGAGATTTGGTTTCAAGGGAGCAAAAAAAAAGGAGGAGGCCAAGTAATAGACAGCTGGGATATCCCGGTCAAAGAAATGTATAGGGTTTGAAGTGGTTATGCCTAATTTATACTGTGCGAGACAAGCCCTCAGAGCCACATTTCTTTTTTTTTTTTTACATAATTTGGAACGTCCACAAAGGCTGTGAGCCACTTGGCACTTTACAACACTGGGTCATTACTGGTGTCTCAGCTTTTGATTGGTTGCCTGGCCTGGGGATACAGAACGATCTGTGTTGCTCAAGGATATCGTCACTGTCGGGCAGAAACCTCGTATCTCCAAGTTTCAAATTTGTATGTTTTTTCGCGGAGTAAAGACCTGCTCCATCAGACAAGTCCGTTGCACAAAAGTAGTGAAAACAGCAGATCTACAAGCACACAACGCCTCGCGGTGCGAGGCGTTGTGTGCTTGTAGATCGGCGGTTTTCACTAGTTTAGTTCATTTCTTTTAAATGATCAAAATGAACGGTTTCGGACATACAAGGTTTCCACCCGACAACGACGATATGAGAAATAAGTTCTTGCCATGGACACGGGACACTCGTCACTGAGCCTGTGTATTATTGAGTACAAATGCCCAGAGCTATGAGCCGCGGAGCTCGTCTTTAAGCCTTGATTTATACTTGGGATGCGTGCCGTGTCGCGCAACCCAAAAGAGACGATTTACAAGCTTCCAACGCCTGTGCGCTGCCACACGTCGTGAGCTTGTAAATCAGCTATGTCCGGTTGCGCGACGCCGGCGTGTGGCCGAGTATAAATCCCCCTTTTTTACACATTATGAGCTAAGACTTTAGTCTCAGCTGATCTGAGGATACCGGCGAGTCAGCGACCTTCTTGCCTCCCGGGCCGCCTTGAAAAGCAACTGCCTCGTTTATCTTCGACAACGGGGTAAACGAGGCAAAGCCTTAGCGGAGCAGATTTTTATGTTTAGAGACGGATCAGAGAATTTAGGAACCGGGAATGAGGGCAAACAGACAGACAGACAGACAGACAGACGGAGGTTGATAAGGAAGTCTCCAAAGACGACTGTCAACAGATTCAACTAAACAAGAGAGAGTTGTCAGAATGCTGTCGAGGGGGATGGAGTGAATATGAAGGGAGGGACAGAGGGTAACTATGGATGGAGAGAGGGACAGATGAACAGAAAGACAGACACAAAGACTTGCTGCAGGCCTGTCATACAGATTTTTGGGAGGGGGGGGGGGGGGGTCAAGACCCAAGACCTGGGCCCCCCCTCCACGTGGGCCTCCCTCGGTTTTTCGCCCGCGCTGGCCGGAAAAATATGTATTTTTACACGGGAAATTATTCATTTTTAAAGTAAAAAAAACTGTTAAAAAGAGTTCTACATGGCGGCAGAACCGTTTAGGGTTTATATAAAGCATGATCTTACCTTGGGAGAAAGTTCTTTCACAGTCGCTCAAATCTTTCCTACACAAACTAGACTGCTCGCGAGTCCCGTTCAATGGGGGGCCCCCCACCGCAGGGCCCCCCATTTCCGGGAGGGGGGGACAACAGTACCCTACCCACAGGTTGAGAACCAGTGGGTTAGGTGAGTGATCTTACCTGTAAGTCTGTTTTCATCAGCGATGCTCCGGCTTCTACTAGGTAATGACAGATGGTCCTCTGACACATGGAGGCAGCCCTGTGGAGCACCGTCTCTCCACTACACACACACACACACACACACACACACACACACACACACACACACACACACACACACACACACACACACACACACACACACACACACACACACACACACACACACACACACACACACACACACACACACACACACAGTTAGTTGCATAATGGTGCATTGTTTCACAATTTTACAAATCACATTGTGTACTCATAGATTTGTATAGAATTTTTTAACAGGAAGTATCTTACTGTTGTTTTTCTGTGACGTCGAGCAAATCACTTGGTGCTGGTACAGACAGAAAGACAGACAGTTGGGTAACCAATACATACAGTATATATCCATAGTTACACTGCTGGCATAACAACATTTTTAATAGCCGATTTCTCTGCTACTTGTCGAGGGGAAGGAAATAAGAAATTGAGTTCAAGACAAGTGGATGTTCAATAGCTAAGTGATAAATAATGAAGGGCTGAAGACAGATATGGGAGCAGTGGTTAAACTTTAAAACTGTAAAGGAATTAATTTAAAGTATTTGAGAATAAGATCAAACTAGAAGCAGTGCTCTTCCGAGCATAGATCTCAACCAAGTCAGGTAGGTTATTGTGGACCCCTGGTGGCTCTATAAAAAGCAGGCGCATAAAACGTTTTACACTGATCGGTTATTGGTAAAAACAAAAATCAGTCTGTTATAGCGCCACCATGAGGCTGATTTGAACATTTCAAACTGGCATTTCTTCCTCTGCCTAGTGGGAATGTGCGTGCAAACTTTCACAGAAATAGCACTGTGTGTTCATGATTTGAGACAAAAGGGTAGCCTGACGCTCAGCCTGAATTGACATTTTGTTTCACTCGCCAAAACAACATTTTAAAGGGGTGTGGCTAGCGATTCAGGGTCAGGAACCAGGCTAACAAAAGGGAGCACTCTTATAAACTTTAGAAGCCAATCTTAGCCAATCAGGATGGAATATGAAAAATCTGAAAGAACCATTTTGTTTAATGACATGCTGTGTTCCGATTTGCGGAGTAATAACATGATTTCAATGTCAAATGGTCTACGCCAATGGTCATGTTGTTACCATTGTCCAGGATGTAGCGCACCGTCTCCTTGCTTCCTGTGTCGACGGCATGGTGCAGCAAGCTGCGACCCGATTGGTCCAAGGCCGTCAAGTCCGCCCCCTTCAGGTGGAGCTCCCGCAGCTGTTGGCGGAGAAGGAAGCGCATGTTGAACAGGTCACACATCTCAACCAAGTGACTGGGATTCAGCGTGGGGCAATCTGGGAACCCATCGTCAAAGAAAGGGCGACACCTATCGGTTTGTCTCTGAGAAGCGTAGCGACTCTGAGGCTGTCTCGAGAGATTAAGCATGGGGTGCAGCGAGGGACCTGTAGAGGTCTTTAACTGAGAGTCAAATTAACACTTTAGCCCCCATTTGCGGCAAAACGCGTCCATGAGCCTTTTCATTTTTTAATATGAGACGGCCGTCTGATACACCCCGCAGTAAAGCAGGGACTCAATTTCCCATGATCCTTCGGGAGATGCAGTCATCCGGGTATCTGGCTTTCCATTCAGACCAATGGTAGAGAATTCAGAAAAGTGGATTTATCTAGGATTCTACTCCCAGATCGTCCAAATCATCCAAAGACGCTTTTAACAAATTAACGTTGTATACTTTAAGTTCTTATTTGTTAGTACAGGTATCAGTATGAAAACAAATATTAATGTTTTATATTAATGGTGTTAAGTGTTCAGATGGGTGAGTGACTAACAATTAATTTCAGATTTTCAAGAGGGCCCTGATCCGGAAAAGTGTTGAAAACCCACGGGCACAATTCATCAAATGGCCACAGCTGACTGGGTACAGAGGCAGTCTGGTAATAATCGGAAAGATTGCAGGTTCTACCCTCAGCTCACCCAGACTACGTGTCCAGACAACTATTCCAAATATTGTACTTTTACACCTCTACATTTATTTGAAAACTTTAGTCACTAGTCACTTTGCAGATATAAATGATTATATTATAAAACATACATGAACCACTTTAGCCCTATTATATACCTTGGCTATTTGAAAATAGCCGATCTACAAGCTCACAACGCGTCGCATCGCGACGCGTTGTGAGCTTGTAGATCAGCTATTTTCAAACGTTTTGTACTTTTACTTTTGTTACTTTAACTCATCTGGTGCCGATCCCGAACTAGTTCGGCTTTATTTCAATCCAATACAATCTTTTTTTTATTAATTCACTTACCCCGAGCTGCTTGTAGAGTCGTGGGTGGTCCTGGCTCGCTAGCCGCTAGCCAGCTAGCCATTCTACTCTGTCCGACGATATATTCCATTAAAAATGGTTTAAAATACATTTTTGAGCTCCCCAATGTTCACCCGATGTTCGGCGCCGCTTCCGAAGTAGTTCGGCTTTATTTAATTAAATGAATAAAATGATAAGAGGCCTTCTGAAGCCTGGCTTGATTTTTGTAGCTACTAGCCGAAAGCTAACAACGTCCCGGCCGGCCGTAATTTGCGAACGCAATCGCCAATCTCCGCCTAATCCAATGAAAGGCCGCATCTTTAAAGGCTTATATCTCTTTTTTGTGTTTTAGGAAAGCGGCGCGAGGTTTATTTACGGCGAAATCGCCCAAAAATGATCTTTTAGATGACAAAATGGGAATAGCCATTCTGTTAGCATCTTCATCCGGGACATTTCCATGCCGTGCAGGAACGTGAGCACGTCAGGTCCTGGAAGCTGAAGTCCTGGAAGCTAAAGCGCTCGCCTATGAGAGATGCGCTGGCATTCCTTGGCCCCTAGAGGGCGCTGGCGCTCAAAGAGTTAAGAACATTTTAATGCCAAAACTTTCATACTTTTACTTTAAGTACATTTAAATGCCAAAACTTTCATACTTTTACTCAAGTACATTTATAATTCTGGACTTTCACTTGTAACAGAGTACATCTACGTTGCAGTATTTATACTTTTACTTAAGTAAAGAATGTGAGTACTTTTTCCACCACTGCCACAATCTTCGAATGCTATATACGTATAGTCTGGAACTACACCTCCTGAAACACGAGTAACGGAAGCTGGCATTTACGTTCACAAAAATATATTTTAAAATATAATTTCTGATGAGCTTAAGTTAAATATTCTTGGATGATTTTAATTTATATTAGGATAAAATTAATGTGCACAACTGTAAAACGAAACAGAGGTGGGGCATCACATCCGCTTTCATGGCAGACACTCATCATCAGTACTTCCGTCCCCTAGACTGTATGTATCAGGGACGTGCTGGCCATCGGGAAAAGCAGGACAACTCCCGAACGGCCGGTTCATTCCCGGCCGGTCCAGGCCGGCCATTAGGAAAAAAATCAAAATAAAATGTCCGCCTTCGTTCCATTTTGGGGGCTGGGCGGCCAACAAAGTAAATCTTCACTGTCGGGCAGAAACCTCGTATTTCTTTCGCAAAGCAAAGCCCTGCTTCATCATACAAGGCTGTTGCACAAAAGTAGTGAAAACAGCAGATCTACAAAACATCTACAACAAACAAACAACAAAAGATCTACAAAACAGCAGATCTACAAGCACACAACGCCTCGCGGTGCGAGGCATTGTGTGCTTGTAGATCGGCTGTTTTCACTAGTTTAAATAATTTTTAAAATGATAAATACAAAACAAACGGTTTTGGACATACAAGGTTTCCACCTGACAACGACAAAATATAACTCATGTACAGTAATTGGCCCACTGACTTGTCACTTGTCATGATCTGAAACTGCAAATCTTTGAGTAGCAGCAGCAATGAGGGCCTCTCCAACTATTTTTCCCGGTCTGAATCAGGGGCCCAGCATGTCCCTGGTATGTATGACGGGGGCATTTTCTAATTGAGGAAGACAACAGTCTGACCACGCGAGACTTCTGAACAAGGCACGTACCCCCCTGCCAGCCCATCCATTGGGTTAAGCAGTAAAAGTAATGTCCCCCGTAGACCAGTAAATACTCCCTTTGCAGTCAATACTTGCAATGAGAGAGTCTCAGGTCAAGAAGGGTGGCGTGTTGAGCTTTAATTACCTTCCCTGGGGGTCTCCCTTCAAAGAAAACTTCAAAATACTAAAAAAATAATGATGATTCTCAGAATGCCAGCACAGGGCTTTGCAGAGTTTTCAGACAAAACTTTGGAACGAAGGAAATGCTGCAATTATCGATTCTTGTTTTCTTTCATAATCGACTAAATCAATTAGTTTGATAAGCCACTTAAAGTAGTTCTATTGATTACTCACGCCATGGAGACTTGAATTAAATAATATTTTATGGTATTTGCTGCATTCCATTGATTCCGGATGGGGACCCGGATGGGGAGTAATGCATTCAGGTCTGGAATCAATGGGGGTAAATTTACTATAATATATATGTATATTTTTTTGTCTTAGGATTGCAACAAACACAATATTATTGAACTCAAGTCTCCATGACATGAGTAATCAATAGAACATTTTTAATCTTGGGGGTGAACTACTCCTTTAAAGATGCGGTGCCATGATTTTAATTATGATTATACTAGGAAGATTTTTTTTCTCCAAAAAAGTGTACAGAAAGTGTTAAAATTATGTTTTTATGTGGCCACACCCATCAGTTCATTAAGTATACCTGGTTGTCAGGTGGGTGGTGAGTGACCCAGCCGAAGTTATAGCCACACCCACAGTGTTGGGTGTATGGTAAAGGGGGAGGGGGTTGATTGTATGATGTCATTAACTCTGTGTTTTTCAGTTGGGCCTTTTGACTCAGAGGCTTTCAGCTTTCAAGAAGTAACCAAAAATACACAGGGAAGACACATTTGCACAGTATAACCCCACCCTAATATTAACTTCATAGACACATACAAAACTATGGCACCACCTCTTTAAGTAAAACATTTGAGTACTTTTTCCATCACTGCTCGCCACTCACCAGCTTGTGGTCCTTGCTCTTCACGCACTCCACCAACATCTCTGGAGACACTGAGACAGAGAGACAGACAGACAGACAGACGCAGAGAACGACAGAAGAGGACCGTTATGTATGGAAAAATCTATGCCAACGGATAACGTATCTTTTACAAAACCATCGTCCATGCTTTTCCCTTGAGGGTACAATAAATTAGGTTCAGTATCGGACCGGGCCGGTCTTTTATTATCCCTCATTAGGATGTAGTTCAATGTTATTGATCGGTGCAGGCTTTATTTAGCCCAAAGGGCCCTTCGCACTAATCACCGTGGCTAATAAAGATATCGTTTTCAAAATCGTTCCAAGTCAAGTGGCTGGCACAGTCCACACCACAACTATAACAGAAATACAATGGTACAAAAAGACTGTAGTTATAATTATAGTTACAGTGCACAACATACTGTAGTTATAGTTATAGTTATAGTGTGAATGGCCCTTGATTGATTTTTAAAGTGGTCTTTATCCATGTTATATAACACTAATAATATATATATATATATATATATATATATATATATATATATATATATATATATATATATATATATTTCTTTTTTTTTCTTTTTTCTTTTTTTACTATACTACCAGTGGTAAACATTAACATAAAAAGACACCTCGATAAGCACTTTAGCAGCACAGAAATCAGTTCCCAATCAGTTGAGTAGCAGGTGAATAAGGACTTAAATAAATCATATTGGGGCGACGGAGCGTCGACAGCACGCCAATCCAAGAGGTCAGAGTTCACGTTCGTTGACCTCTGACCTGTGAAATTCATATGTCATCCCGCACCGTAGAAGCATATATCCTTTTTTTTTCTTTTTTGCAGATTCATTGATCCTGGCCGCAGCCCCTTCCCTCTGTTTACGTTCGATACCAGATGTGGAGATCACAAAGTGCATTACAAACCCCGGTTTCTCAGTGTCGGGTCCGAGGACCACCAGGGCCCGCCAGGGATTTAAATGGATCCTTAGGTGGCCACAGAGAAGGCCTTTTGAGCAGGGGTCATCAATATGTCCGTACATGGACAAATGTGTCTATGGCAAGACTTGTCCATATCCGTGGGCAAATTCGAGATTTTGTTAATTCACACCATTATAATTCACACTGTTCTTTTTTTGATCAAGACCCAATTACTGAATGTCACTCTTCAGGTTTCTTCTGAAGATGGCACTGATTTACTATGGCACTATGTAATGCACATAATAGGAGTCCACTGGGACAGCAGTTCTCAAACGCTTTATTTTAGCCATAACTGTGAGTGTACAAATGGAACCAAATGGACCCGTACAATCTCAGTTACATAACTGTAATGGTCATTTAGGACTAGCTCTTTATGCTCATGCCTGAGGGATTTTTTTTTCACCCGGTGTCAATTATCTAATGTAATCCTGAACGCTACACTCCCTCTGCCAACCTGGGGAGACAACGGACTGACCTCATGCTTCCTTCTATGCATGAGGAGTCCAAGCCGCTTCTTTTCACCTGACAAGGGGAAGTTTCCCTGGTTGAACGTAACGTGTGGAAGGAACACCTTATTCCAACCAGTTCCTTCCCCCTCCATCAGGCACCCCGGCTGGCCAGGGGGAGGCAGTATAGAGACCAGGATTACTGCATGTTTTTTGTGAGGGTATCTACCCTGGGAGACACAGGGGAGAACACGCAAACTCCACACAGAAAGGCCAACCAGATATACTATAAAAATAGCAGATATACAAGCTCAAAGAGCGCCGCGAGTGCCACGCTGTGAGCTTGTAGAGCTGCTATTTTAGAAAGAAATCTTGAAAATGTGTGCAAATCTTTGAATATATATATATTTTCAAAGCAAACCTCTCTGCTTTTGGGAGGTTCCTGGAGCAACAAATTTTGAGATGGGGGTCTGTGGCCAAATACATATCATTTTGAGGGTCCACTGACATGAAAACGTTTGAGAACCACTTATAGAATCGGGTGAAATATTCAAAGACATTTTTTTTTAAACAAAATAAAATAAAAAATAGATATACAAGCTCACAGCGCAGTGAGCTTGTATATCTGCTATTTTCTAATAGTTAAAGCATAACATAATGGTTAACACGGTTAAAACGCGGAACCCCACAGACAACAGGGAGCAGTTTTCATAATGCATGTGAAATTGGGGACCCTTGGCTTGAGATTAGAAAGGTTGAGACGGCAACAAACGGCTGTTCAGAGAGACAAGAATAGATGTAAGCAATTTGATGTTCCTGTGTTCAACAATAAGGCTTGACAGGCTTAAGCTATTGTCAGTATTGTTACATACAAATAAAGACCTTGACGAGGCATTTAACCGGTGCTGTACATTTACTCAAGTAACTCTACTCGAGTACAGTTCTGAGGCGCTTTCATCTTAATTGAGTATTTACATTTTGTGCCACTTTATACTTCTAACCCCACTACTTCTCAGAGGCAAAATATTGTACTCTTTACACTACAATTATTTGACAGCTTTATAGGTACAGATTTTGATTATTAATATACATGTACATTAACCCATTAAAACTGGGAAAGCGTCATTGTCATTTTAGATTTCTTTTAAAAAATAATAGCAGATATACAAGCTCACAGCACATCATTTCGTGCCACGCTGTGAGCTTGTACATCTGCCATTTTTGAGCGGTGCTCCTGGAACAGGAGCTATAGCTCCAAAATCTGGCTTTGTCCAATCAAAATCGATGGGAATAATGTGTTCAAAAATGTATTGTTAACATTAATTACAATCCAGTAATATGACAGTGAAATGAAAACAGGACTTGTACTTGTAGCAGAGTATTTCTACACTATGGTATTGCTTTTTACTTAAGTAAGAATCTGAGCACTTTCTCCACCTCTGCATTTAACTGCGTGCAATGTTGCTGACAATTGTCTGTATTGTTCATATAGAACAATATACAGACCTTGGACATTATCTTCTCGGGAACAACAACAATGCTCTGGTAGCGCTGCTGAGAGACAGTGACACACGTGGCATCCTACAGTACCTTGCTCCAGTGCCACGTGACAAGACTTTTGTGGGCAGAATCCACATCTGACCATCATTGTGGTTCTCAAACGTTTCCATGTCATGGAAACGATATAAACTAAGTCGATATAAACTAAGCACGGAGTCGATATAAACTAAGCACAAAAAGAAAGGAAACTTGACTTCGGTCCATTATATATCACCTTTAATAATAGCAATTTGTATTGTATTTTATATCATGTTTATCGTTCATTTGTCACCTTTACAACGAGGTACAGTTTGTAAGCATCGGGCACTCGAGGCATGAGCTACACAGCCAAACGTGTGGGTAGCGACAAATGTGCCAACATTCGGTCCATTAAATAGCTCCCCTTTAATTATGCCAAATGGTATTGTGTTTGATATCATTGTTATGGTTGATTTGTCACCTTTACAACGTGGTGACAAATCTGAGCAACACAGCCAAACGTGTAGGTAGCGCCCCTCGAAAAATTATTAAACACATAATTATAAGCTCAGTGTCAGGGAAGCCCAAAACGAGAGTAAATGACAGCAGAAGAGTATTGCAAGCCATTTTGGCAACATTTTGGTGCTTCTTTTTGTGCTTAGTTTATATTTGGCCACGGACACCCATTTGAAAACATTTTGTGCCAGCAGGACACCTATACAACATTTGTGTTGTTAAAATATACAAGTACCTGTACTTTTTGCTGGGGACCCCTGAGACCCTCTCAAGGACCCCTGAGGGTCCATGTACACCACTTTGAGACCCATTGATTTAGAGAAGACTGATGACACATAACATAGCGGAATCGAAGGGCGGAGAGGGGGAAGAACATGCAACACAAGTCTGTGGAATCGAACCTAGGTGGAGATATATTGTTTGCAAGGTTTAATTTGCTGGGCGGGGTGCAGGGACGTGCAGAGAATGATATTCTCAGGGGCTGATATTTTTAAAGGGCCTTTTGGTGAAAATATAGAAAATAGAAGACCTCCAAGCTCACAATGTGTCGTGCTGCGACGCGTTGTGAGCTTGGAGGTTGGCTATTTTCGATGCTTGATTTCTAATTCTACACAGAGAGGGCAATTCTTTCAACATAAGATGATGCATGCAAGTTCAGGAGAGTTTGGACAAGGCAATTCTGTTGAACGCTGCCTTCAAGTATGGCATGGAAAGAGGCCATTTGCATTCATGGTCTGGAGAGGGCACTTTTTACAGATGGATAAAAGGGCAGCGGCTCAAGCCCCCTATGATGTCTATGTGTGCACGTGCCTGGTGGGGTGAAATCCATGCCTTTGCTCTGGTCAATCATGTCCGGTGGGATACGTTTCATCGCTGCTTCTGGTCGGTCAGGATTCAATACATGCATTTCCTTTTGGGAATACTAAGCAATATGTTTGATATGTTTGATTAACCCTGGCCCCCCCATATATTCTTGACTTATTTGCACTGACTTTGGTTACTTACTGTATTTGCTGGCCCTGCACTATTGGGTTGTGTTGGTTGTACTGTGTATTATTGCGGTGTTGATATGGCGGTGTGATACTTGTGTTGCATGACTGCACTGACTAGCAGTGACTGTTATGTGCACTCTTTTTGTTTGGCACTGTTTGTGAAGTTATGCTTTGACAATAGCTTTTTTGTGTGTGTGACGTGTCACTTATGAATGTTAAATGTTTCGTGGTCACTTTATGTATATATTCTTCTTCTTTTTTTGCAATAGCTTTCGACACTTTATGTTTTATTTATCTTTTTTTGTGCTTGCTCTTTGACTGTACACTACAGTACTCTTTTTCTTTTTCTTACTTCTCTGCAACTTGTAACCTTAACTGCTGTGCTGCCTCTGGGCAACTGAATTTCCCCTGTGGGATAATAAAGGTATCTATCTAACTATCTATCTATCTATCTATCTATTATCCCGTGTACAATGAATATTTAACGTTTTTTTTCAACCGAACTGGTTGTTTGGCAGCACAGTGGGACAGGCAGGTGGACAGACTGACACAGCCATAACCCACCAGTGAGGCTGAAAAACAAGTTGAGTGTAGCAGTCCAGCCGCACCTGGGATATTTGAACAACGGAGCAGTATTGCCCTCGTAAGTTGCATGTGTCCACGCAGACAGTGTGTGTGCAGCCTGTGCACAGAGCACGTATGGAAGAAGATAAATGCATAAATTATTACTAGTCCAGGCTATTGATGATATTCAATTCTAATATATAAAGTCTTTAAAATGATAGACATGCAGATGTGCCATTGTATTAGGTTTCCAGTGGATTGGCATAACATTGGGCTTGTAGATCAGCTATTTTATGACCTTCCCTGACATGGAAGTTTAAATCTACCTGTGAAGGTGGATTCTGCTTTTCAATGGGAATGGAGTAGTTTCTTGCCATTTGTGGGTTTCTGCAAAAAATACACTCTCCGTAAAAATGCATTTGCAGAACATTTTCAGGAAAAAATAAGTAAAATTAATTATCAAAACCTCGACCAGTAGTCAGTCAGTCAGTCCGCCAGTCAGTCTGTCTGTCTGTCACACGTCACACTTTTGCCCTGCTCATATCTCCGCAACCGTTGCCCCGATCCATGCCAAATTTTGCACACACACTCCTTGCCTGCCAAACCACAACGTCCACTAATTCAATTCTCAAATGGCCCTCTTCTAGCGCCACCATGAGGCCGATTCTTGCAAAACACATTTTTGGACACTGCTCCTACAGATGTTGACCTAAAATCACGCAAATCGGTACACTCTACACTCTTGTTATCAACATGGATCTGTCCCATTTAGTGCCACCTTCAGGCTGATTTTTTCAAACACATTTTTGACACTGCTCCTACACATTTTGCCCTAAAATCACGCTGCGACCTGACGGTCGCTTATCTCCCGATTAGGGAGTCTTACTGGTAAATTAATACGGCACATCTGTACATGCAGTTACAATAGGTAAAAAGTAAATACAATACAATACAAGCACACATCATTAACGTTGGTTTTAGTTCTTTTGCACATCTCATTCATTGAGCCATGAGCTTTCTGAAGCAACCTCACACCATGGTGGATGGGAACACATGTATCATTGTGTATGAATCTTTTATGTGCACCCGCTGTTTGTGTTTGCCTCTCGGTGTGTGTACTGTATGTGCGTCTGTCACACCCTGTCAGATTGTCGGAAGACAGCCGGTCTCTGTGTCCCAGTTTTCCAGCTGTCACAAAGTGATCTTATAGCCTTGTTTCCTTGGAGTTTTTTATAATCCTTTTTAGGACCGCTCCTTCGCTGGAGGTGGTTGCAGCAGGAGATCCAACACGACTGAAAAACCCATGCATTGTCAGCGTCAGTGCTGGGTTAACGTTGCTTTTAAAAGTAACTCATTAATACACATTCCCTGCCATTTAACAATACCTTCGTACTCTCATATGCCTCCAGTCTCCATAGACTTCCATGTAATTCATGCACGGATCATGCACACCCATGCCTAGATAATGCACCACGTGTGTCCACATAGAGCATCGCAGTTGAAGCCCCACCCCGTCCTCACTCTGGTGTCGGAAGCGTTTTCCGCATTCATTTCTTCCATAGACATTTCATAAAGTATTTATTTAAACGTTTTTAAGCCTTGGACAAAGCCACCTCGGCTGGAGAGGGATCGTGTCAATATTCACATTTTTTTGAATGCAAAGATTAATTAGAAAGCTGAAAAAAAGGGCAGGGTACAAGACTGTGTACATCATTATTTTTAAAATTGCGGAAACTACACTCCCAGAATGCATAGCGAATGTTGTTGTTTCCTGAAATAAAGCCCTTAAATCACGCTCAGTTTAGTTATCCAGGCCAGCATACGGCCTGAAATGTAATGATTGTCATCTCTGTGGACGCTCTTATCGTCATCCTTAACATAGTGGATCATATTTGTAAAAGAAAGACGATCGCTCACGTTGTTCTGCTGACGTGCAATAATCCGCCGGGAAGACAGGGAGCAGTAGCTACTTCCGCGGTAACCGCAAGATACATGAAAGAAGAAGAAGCTAGACCAATCACAGACGTCGTTTTTACGTTTAGCAGTATGGGAAATGCAGTTCTTCTCCGTGCAATCTTGATTAAAACCTGTTTTTACTAAAACTAGAGTGATTGCATACATACTCGGGGGTTCTACAGGAGCATATAGAACCATTTTACAACCACCAGCCTAGTGGTAAGTGTACATTGAATTGCTACGACTTTGTGGCTGATAATGAAAAACACTATGGTGAAAATGAATGGGTTGTTTACTTCCGACACCGCACTGCGATGCTCTATTGCTCACAGCTTTCAAACAAAAAAATCTGAATGGAAATCCGTTCAGGCATTCATGAGATAGCAGCCATTATGTTTTCCTAAAATGTAAACAAAGATGGCTGCCATGTTTGAAAGATGGGGTGGCTATGGGGGTTAAACATGCAATTTCGCGATTGCTATCATGTCTACTACATTTTTTGGGGTCATTTTTTTTTTTAAATGTTTTGAAAAACATTTTTTTTTTTTTTTTTCAAAAAAAATTTTTTTCTCGGGATTATCGGGCCTGGCAGGGAAAGACATTGAAATAATCTCGGGATTATCGGGCCTGGCACACAATAAGTTAAAGCAAGACGCCCTAAGGGAAGCAACCTCCAGGATTACTGCCATTAATAAAAAGTAATTTGTTACGTTACAGGATTACCTACCCAGAAAAGTTACTTACTTTTAGATTACTTTTGCGTTACCGACGATTAAAACCAATTTGCGATTTCTTGTACAAGTTGCTATATTGCCCAGAGGACAGTAGGCTACTGTACTCAATTAGCCTACTGTATGTTTATTGACTGTATAGTCATTGCATGAAGCATCACGCTATGAGCCGTCAATAAAACGTTAAACTTCTGGAGTATGACCCTGTGTGCGGGCAACATTTTTCCTTTGTGTTTGCTTCTAACCCTGCACCTGGCCTTTTAGATGTGCGTGCTTTTCTTCTTGTTTATACCACTCGTGATACACTCACGGCCCACCGGTTGGGAATCGCTGTTCTATATAAAGATGACTTGACTTGACTAGTAATGGTGTCAGCAGGCTATCAAGGCTATCCCTTAATGGACATCTACGCCTGTTCCACACACTCTCACAATCACTCGCTTTGGGTGAGCCGAAGGCGCCTGAACTCCTAGTAGGGGTACAATAGTAGTACAATAGCAATACATTGACATATTAGCTTGAATCACAGGACTAAAATCACAAGTATTTGAGCCTATCTACAGTATGCCAGACTCTGATCAAAAGGTGGAGGCTGGGGTGGAGGAGGCGGGTAAGCAGCAGCGGCTTCCAAGGCTTCGGATCAAAGACAAGCAGAGCTGTAGTGAATGCAAGACATATTTAAAGGAGCCTCCCTTACTGGGCGTGAGCTCTGATTGGATTATGACAGTGTGATGTAATGATCAGTAGATCTGTGAATGAGGAAACGATCTGAATAACAGACAGCTGATTACAGCTTAGGCGGGAGAGACTCACATGTCATTCATAAACTAACGCTATGCTTAGGTTTTGTGTGATGCTGTAAGTACCGTTGTTTCTTGTTGAGATTGGCACATTTCCTGGGGCAATCTGCCCAGATCACACGTGTCACTCTCAAAAGGCGCCTGCAATGTAGTCCATTTGAAACTACATTGCAGTGCACATCACGGGGTGATCACTGCTTGCCTTCTGTGAATTGCTTTATTTTTATTTTTGTTTATTTCGTTGCTGAGTGAGGTCAGCAGACAAAGTGACGTGAGTGATATGGAAAAAAACCTGGGTGAAATGTGCCAATCTCAACAGGAAACAACGGTATGATCACGTACATTAGGACGTAAATTTAGGAAGAAAGTTAGAATATGTAGATAAAAGATTTCTGCCCGACAGCAACGATATATAACTTTTTGCGTTATTATTAAATTGTCATTTATTTATGCATTCATTCATTCATTTTCCCTTCCCTTTCCTCTCCTTTCCAATTAGCCCCCACTTTGAAAAGCACTGAGTCAGAGGATGCCAGACGCTCTGGCCTGACAGAAGTGGATCCAGGCTGTGCTTTGTGGTAAAGCCTGTGGGAGCGAGGCTCATGTGGACGGCAAGGGGGGAACGGAACACGTCCGCGTTGTCAGGACCGCAAAAATGAAAACCGATACATCATAGGAAAGCAAACAGCCTTGGTCAGCTTCATCATGATTCGTCACCCATCACACATCACCTCCACCCCTGCCACAACAACACAAAAAAGGCATTCAGCCAAAAGATGAAACATGACAAACTTGCAGTGTCGGAAGTAAGTACTCAGTAACTTAAGTAAAAGTAGAAATATCAGAGAATTTTACTTTAGTTAATGAGCAAAAGTATTGGCATCAAGATATACCAAAGTAAAAGTACAAAGAAAAATATTCTGAAAAGGCAAATCATTGTACAATATTTGCTTCTGAGATGTAGTGGAGTGTAACTTATAAAATATTGAAAAATCGAAATACCCGAGTAAAGTAAAAGCTCCTCAAGGCTGTACTTTATACAGTGGTGGAAAAAGTACACATATTTTGTACTTAATTAAAAGTATCAATAATGCACTGTAGATGTACTCCGTTACAAGTAAAAGTCCAGAATTCAAAATGTACTTGAGTAAAAGTATCAAAGTATTGGCATCAAAATGTACTTAAAGTACCAAAAGTAAAAGTACTAAATGTTTGAAAATAGCAGATCTACAAGCTCACAACGCGTCGCATCGCGACGCGTTGGGAGCTTGTAGATCTGCAAGCTCCCAAATTGTAGTGGAGTAAAAGTACAATATTTGGAACCGAGATGTAGTGAAGTAGAAGTAAAAGTATTGGAAATTGGAACTACTCAAGTAAAGTACAAATAGCTCAAGTGTACTTAAGTACATTACTTAAGTAAATGTACTTAGTTACTTTACACCACTGTGTACTTAAGTACAGTACTTGAGTAAATGTACTTAGTTACTGTCCACCACCACTGGACGTGACAAACATGATGTCATTATGGTCTTGGTTGCACTGGTTGAGCTGTGAACATCCCTTAAGACAGGCCAGACTATGACATGAATACTTATTAGTTTGACCTCAATACACTCTTTGTGAATCTCTGTCTGTCTGTTTCTCTTCCAATAGTCGAGGCCTAATCCAATTACGTTAGGCTGTGCATGTGCGTGCTTGCGCGCGTGCGTGTTTATGCCCATGCTCACACGTTAATAGACTGTGAAATCCTCTAAAGAGGTTTTATGGCTGCAAGACAAGAGAAAAACAAACACACACACACACACACGCACGCATGCACGCACGCACGCACGCACACACGCTCACACACACGCGCGCGCACACACACACAAACACACGCCGAAGGGTGAAGCCACAGCTCATTGTGACGTACATATGCATGTGCACACAGAGCGGAAAACACACTTACTCCCGCAAACATGAACATGTTTGCATAGAAAAACATGAAACAGACAGACAGAAGGTAAATCAATAAAACGTTGTTGTCGAGTGGAAACCTGTATATCCAAAACCGTCCTTTTTTGTTCATATTTTAAACACGATTTAAACTAGTGAAAATAGCCGATCTAAAAGCAGCTTGTAGATCGGCCATTTTCACTAGCTTTGTGCGACAGACTTGTATGATGAAGCAGGGCTTTACTTTAACTCTCCTACTGCCAGATCATTTATTTATTTATTGGGTCTGGCGCCATCAAAAAGCGGCTTACCTTTGCGACGTTATAGTAGATAGACAGACAGACATTTATTTATTTATTTTTATTTTTTTTGGTTGTGCAATAGTGCACTTTGGTCTGCCAGGCAGCAGAGGGCGGCGTCATGCGAGAATGAATGTGAATTTGCCTGTTATGTGTTGAAGAAGAAGAAGACCAGTCACTGGCCCCAGAGCCTTACAGCCAGAGGAAATCAACAAGGAAGTGAATTGTTCTCCGTTGATCTAACGCATAATGGATTTTTTACACCATCACCGCGGAAAATGTGTTTACAGTAGACGGCCGCGCGACCCCTCATCAGCTTACAGTCATCAGACGAACGAACCGAACGAGCGCCGTATTGGCGGTAAGGTCTTGCGCAATCGGGCGAACGTGAACGTTCAAAGCGTGGGAAGAGTTAAGAAAGAAAAAACATACAAATGTGAAACTTGGAGATACGAGGTTACTGCCTGACAGTGACAAAATATGGGGAAGAGAAGAGAAGAGAAGAGAAGAGAAGAGAAGAGAAGAGAAGAGAAGAGAAGAGAAGAGAAGAGAAGAGAAGAATAGTCGAGGAGATCCGAGTTGAAGAAAAGCTCCCAGAAGTATTTCGTCAAGAAAATGCACTACTTGTACAACTTGGACTGCAATCCTTGAGGGGGAATTACAACACACACACACGCACACCCACACGCACACACACACACACACACACACACGCACACACACACACACACACACACACACACACACGTCACTTGCTCTGTTGAACTCCACAGTGTGGTGATGTCGACCTGCCTGACCTCCCAGCAGTGCAGTGTGTGAGTGTACTTGTACGTGTCACAATCCTCCTCCGCATGGACTGGAGACATGCGTGCCATGAGAGACAATTTCTCTCTCTTTCTCTCCCTCCCGAGTACTTAACAGTTTTACTGCCAGATGTTGTTATTTATTTATTGGGTTTTGTGCCAGCAAAAGCACCTTACCTTTGCGATGTTATAGACAAAGATGTATTCATTTTTTTTTTTCATCATTATTATTTTCTTTTCTCCTTAAATAGGTGTACTTTCGCTATACTAGCAGTAGAGGGCAGCCTCATGCAAGAATTAATGTGAAATGGCCGCGGTAGGCTACCGTCCGTCAAGACAGCTCAATCGCTACAGAGCAATAGACCCAGAGAAAATAACAAGGAAGAGTGTTGTTACTCCATTGATGCTAACGTCCAGGGGGTTTTTGAGAGCACTTTTACGGGAGCTGTCTCTACGGTACACACCCGCGCGACCCCTCATCAGTTTACAGACATCAAAACAAGGTACAAAAGAACGAGCCAAAGAACGTACAATTGGCATCGCGCCGCCGGGAAAAATGGAGCGAACGGGAACGTCCAAAGCGGTAAAAGAGTTAATATTTGGCTTCTGTCAAAATCACAACTAATAAAAAAAAACTAGCAGCAGGCGGCTAGAAGAAGTTGAGTTTTAAAACGCAATTAAATGTTTTATATGCGTGTCCAAGTTACTGAAACATTTCGGCGTCGATTTGGCCAGAGCCGAACTAATTCCCTTTACAACGCGTGGGAGGAGTGCCCCGAGTGTCTGTTGAGTGTTACCTTTCTCTGTCTCGCTGCCTGCTCCGCTGTTTTCCTGGTTCTTCTCCTGCCTGGAGATAGAGAGGAGGGGGGGGGGGGGGGGGAGGAGGAGAAAGAGAGCGAGAGAGAGAGAGAGAGAGAGGGGGGGGGGGGGGGTGTTAACAACCACATGAACCACATGAACAGACGGTTAACAACCACATGAATCCTATAGCGTCCCAAAAATAGGCCAAAAATGGCTAAATATGCGTTTTGAGTTTGTAGATTGTTATTGTCAGCGAGGAGATTTGGTGTAGAGCAGGGGTCTTCCAACGTTTTCAGGCCAAGGACCCCTTAGTTGAGAGAGAGAGATGAAGCAGGGGTCCCCACAACCTTTTCATAGATTCCATATAGTTTCATCATTTGACAGCACAATCATCAGTGTATTTAGGATTCATGTCAATTTGTGTTTTCAGATATTTAACCACTTGGACAGTCAATAATAAACTTGACCTTTCACTCTGTACTTAGTCTGCTCTTTTCCCCCTCTACACGAAACTACTTTGCCAAAAATAGGAGATCTACAAGCTCACAACGCCTCGCAGCGCATATTTTTGGCTAAAGTTCTCAGAATATAGACGCTAGGGTTCAAGTGGTCAATATAATAAAGGGGAGTTTCTATCACACAGATTTGGAGGACCCCCTGTAGTAACTCTGAGGACCCCCTAGGGGTCCCGGACCCCCTGTTGAAGACCCTTGCTGTAGAGGGGAAAAAAGGCAGGGACCAAGTACCCAGTCCATGAAGGCCCATACAGCCATCCACACAGTTTTGGTCATACAAGCACAGACCGCAGTTCCGTTTTTGTTTGGCATTTGTTTACATTTTCTCCAAAATCATTCAAATGTTACCTTAAACTACTTGAACAATTAAGACAAAGTTGGCTCACCATTGTGCAGTTAATCTTTTTCATAAATCATCTGACAATTTTCTGTTAGACTTTTCACATCAATTCACACATTTAAATGAATTAATACACAATGACAATGCAACTTTGAATTATTTTTTAGTGTTAGGTTTCCTATCTCAAGCTAATTTGCCTGTAAGTTGAAGTAGTATATCTATGTGTATATCTTACACCATACATGGGCAACTGGCGGCCCGGGGGCCACATGCGGCCCCCACCTTCACTTAATGCGGCCCGCAGGATAATATCGGAATACCGATATATTATTGGTTTCAGCTGTTACAATTCCAAACATGCAAACATGACCCGCTTTAATTACTTCAGTCTATACTAGTAGTTGAATGACTAGTATAGTAGTATTAACGCTTCCAGTGCCAGCCCCTAGAGGGCACCAAAGAATGCCAGACTTTCTCCCATAGGGGACTGCATTAGCATCCGGGGGCTCACGTTGCAGTGACGCGCGTGCTCACGTTCGTGCACGTCATGGAAAGGTCCCGGATGATAATGCTAACAGAATAGCTATTCCCATTTTGTCATTTTAAAGATCATTTTTCGGCGATTTCGCCATAAATAAACCTCGCGCCACATCCCTAAAAACACAATCCAGAGATATGGGCCTCCAAAGATGTGGTTTTTCATTGGATTCGCCGGCGATTCGCGGCGCCGTTCGCGGCTAACGGCCGGCATGGCGGCCCCCGGATTTGGAACACTGGATTTTAAATTTAGGCTCAGGCTTCAGAAGGCCTCGGATCATTTTATTCATTTCATTAAAAAAGCCGAACATGTATGATGTATAAAGCCGGACCATGTAAAATGGCTAGCTGGCTAGCGTAGGACGAGCCAGGACCACCCACGACTCTACAAGCAGCTCAGGGTAAGTCAATTAATAAAAAAAAAATTGTATTGGATTGAAATAAAGCCGAACATGTTCGGGATAGGCACAGAATGAGTTAAAATGTCTTTTGTATGTCCAATGTGTATTTAAGTTCATAAAGTTAACATAAATATAACTAAATGCATTTGAAAATTAATCAAAATGTTACATTTCAGGATTCCAATAAAAAAATTAAAGATAATTCAGGATTCCAATTCAAAAGTAGCAAAAATAGCAGATCTACAAGCTCAAAACGTGTTGCGGCGCGACACGTTTTGAGCTTGTAGATCTGCTATTTTTGCTTCTCTTACTGGAGATGAGAGGTTTTTGCTCGACAGTAACAATATGCAATGTGGCCCTCTGGAGTGAGTGTGGAAATATAGTGGCCCTCTCCATCATTAAAGTTGCCAACCCCTGTCTTACACGAATGTATGGAACTGCTCCTTCAAAAATCTAACATGGTATGTTTTAGAAAAGTGCTCTGCAGTAATAATAATGTCAGGGATAGTGTGAGTCATAGTCAGCAGAATACATTTTCGCAGAGGTAAAATACACAGAGGAGAGGAAGAGAGAGAAAGAGAGAGAGAGAGAGAGAGAGAGCACGCTATGTCTGAAGTGGGATTTCTGAGGTGATTTGTGGACTGTCCCCAGTGCGGTGCAAAGTACAAATCATCCTCGCTCAACCTCAGCCCAACTGTTGACCATTATCTTCTCGCTGGGAGAACTGTGTGCATCTACATTTCACAGAAATCGCTCCCGCGTGCGGCGAAGAGCAAAGCACCCCATCATTCCTCAACGTGGCTTCCCAGCAATGACGACAGAGGTAGCCAATCAGGCTCCGATCCAATCCGCTCAAGATGGGAGCCGAAAACCCCCCCCAGCACTAACTTCTTCCACATTTTCAGATATCGCATGGGGAGCGTTAGACCTTTGGTAAACACTGACCGGAAGATTGGGAGGAGACAGAGAGACATCAACCTTTTCGTGTGAAAGAATAATACTGCAATATAATGGTAAATGCAATGTGATGGTTATTCAATATATTCAACATAGCACTAAGAGGGAGTGGTGTAGAGTAACTAAAGTACTGTACTTAAGTACACTTTTGAGTTATTCATACTTTACTTGAGTAATTCCAATTTCCAATACTTTTTCTTCTACTCCACTACATCTTGGATCCAATATTGAACTTTTACTCCACTACATTTATTTGAAAACTTAAGTTACTAGCTACTTTGCAGATATAAATTATAATATTATGATATACTGTAATACATACTGATCTGCTATTTTCAAACATGTAGTACTTTTACTTTTGGTACTTTAAGTACTTTTTGACGCCAATACTTTAATACTCTTACTCAAGTACATTTTGAATTCTGGGCATTTACTTGTAATGGAGTACATCTACAGTGCAGTATTGGGTTAGTAATATAATGGAAAATGCAATGTGATGGGTTATTCCATATTCAACATAATTACTAAGAGGGGGAGGGTCAAAACTGAAAGAGAAATAATGTCATACTGTACAGTAAGTTATGTGGGTTTAATGTACAAATACGAAATACAGCTCTCTTATCATCTCTCATGCGCCTGCACTCGCTTAACACCGTTCCGGACTATGTCCATGTCCATTTTCTCAACCTGTCCCAAAGCTCCAGAATATCAATACAGAATACAAATGTTTCTTTCCTTTCCATGTACTGTAGAAGATGGGGGAAGAGATAAAGGCAAAGACTGCCCACATAGCAGCAATAACAGAACGAATAAACATAATTGGACGCTTTTGCAACACACATAAAACAGTAACAGAAAACAACAAAATATAATCGACCAATTATTGTAGTTGGAGTTCTCACTAGTCTGGACAATTAACCACGTGAACCACAGCACCCCTATGCTGGGCATGTCAATAATAGCAGAACATTTGGCAAAGCATTGCGAGCTTGAACGTCAACCGTTTTCAGGAAAGAGTAGGAGGTAGAAAAAGGAGGGTACCAAGTACAGACCCCGTAGGACCCCAGTCAATGAAATATACAGGGTTTAGAGTGGTTAAAACCCAAACCTCATCAGCTCAAGTGTGTTGAAGCTCGAACCAATACAATACTGTAACCCATTGTTGCACGAATATGAATGGATATGAGTACAGGTAAATTGATATACGGGCTGAAACTCTACTTGTGCTAATGTACACCCTACATGTACTGTATGTGATCCTGTTAGCAGCAACATGCAATGAAGTATGTATTTCTCCCGAGCCAGCAGAATGTCTGTTTTTATATCTCGAGATCTGTTAAACGTTTGCACGATTTTAATCGCAGTTCTAAAGTTCGTTCTGAAGTGTTGGACTCAAAAATCCAGCCAGAAACGATTTGAAAATGTTGCAGAGATATTTTAACTGTACCAAGGACCTCCAACGGAAAAAAGACCGCATGAGCTTTTTTGGGCAGGGTGTTTGACTGTACTTGTACTGTACTTGTGCTGTTTTTCAAACATAATAGCAGATGTACAAGCTCACAGCCGGCACGAAACGCAAAAACCCAAAATGACAGACGCTTTCCCGGTTTTAACGAGTTAAACAAGAGACAGTTCTTGTCTTTTAATTAAGGCCTCTCTGCTAAATAGATGAATTGTTTCATGTTAATTGCATTTGGATGACGCGGCACACAATGCAGTGATTGCCAAATGAAACGCTTCTCGCCGGCTGCTTGCAAACCAAACTCATTTCCTAGCTTTCCTTTGGCTTGTGTTTTAGCCACATGAAGCCCAGCGTCCCTATTCTGGGGATAGCTTGTAGATCTGCTATTTATGAAAAATCATGAACATTTGTGCAAGTCTTTGAATATTTTCCCCGATTCTAAAAATGTCTTTCGAATCCCTCTTCTGAATCAGTGGTTCTCAAACCTTTTCATGTCAAGGACCCCCACAATTACATGTATTTGGCCACGGACCCCCATTTCAAAATAGGTTGTTCCAGAGACCCCCAGAAGCAGAGATTAAAATATACTGTATATCCAAAGATGTGCAAAAAAAAAAAAAAAAAAAAACACAGCTCGAAACGTGGCGTGAAGCTTTGAGCTTGTTGATTTGCTACTTTTTTTATTTGAATCCTGAAAAGTAATCATTTCCACCCGAAAGAGACGACATAGTCCAGCGAGCATAAGTAACGGCCCTTCAGAGCGCCATACTGCAGGGATGGACTGAATGTGAGCTAGAGTCAGGGGCGTCACAAGGGGGAGAAAAGTGGGACTGAGTTATTAGGGCCCAATGTGGAGGGGCCTGGAATTATTTTATACTTCAGCTATTGAAAAATAGCAGATATACAAGCTCACAGCGCGGCACCGAGTGCCGCGCTGCGAGCTTGTAGATCTGCTATTTTTGAAAAGTCGTGAAAATGTCTTTGAATATATCTTTTTTTTTTTTTTTACGAACATTTGTAACTCAAATTTTGCTGCTGGGGGGTCCCTGGAACTAAATATTTTGAGATGGGGGTTGTGAGATGGGGGTCCTTCACATGAAAAGGTTTGAGCACCACTGACATAGAAACATAGTTTTTTTCAAAAAACCTTGCACAGATTTTCATGATTTTTCAAAAATAGCAGATCTACAAGCTTGCAGCTGTGAGCTTGTATATCTGCTATTTTTCAGTAGTTAAATCACAAAATAATGTGTTCCCACTCTAAATGGGTACCGTTAAACCCCCTTCCCCTATGAAGAACATTCATGGGGGGCCCACAGTGAATCCTTGTACCCAGGGCCCAGAATTTGGTGCGACACCCTTGGCTAGAGTGTCAGCCAACGCAGTCCTATATACACGCTGTAGGGTACAGCACAAGCTGCTGGACTAATTGGTGTGGCGAAGAATATTATGAATTCAGCAGACTAATGGCAGCTGGTGTGCATGTGATGTGAGGAAAGCACACCAGGAAGAAGAGTGTGCGCACACACACACACACACACACACAAACTTTGTTCTTCGTGTACAGTATCTCAAAGACGCACATGCACGTGCACCCACACGCAACGTGTCTTTGAGAGCCCTCCAGTATGACCGCAGCCTTCCACTGAAGTTGTCCACTGGGTATCTCCGCAGGGGCTTCATTAAGTCTCGCGGAGGGTCTCAGAGCAAAATGACTAAGTAGAACCACCACATTCAACAGTGCTTTGGAACTCCGTGAAGCCATTAAAGAAACAGAGAAACTTGTGTGGAAGGGAGTTTTCTTTTTTTAATCTAGATGGATAACTGGTTACGTCTCCAATGTGTTGTTCTGCTACTGACTCTACTTTTCTGGAGCGCGGCCCACTTGAAAATCTTGAAAGTGTTCACAGCCTGACCAAGTATTCAGATGGCTGGGCTATGTGCATTTTCCGATCATATGTATTTGAATGCTTTAACGTAGTATCCTATTGCACCATCATTTTCAAGGTTTTAAAGAAAATACATTGAGAAATGTATATCCTGGTCTGGTGTCGGGTAGCCTCGTTCCCAGCCTTTACTCGTCTCCATGGAGAAAAGCCTGGTCACTAACGAATGCAGAGAATGTCTAAAAATCTATTAAAAAAATATTTGTATTATTTATTATTTCATACATTTTAAAACAAAGAAACTAATCTAAGAAATTCCATAAATACACAATTATAATAATTAAGAAGTATGAAAATAGCCGATCTACAAGCTCATGACGCGTTGCTAAGCGATGAGTTGTGAGCTTGTAAATCGCCTATTTTCACTAGTTTGGGTCCCAGAGCAAACGTCTATATAAAATGTCTCTTTTGGGTCATGAGCTGAACATTTTGGGAACCACTGCTGTAGAGGTCTTCGGACCTGCCCGAGATCCGAAATTACCCGCGATCCGAACCGCCCCGAGCCGGGTAACGGGGCCGTTTTCGAGCTTTTACCGCGGGGCGGGCCGGGGCCGGGGCCGTCTGCCCCGGTTCCCCGGGTATCTCCTGTTACCCGAGTGGAGCCGAGACAGGCCGAGATTGAAGTGAAAGCGAACGCAACAACTGCACCAAATAGATAACGCCACACGATGGCACTAAAGATGCAGCATGTAATCTGTTGCATTGGTTGTGAGAACTGAGAAGTATAACTCACTCAGTCACAACACTGACTGTATCAGTTGGATTGTTATTATTATCAAAGATATTAACGTAACGTTTTGGTTAACGGTTTACAATGGAGTTGTCATTGCGTGTTGTCATGCTCTGCAGAGCAAAATGGACACTCAAAGCAGAAAGATATAATGTACAACACATGCGACAGAAAACGATAGCATTAGCATTGGCTAGCCAAAGAAGAAGGAATAAAAACATGGATTTATTTGTATTTACAAACTGTCCGCATTGACTTACTGGTCTGGGAAAAGATCATCTTTTGGCGAGAGGCACAGCGCCGCTGACAGCAACAGCAGCACCGTGGCGACGTTAGGTAAGAAATATGTCTGATACAACTCTTAATATAATAACGTTGGCATTCTTTCATTTCGGGGCGACAGGTTCGGGTCTCGGATCTCTCGTTCTGCTCGGGTATCGGATCCAATTTTTCTAATAACAGGCGGGGCCGTTCGGATCGGATCCATCACGTCTCGGGGCTGATCGGGTAACGGTTCTCAAATTCCAAATGATAGACGGGGCCATATGGGTCCGGGTCCATTTCCCCCGGGTCCTTTTGGGTTCGGGTAGTTCAAATTGGACCCGTGAAGACCTCTACACTGCTGTAAGCAATTTGAAGCACTGCATTGGACAGAATATGCTCGAAAACCTTGTATCATGTACATTTATATTAACTTTAGCCAATGACTAGAACAGTGGTCTTCAACGTTTTCAGGCCAAGGACCCCTTAGTTGAGAGAGAGAGATGAAGCAGGGACCCCCACAACCTGTTCATAGATAGCGAGGCGTTGTGAGCTTGTAGATCTGCAATTTTTGGCTAAAGTTCTCAGAATATGGACGCTAGGGTGGTTAATATAAAAAAGGAGAAAAAAAGTTTTGGAGGCCCTCCTATAGTAACTCTGAGGACCCCCTAGGGGTCCCGGAACCCTGGAGTGGACTAGAATAAGGAATGGCTAAAATAACTACCAACTAAATGGATTATGTGAAAGGAGTTAGTTGTGCCTCATTTATACTTGGTTGAACATTGGTTTGTGCACCAAATATAGCCAATCTACAAGCTGACACCGCAACACCGGCAGGCAACTAACTATAAAACAGCCTCAGTGTCTCTCTGAGTCTCTGTGATGCCAGACATTACACACAGTATATTCCCAGTTTAAAACACTACATCACATGCTTTAGGCTTGCTAAAGGCAGCTGGCACACAGCTGGAGGAGCAGGTGACTGCTTTAATATCAGTTCAGAACAGAACAGTAAAACAAAGTTACAATTACAAAGGCTCTCAAGTTTCTTGAGTCAAGATGAAAATGAACTTATGAAGCCAGAGTTAACATTTCACTCCCATATGAATGAATATGTATTATTTCAGCACCAGTGCAAGGGAAATAAAAGACTGAGGGTAAGTTTCAAAGAATAATACTGCTGGAAGCCAATTACATGAACTCCCCTCACAACTGTATGCAAATGACATCCTGCATATAATGTTACATTCTTTCAAACTCTGAACTGACTGGGAAAAAGGTGAGTTTATTGCTCTGAGTCTACATTTACATCCTGATGTGAAAGAAAATATTTCAAAAGTATAAAATAAAAGGTTGTTATGCATAATGGACAATCAAAATATGTTGGAAATATATTTTGATGTGGTGTGATTATTACACTTAATTTGGATTTGACTATCAAGAAAATAAAAAGACATGGCACAAATCTCAAAAAGGTTGCTGATATACACACTCGCAGTGCAAATGTCTCCACCAGAGATTGCTGAAAACACCAAAGCAAACATGAGCAGAAACACACAATGACAGGGGTCTTCAACAGGGGGTCCTCAGAGTCACTACAGGGGGTCCTCCAAATCTTTGTGTGATAGAAACGTATTGTTTTCCTCATTTTATATATTAACCACTTGAACCCCAGCGTCCATATTCAGAGAACTTTAGCCAAAAACAGCCGATCTACAAGCTCAGCACGCCTTGCGCTGCGATGCGTGGCGAGCTTGTAGATCGGCTATTTTCGGCAAAGAGTTTTGGTGTAGAGGTGAAAAAGAGCAGACCAAGTACAGAGTGAAAGGTCAAGTTTAAGTATTGACGGTTCAAGTGGTTAAATATCTGAAAACAAAACATAAATTGAGATGATTCCAAAATGCACTGATGATTGTGCTGTCAAAAGTTAAAACAATATGGAATCTATTAACAGGTTGTGGGGGTTCCTGCTTCATCTCTCTCTCAACTAAGGTGTCCTTGGCCTGAAAACGTTGAAGACCCCTGCACTATGAGACAAATTAAAGGTCTCAACTATGCACACCTCTGTGCTGTCTTGTTATTTTATGCTTCCACTGTGAAGCCAATGACACGTTCAACACATCTCATCTTTTCTCTGTGATTTAACAACTAATTGGGATAATTTGACTGGTTCGATTGATTGATTGAATAATTTATTAACAGTGTGCAAATAGTACAGTGTAATGATTTTGGTGCTAAAAGGATAACACAAAAAGCCCAGAGCCTGTGTTTCCATTGTTACAGAATCACACAATATCCATCAAACTAAAAGATGGGGTGCCATGAAAGAAAAAGTACAAAACTATGGCACCACCTCTTTAAGGATTCATTTTGTGTACACTGGAGCTGTGGAGTGGAATACATTGAAAACTATTATAATTAAAAACTCTTAAAATATTAAAATCTATTGACCTTTACGGGCAGAACGAAGCAGATTGCCGGAGAACATCTCTCCTGTGACTCATCTGTTTCTTGGTGCAGCATCACTGCTGCTATTAAATGATGGAGAATTTATATACCTCGTGAGTATTAATAACAATCTGGTGTATTTTTTATTGCTTGTGCACTGGTGTTTGCCGTTATCCCTGACTGGGGGTTTGTCCTGCGGCTTTGTTTCCTAATATGGAACCAAATTTGTACAACAAAGTACATCTGTGGCTTAAGTGGTTAAGGAATGATTCATCAGAGGGATTGCACAACAACTTGCAAAACTAATTTGGAGTAGGGATGGGACGATAAGCGATATTATCGTTTATCGTGATAAAAAACACTCACGATAATCGTATCGTGGAGAATTAATTTATCGTGAAATCGTCCTCCGCCATGCACTGGGATCAATTCACCTTTTATTTGCAGAGCTGCATATCTGGTACCACTTAAACCCTCTATAATTGGTAAAAAGGTACTTATAATATACGTACTTAATACAGTCTTTTTTCACTCTTTATCAAATGTCTTTGCCAGAAAAAAATAGCCGATCTACAAGCTCACAACACATCGCGTTGCAATGCGTTGTGAGCTTGTAGATCGGCTATTTTTGGGCAAATGTTCCACCCCAGGATAATGGGTTTTGATTGTCGCGATAATATCGTAAATCGCGATTTCTTTTGTCACAATAATCGTGATATGAAAATGTCATATCGTCCCATCCCTAATTTGGAACAGAACTGTGTGCCGCTCCGTTGTGTTTCTATACAACCCCTCCCTCCCAAACCCCTTTGTAAAGGCAAACAAAAGCCTAGAGTTACCACACAAAAAAGGGCGGTTGTATAGAAACTGTATTTTGATGCAAATGTGTACTTTCAGAACCTCAATAAAACCACTGGGGGGAAAATAAAAGGAGTATGCAAACATAAGGAGACAACATGACCAATCCCTGAGCCCCTTTGCAGATACATAATGCCAGCTGTCAGACGAGAAGCGCATGCTAGCTAGGTCACACTGATGCAAACCAATGCAAGCTAAGTGTGCAACGCAACACGTCAGCATTGTGTTTGACGAGGATGACAATGATGATTAATTATTCTGTTTTCTCTCCCCCCCCCCCCCCCCCCCCCCGCCCAGGCTAAAAACAAACAGAGGAGCTGAACTCTTTGAACACTGAACACACACACACACGCACACAAACGATCTCCCACATACAGACAGACTTTTGGCTGCAAAATGAGAAAAAAAAAGAACATAAAAAAAAACTACATAACTGAAATCTGAACGTGAAGTATAATGCTGGTTTTCTGCTATTATGCAAGTTCTGGGAGTAAATTTCAACAAAGAATCACAGGAGAAAAAGCCCTTTTGCACGCCTACGGAGACCGACAGTTGCGTAATGAACTTGAACAGTGGAAACAACGCTGAGCAAAGAATCAGAGACACTTCATTTTGGGATGCTTCGGGAACTTAAGTTCTCTTGGAAACGGCAAGAACCAAAACCGACATTTCGGTTTTCTTCATGAACCAATTTCCAGCCCTAAAGTTCAGGTCTCAAGTGGAATCATTCTCTCTCTCTATCTCTCTCTCTCTCAGGGGTGTCGCACCAAATTCTGGGCCCTGGGTACAAGGATTCACTGCGGGCCCATCTGAATTTAGACTGGGAACTCATTAATACGCATTATTTTGTTCTTTAACTATTGGGTTAGGGTTAGGGTTAGGGTTAGCTTATAGATCTGCTATTTTTGAAAAATCTTGAAAAAGGGTTTTTGAAAAACCTATGTTTCTATGTCAGTGGTGCTCAAAAATGTGAAGGACCCCCAACATTATATGTATTTGGCCACGGACCTCCACCTCAAAAATATTTAGTTCCAGGGACCCCCCAGAAGCAAAATTTGAGTTACAAATGTCCGCTTAAAAAATACATATATTCAAAGATTTTCACGACTTTTCAAAAATAGCAGATCTACAAGCTCGCAGCGCGGCACTCGGTGCTGCGCTGTGAGCTTGTATATCTGCTATTTTTCAATAGCTAAAGTATAGAATAATTCCAGGCCCCTCCACCTTAGGCCCTAGTAACTCAGTCTCACTCCCCCTCCCTTGTGACGCCCCTGCACTCTCTCTCTCTCTCTCTCTCTCTCTCTCTCTCTCTCTCCCTCTCTCTCTGTACTGCCAGCTTAAACGTCCACACCACAGTGTCCCCTTGATCATCCTTTTACAGGGGAGACACTTCACATTTCATCAGGCCAGTGTGAAAGCTCATCTCCAAAACCACACGATGACTGATTGCTACGTGAAAGGAATTCTAAATAATGAATTTTGACAGAAAGGTGAGAAAGGAGCTGGAGCGCACAAGTGCGTGCATGCATAAAATATCACTTGTGAAAAATGGGTTTTGACAGATAGAGTGTGTGTCGGGGACAGAGAAATAAAATAAGATAGAGGCTAATATATTGTGACACGCCGTTATCTGCCTGTTATCTGATTTATACTTGGTTGTGCACCGGTGTCCCCCACAGAAAATAGCAGATCTACAAGCCATCAACGTGTCGCAGCAACACCTTGTGAGGTTTGGATATCTGTCATTTTAGACCAGCTAAGTATAAATCAACCTCAATGAATGGTTACAATCAGTGCAGGAATTTCATGGAGGCCATGAAGGCCATGGCCGCCATTGCCCCTCAGTTTAGCCTTGTGCCCCTCAAACCAATGGCATGACCTGAGGCCACAGTGGCCTTAATGCCCCAGAAAGAGACAGAGGAGAAAGTTGTTCAGTCAGTACCACTTTCTCCTCTGTCTCTTTCTGGTCCCTATTGTAGACAGTAGACACCAGTGTCTCTTTCTTGTCATGTAGACAAGTCCCCATCTTTAAACCAATCCAGTGACTTTGATTGGTGCAGGGCTGACAAAAAGCTTGTTTTATTTGATGGCCTTCCTGCCCTGGCATTTGGCCTTTGTGCCCTCCAAAATGGGCAACACCAAAGGCCAAGTGGACTTTCCCCTAAAATGACCAAATTTCAGGCCTGGTTACAATGATAAAACACAGAGACACAAAGTAACGCTTTAAGACATGTGTCCTCTGTGTGCGTGTGCGCGCGTGCGTTTGTGTGTGTGTGTGTGTGTGTGTGTGTAGGGTATGTAGTACTGACCTCACTGTCGGTTTGAAATCAGCAGCAGTGGTGTTAGAGCGATGAACACACCCCGCCCTTCACACACAAACAAAAACAAAAAAACAAGAGTGAGCAAAAAAAGTCATTTAAATATGAGTAAATAGACACATCATACATAGCTAAACACCACAGTGATGGACAGACAGAGAATTGATTCATACGCCAAGAAGTCAAAAACACAACTTTTAATTTTATAACATGGAACAAGCATTCTAGGTGACTGTTGACTAAAACCAAAAGAGCAGAGCACATTATGCCAATTATGGTTACATATTGGTTTTAGAATTCATAGCTCTATGATTACTTCAAGAGACAGCTTGGTTTGGTTTAGCCCTCTTCTTACATCACACACCTTATAGGACAACTTCGTTATTTTTACAACAAGGGTTCATATTTTAGATTGTAATTAAACTCCTTTCTATCGTTTTAGCAATTTTAATTATTTGGATTTCAGTGGGTGGGGGCATGCGTACAAGAGGCTAAATATGTATTTTTAGACACTTTTTAAGCCCATTCCCAAGATGCACCACAATCTTTCATGGGCAGATGTGACTTATGGGGGCTAGTAGTGTTACTGTACGTTGTAATAAAGAAATCGCCAGGTTATTGTGTCTAAAATATATACTTGGCCACTAGTACGCATGCTGCCACTCATTGAAATCAAAATCCCTCAAGACCCCCAAGCAGAGCCCTTCTGGTCCTTCCAAAGTCTAAGCTGAAGGCAAAAGGTTTCTTGAACACTTGTATCCTTTTATGTTGTTGTTTCTCTCACAGTTTTTGTGAAGTCGTAAATAGAGCATGTAGAACATGTTTGCGTGATACTTCATTACGCCGATCATTCTGTTACTATTCCATTTACTGTTTAATTTGATCCATTTGCTGTCAATCAATCACTTAATCGATAATTGCATTGAATGGTTCATGCCTACAGTCAACAGACAGCAACCACTCAACAAGTTACACAACTCCCTACAGGCTGCACGTACGTGGCCATGCCCCTTCTACAGGGGACAATGACACACAGGCTTGGATTGATTGAATAATTTAATAGAAGTTTGCATAGGAAAAGGTACAGTTTCATGACAGTACAGTTCACTGGTACAAGGTCACAAGCTCAAGTAAGCACATGACTTATTTAAATTGAGATCCTTTTTCAACTTGTTTAACATTGAATGACAGACAGATAAAACGCAGTACAGTACTATGCAGAGAAAATAAGAAAAACGGTCGAAAAAACACGATGCAAAAATAAATGGTATTTACAAAAGAAAGGTGAGGACTTTGGAAAAAGCAGTTTAGTTTTGGTGGAGGAGACAAGTTTTCCTCCAATCAGGATAGAGGGGGGCCTTGCTCCAATCATGGACGAGTGGGGGCGGGCCTTATGCGTATCAAGGCCCGCCCCCACTTGATCATGATTGGAGGAAGGCCCCCGCCTGTCACCTACATGAAAACTGAAACTTAAATGAAATTATACTTACTCTACCTTTAAGAAACCTGCCTACCAACGATGCCATCGGTGTGGATTCCAAGCAAAATAATCTAGTCTTTCTCTAGCTAAGTGTGTGTGTGTGTGTGTGTGTGTGTGTGTGTGTGTGTGTGTGTGCGTGCGTGCGTGCGTGCGTGTGTGCGTGCGTGCGTGTGTGTACACTAACCTGATAAGTTTGCGGGGAGCCTGGGTTGTATTGTGAGAGAGAGCATCAGCCACCGAACTGTCACTGCTGACCCTCTGCCTGTGGGGGGCGCTGTGGAACACAAACCACAATGATAATTTGAAAACCAGCCACATAACAACATGTTCTTTAGAGGTTCAATATTGCGCGGTGGAAACAATTCTACTACTGTATATAAAACACTAAGTAAAGAAACTTGATGTAGCTGCATAGTGCATACTCCAGTAGAACAGCTTGGTTTGGTTGGGCTTCCCAAACCAGCAAAAAAAAGTTGACTAACAAATGTCACTTCATACTTTACTGTGGCTCGCTCGCTACTGTGCGCGCTGTTGGTGGCGAGTGGAGACTGGCTTAAGCAGAGTGTAGGCTGCACTGCAGCCAGCAGCACTGCTGGAAGTGTAACAGATGCTTAGATTAACTCATTTACTGCCCCAAATCGAGAATCCTGAGAAAAAGCCGTTGGTCCAGGCCGCTTCGCCCGAGAAACCAGAGAATTTAATTATAAAAATAATCCAAAATTGGATCGCCGCTCCAGAGTTACTAAGTAACCTGCATGATCCGTGCACCATCGTGGACTATGGACACGCACGCGACCACGTTAAAACCCCGGAAAATCAATTTTTAATCATGGCAGTAAATGACTTAATACCTGGACATCGCGACCACGACGCGATGTGGGGAATTCGTGACATGATGATGGTATATGGAGGTTTTCTTATTCTACCAATAGGTTATGTTTATAAATGGTCACGAGATAAGAGATTTCAGAGCTGTTTGTACCCATGGCCTGAAGTTGCGTCTCCCCCAAACTATTGCTGCTTTTCACTTGCTAGTGCTGACAGAATTAACTAAAGCTTGAAGGATAGAATGAATGAGGGAACACTGCAGAACTCTGAACTAAGTTCAGGTAGTTAAAACATCTCAGAGGCATCGAACAGACCAATTTAGGCCCCATATACACAGAGTATTTTCCAAAACATTTACTGTACAGACAGAATCGTCTCTGCATGTGTCCACATGAAACCACTGAGAACACAACAAAACCACTGTAGTATACATGCCAGGCCTGTGAGTGGCGCTGTAAAGCTGCCACAAAGCACCAAAAAGAGAAGAAGAGAGCGATGTGGGGTTTGTTTCGCCTTTTTGTATGTCCACATGTTGCCGACTGTGGTAGTGTAGGAGCCTGGAGGGAGCTATACTATCGTGCTCACCAGCAGGAACGCAATATCTTTGTTGTTGTTGGGGAGGCTCATCGTTTCAGGAAATATGTCTATTGGGTTGTACAGACGGAGACGTGAAGACGGCGTCTTCAGATTTATTCACTCTGGGAGACGGTTTTAAAGACGTGTATATTCGGGCACCCAAAACGCCGGCTCCGTGTGGCAGAAAGGATTAAAACGATTAAAAAAGTATGCGGATTCACCTAACATCGTTTTCGTATGGCCCACCCAACCCTCTGAATCATGTCATATTGGAGCCTGGACCCAACATTTTCCGGTTGTTCTAGTGGAATATGCAGCTACCTTAAACACCTCGTCCTTGCGAGATGTTTAAGACAGTGGCTTTATTAAGAGTGAAGGCAATTGGATGTTCTGGTGTTGCGCACTGAAAATAGCCGATCTACAAGCAACAACGAATCATGCTCACTGGCTGTCAGAACACGGTGTAAGGATTTTAGAACACACTCACTTTCTCTCTCGCACGCACACAAATACACACACGCACAAGGTGGGTGAGAGATTAGCATACTAAATGGTTGGTATTTACTGTATCTGTATATATTCATTGTTGTCGACTGAAGGATTAAACCACATCCTACAGCCGTTTGAAGCCAGTTTATAAGAGCAGCTGAGAGGTAGTGAAGTGTAAATGTACAAAAATCCACAACAAAGGCAATGAAGTGAATACCGGAACATAAGCGGGACATTCAAAGGCTAAATTGTGACCGGCGTACCGAGCTGAGCTGATCAGAAACCTGTTTTGCCAACAAACAAAAAAAAAGAAAAAAGCCTTGCATGCTCCTCGGAGGCTTTCGACAAGCCCCGCTAATTTGCGTTGCCTTCAGAAAAGCGCTCCTTCTGTTCCTGAGCCCTCGCTTAAAACCCATTTAGAGCGGGTACACATTTTGTGTATCATTATTTTATGTTTTAAAAAAATAGCAGATATACAAGCTCACAGCGCGGCACCGAGTGCCGCGCTGCGAGCTGGTAGATCTGCTATTTTTGAAAAATCGTGAAAATTCGAATTTTGACCCGATTCTATAAGTGTCTTTTGAATCCTTCTAAGATTTTTTGAAAAACCCATGTTTCTATGTCAGCAATCTGGCTATAGCCATCGTCAAAGAAAAGGTCCTTTTCACTTGAACTGGAGCTCACTTAGTCTGTTCTTGAGAGACTACTATGTCAGTGGTTCTCATACTTTTTCATGTGAAGGACCCCCAAAATGATATTTATTTGGCCACAGCGCCCCAAAATATCTAGTTCCAGGGACCACCCAGAAGCAAAATTTGAGTTACAAAGGTTCGCTTTGAAAATACATTTATTCAAAGATTTGCACACATTTTCACGACTTTTTCAAAAATAGCAGATCTACAAGCTCGCAGCGCGGCACTCGGTGCCGCGCTGTGAGCTTGTATATCTGCTATTTTTCACTGGTTAAAGCATTCAATAATCCTAGGCCTAAATGGGTTAACATAGCAAGGCCTTTCGGAGATGAACATCGTGTTTGCCAATGAGCCTTGCCAAGACATAACACAGAGAGAGAGAGATATATAAATAGCATAGAGAGTGAAAGATGTGTTCCCTGGGGGACTAGTTTATGGGGTGGGGAGATCAGACACAAGAGTCATGGTTTATATATCTACCTGCTCATATATACATAGGAATAGCACACACGCACGCACGCGCGCACACACACCCTTATTCCCTACGAAAACGCAGGCAGACAGACAAACATACAAAGCAGCTCAAGGAACTCGGAGACCTTGTGTCGTCTCATTAATGAGCTGCTGGATGTATGTCTATGGTGTGTGTGTCTGTGCGTGCGCGTGCGTGGACAAAGTCTCATAACAGCTCACAGCAGAGAGCAAGGTCTCTTCCATAGAGAATTATAGTATTGATGTTTTTTTTCTTCCTCCCGTATCAATAGTCCAATACCGCAACACAAACGCCATTAAACCAGTAGAGTATAACCAGCACTAACACCACAAAACCAGTGCCAGTATAGTTATACCATTAACCACTTAAAGGGGAAATCCAGACCAAAACATATCCCCCCCTGAATGTGCATGTTTTCATAAATGTTTCTACCTGGTTTGATGGATTTCTGTCATAATTGCCCCTGTTCTGATATCTCCCGACCCCTTACTTACTTACTTACGCTCTTCGCTCCCTATGGGGCATAAGGCTTCGATAATTTTCCTCCACCTATCACACTCTTTTGGCGGCCAGTTGTGCCGTGCCCCATGAGAGACCCATCTCCTTCTACTCAGAATCGACAGTTCTGCGCCAGGTGATCTTAGGTCGGCCTTGTTTCCTTTTCCCTGGTGGTGTCCATCTGAGAGCTACTATGGAATCCTCTCTGGGGGCATTCGATGTACGTGCCCAAGCCATCTCAGGCAACGATCATCTGCGGGTGCTTTCACCAGCACCTGCAGCAAGCGTCCGTTTACCTGGTTACCATGGCAGCGCTAACACGACTCCAGCCGTTAATTAGCTACTTAACACAGGGGAAGTGTTAAGTAGCTAATTAATGTATTTTTGTACCAACTGCATTGTAACATTGGTTCTCATAGTGGGGTCCAGGGACAAATCTGCTATTTTTAACATTTTATACAAAATCTTTAAAGTGTTTGAATGTTTTAACACAATGACAAATCTTCTCTTCTGGGGGTCCCCGGAACAAAAAAAACTTTTCAGATGGGGGTTCACGAACAAGTCTGAGAAGCACTGCAAATTGTACGATTACACCGATAGCTTCTTCTTCTTTCGTGTATCATCGTCCTTGATGATTGGTTGGCGACATTTTACTTCACAAGATTTCTTGTTACTTAGGGCAGTGGTTCTCAACCTGTGGGTCGGGACCCCCAGGGGGGTCCCCAAATTATTTCGGGGTGTCCCCAGATGATTAACTTAACGTGCAACAATGTTTTCTCACTCAACAGTAAACAAACCAACATAACGTTTAATTGTAAAGAGGGTATCTGCACATTTCTAAAGTGACAATTTAAGGACTTTTTAATACCTCTAAAATGGCTAAATAAACCATGGCCAAATTGTCTAATATTAGAGGCAAAAATATTGAAAATAGCCGACCTACATGCTCACAACGCCTCGCAGCGCGAGGCGTTGTGAGCATGTAGATCTGCTATTTTCACAATAGATCCGTGATATACCAAATGTAATGCCTCAACCCTTAGTGCTCCTCAGGGTGGGGGGGTCCTCAGTTCAAATATGATTATTTGGGGGGTTGTGGCTGGCTGTCGTCTTCTCCCCCTTGCTGACGTCGGCCTAGGCAGGGTTAATAATACACCAATACGTGGTGTGTGTGAAACAGGTCTCGGTTCTGTCAAACACTGGTTTCAACATAATGTCATCATCAGGGCCGGTCTGGCTGCAGCCCGGTGCTCTTCTGGAATAGAACATGATGGTTCCTCGGCTCTCATCCAGAGGGAAACGTTCCATGCAATCACAACCGACACGACAATTCCAGTTCAGCCATCTACTGTACCAAATGACAACTAGAAAGATGTGCAATTGTATGTTGAAATTGTTGGTTGCCGCGACGCGAGTTGCACTTGCAAATGATTTCTGTCTTACCATTAGAATCTTCCCCGTTCAAGTCAATGGGGAAATTTAGTTCACTAATAAACGAATGGCCATATATGGAAATCTCTGTGTCAGTCATTGTCCATTTTATGCCCATATATGGAGATCCCTATCTTGGAATGCCCATATATGGACATACTGTGTCAGTCTCATGATGTGGTCTATGACATCAGTCATCTCCATATTTAAGGAAAAGTTCAATTTTTAATTACAGTCAATGGAGAAAATTAATTCACGAATACATTTATATAAATTAAACTATAAAACGTTATAACTCTTAGCAAAATGCAAGTAATCGATTCCCGATAAAGCTGGTCGATTTGACATATGGCCCATGGAGATAGATAGATAGATACCTTTATTATCCCACGGGGGAAATTCAGTTGCCCAGAGGCAGCACAGCAGTTAAAGTTTACAAGTTACAAAGAGGTAAGAAAAAGATAAGGAGTACTGTTGTGTACAGTCAAAAAAAAGCAAGGCACAAAAAGAAGAATATAAACATAAGTATCAAAAAGGCAGGAGGAGGAGTAGCACAGCAAAAAATAAGAAAAAAGAAAAAGTTTATCTAGGAGGGGATGGAAGATGCTGACAAGCTGCAGGGCACTAATTATCCAGAGTGACATGTGCCTGATTTATAATTGGTTTGCGCGCCGATTATGTGCGCCGAAAATAGCCGGGCGACGAGCTCATGAAGGCGTTGTGACTCATGACACAGGGCAGGCACGAGCAAATAGAAGTATACCTTAAGTCACCCTTCATAAGCATGCACATTATCAGAGGAAATTGCGATTTACGATATCGCAATAATCGAAATATATCCAACATCCCTTATCCTGGGGGCGGAACATTTGCAGAAAAATAGCAGATCTAGAAGCTCGCAACGCGTTGTGAGCTTGTAGATCGGCTATTTTTTGTCAAAGAGATTTGGTAGAGGGTAAAACAATAGAGTGTATCAAGTACAATATGTGATTTCCAGGTCCGTTTTACCAATTATAGATCAGGTTTAAATGGTAGAGGATATGCAGCTTGGGCAAATAAAAGATGAATTGATCCCAGTGGATGACGGAAGATAATTTCACGATAAATTTAAATCTCCACGATATGATTATTGTGTGTTTTTTTTTTTTAAAGCGATAAACGATTATAACGATTATCGTCCCATCCCTAGTGGAAACCGCATTATGTCCAAAACTGTAACATTTCAGGATTCATATTCAAAAATTCTAAATTCTAAATAAAAAAAAAAACGAAAAAAAAAAACACAAAAAGTTAAAATATGGAGATACGCGGTTTTAGCAACGATACATAGACCTACCGTACATGAGCTGCACACTAACTCTACTCAAGAGAAGTGTCCTCATTTTTTCCCATATTTTTCATCATTTGAATAATATATACATTTTATTTCCTTAAGTATCCCATAGGCTTATAAAGAAGGCAGTGGCTCAGAAGATAGAGCGGATGTTTGGGAACCGGAAAGTTCCCGGTTCAATCCTCTGAGCCTCCTGCAGCTTTCAAGACAGATATATAGTCGTTGTCGGGTGAAAACCTTGTATGTCCAAAACCGTTTGTTTTGCATTTTAAAAATGATTTAAACTAGTGAAAACAGCCGATCTACAAGCACACAACGCCTCGCACCGCGAGGCGTTGTGTGCTTGTAGATCTGCTGTTTTCACTACTTCTGTGCGACGGCCTTGTATGATGAAGCAGGGCTTTACTTTGCGAAAGAACATACAAATTTGAAACTTGGAGATACAAGGTTTCCACACAACGACGATATACTTTGTCGCGTGGCGGAGTATAAATTATGCAGTGGTGATAAAGTACTCAAATTTTGGACTTAAGTAAAAAGCATCAATACTGCAATGTAGATATTCTCCGTTACATGTTAAAGTACAAAAATATTGGTATCAATATTTACTTCAAGTACCACAAGTAAAAGTACACGTCATGCAGAATTTCCACATGTTCACAAGTTTTCCAATGGATAAAATGTTTAAAAATCTTTTGAAAATAGCAGATCTACAAGCTCACAATTTGCATTGTGAGCTTGTAGATCGGCCATTTTCAAATGGCCGAAATGTATACAGCATATGGCTGAAGAGATTTGTAATTCTAATCAAAATCTACAAAGTAACTACTGTACTGTAGTAACAAAAGTTGGCATACAATTGTAGTGGCGTAAAAGTACAATATTTGCCTCTGAAATGTACAGTAGTGGAGTAGAAGTAAAAGTATTGAAAATTGGAAATACTCAAGTAAAGTACAAATACCTCAACATTTTACTTACCGTATTTAATTACTTTTACACCCCTGAAATTGCACTTTACTGTTGAAGCCCATTCCCTGGGCTCAGTTCAATAGTTCGCTCCGCTGCTCCGAATAGTTTAGGATGGGTTCAAATCAGAGGACGAGTTCCATAGACATAAACAAGTCTTTCCCTGGTCAATACTGTACAGTTCATGTACTTTTACTTGCTGTGCTATCCATAAGATTAAAGGCCCCTGCTCGGGGTTGATAGTGTAAATATACAGTAGCCAAGCTTATATTACATGAATCTTATATAAAAGACAATCCTCTGGGATAGGAATCTGAATCTGATTACTGACCATGTATGTTCACATGGGAGAAATCTGACTCGCCTCGAAGAAGAAAGAAAAAACTGCAGATGAAAAAGAATACACGAGCAAGAAGTAAAATATAGGTAAAAATAGGATTAACAGATTTAGGCCTAGGATTATTGACCGCTTTAACTATTGAAAAATAGCAGATATACAAGCTCACAGCACGGCACCGAGTGCCGCGCTGCGAGCTTGTAGATCTGCTATTTTTGAAAAATCATGATTTTTCTTTGCAAGTCTTTGAATATATCTATTTAAAAGCGAACATTTGTAACTCAAATATTTGCTTCTGGGTGGTCCCTGGAACAACATATTTTGAGATGGGGGTCCGTGGCCAAATACCTGTAATTTTGAGGGTCCTTAACATGAAAAGGTTGGAGAACAACATGATTTAGGGGAAGGATTTAGAAGTCGGGTCAAAGATCGGGTCAAAGATATTCAAAGACTTGCACCCATTTTCACGATTCTTCAAAAATAGCAGATCTACAAGCTCGCAGCGCGGCACTCGGTGCCGCGCTACGAGCTTGTATATCTGCTATTTTTCTAAAGTTAAAGCATAAAATAATGGTTAAAGTGTTTAAAATCTAACGCGACTCGGGCGCGTTCCAGGTATTTGAGAGTTAACACAGAGCGGAATTGAACGATGAATGCTAATGAGTGCATCTCTTCATATACGTGAATCCTAGTGGGATAAACATTAAATAAATCAACAAAACGAGATAAATATTGGATTTGTATTATATTATGCAATACACGTGTTTGATATGCACCGAGCCTGTGGCAATGTTGAAAGAAAAACAAGATCAAGTGTTTAAATGATGGAAGGCCCGATTCTCTTTAGACCTGCAATCTACTTCATCAAGACAGGTTTTTCTATTCATTACATCATCATCATCATCATCATCTGCCCACTCGCTGCACTTAGCACACGAACACACACACACACACACACACACACACACACACACACACACACACACACACACACACACACACACACACACACACACACACACACACACACACACACACACACACACACACACACACACACACACACACACACACACACACACACGGCTATGATTGTAATTGATTTCAGAAATCGTTACGATCAGTAAAGGTGGTTGCACACTGCTGCGTTTTTTCGTTTTTACCGAAAGCCGCAAAAATGTTTTTCAGGTGAGCCAAGGAGAGAGAGAAGAGGAAGAGAGAAATCAGGGAACCAGAGGCGACAGTCAGAAAAAAATCGACCCTAGTCCATAAATAAATACAAAACGGGTGGCAGTATGCAAGCGTGATTGACATAACGTGAGGTTGATTTATTTTAATGTACGTGCTCCAAAATTCGCTCCGATATTTGGCAGAAAAAACGCAGCAGTGTGCAAAGACCTTAAAGGACAACTCCGCCCTAAATCACTTCTAGGCAATTTTCCTACTTATATTGATTCATAAAGACTGTCCATGGGGTCTATTAGGCAGAAATGCTTCTGTTGTCCAGTTTCCCCAGGAGAACACAGCAGCTGTCACAGCATAGAGTGGAGATAATAAGCCTATCGCTATGACACTAATTGTTGTGCTCAAAAGTGATTTTCTTTTTTCATAAATGTGTTACTAGTTGTCATTACAAACAGATCCATGCCTTGGTTGTCCCACACAAGCCACCACAATCTCATAAATAATGTTTTGGGGTGAGCATTGGGCACAAGTGCCAATCAAAGTGACTGCACTGGCCAATCACAGGGCATCTTTTCCGGGACTTGGCAAAACACATAAAAGCATAACATCTATTTAGCAGAGTGTGGTGGCTTGTGTGGGACAGCGATGACATGGATGTGTTTGTAATGATAACTAGTAACACATTCATGAAAAAATAAAACACATTTGACCACAACAAATAGTGTAAAAGCGATAGGCTTATAGGCTCCACTCTATGCTATGAGAGCTGCTGGGTTCTGCTGGGGTAACTGGACAACAGGGGCATTTGTGCCTAATAGACCCCATGGACAGTCATTTTGGATAAATATAAGTAGGAAAATTAGCCTAGAAGTGATTTAGGGCGGAGTTGTCCTTTAAGTGTGATTATTATTTCCCCACACACTCTTTCATATTGAATAATTCTTGATATTCGACATGCAGACTGAGTACTACTCTATACATGTAAATATGTTATATTATTTTGGCTGGGCAGTGTGCAATATGCACCATTATGGATCCAGAAAACACTTAAGATATTGTCGCTGTTGGGTTGAAACCTGTGGTGGAAAAAGTCCTCAAATGTCTTACAGTACTTAAGTAAAATTGCCAATAATGCAATTTAGAAAGTTAAAGTCTGGAATACTAAATTTACCTGAGTAAAAGTCCCACAGTATCGGTATCAGAATGTAACAAAAAGTAGAACGTACTCATTATGTCCCATTGAAAAAATCTTTTGAAAATAGCAGATGCAATGCGTCACATCGTCTGTGATTGTAGAAAATGCATATCGGGATGAAGTGGTTAAAGTATGTTTTGTAATGATAATCATAATCTACAAAGTACATCCTACATGTAATAAACCCAATGACAGACAGACAGACCCAATGTTTGTCCGTCTGTCCAATGTCTGTCTGATATACCAGCATGCTGACTGATCGCGCAGCCTGTACTGCGCATTCGTTGTCGCCATGGTAACAGCCGCATGCTGAAACAGTGCCCAAATTTGGTGATGACTGACATCATTGATAGGAGTGAGTTCTCCAACATGACTGAGATTCCTACGTTCAATCCCTCATATACTGTGCACACCCCATAACCCAAACTCTGCACATAATTCGGAGCACCTGTGTTCGAACGGGAAAGGACTAGTTAACCCATTTAGAACGGGTACACATTTTGTGTATCATTATTTTATGCTTTAACGATTGAAAAATAGCAGATATACAAGCTCACAGCGCGGCACCGAGTGCCGCGCTGCGAGCTTGTAGATCTGCTATTTTTGAAAAATGTTGAAAATTTGAATTTTGAACCGATTCTATAAGTGTCAGTTGGTCTGTTCTTGAGAGACTACTACGTCAGTGGTTCTCAAACCTTTTCATGTGAAGGACCCCCAAAATGATATTTATTTGGCCACGGACCCCATCTCAAAATATCTAATTCCAGGGACCACCCAGAAGCAAAATTTGAGTTACAAACGTTCGCTTTGAAAATACATATATTCAAAGATTTGCACATATTTTCAGATCTACAAGCTTGCAGCGCTATGAGCTTTGTATATCTGCTATTTTTCACTGGTTAAAGCATTCAATAATTCTAGGCCTAAATGGGTTAAAGGAATAATAATAATAATAATCACTATGTTTGGATCTGAGATGTAACTGAGTAGAAGTAAAAGTTGGAAATCGGAAATACTCAAGTAAAGTACAACCTCAAAATTCTAATTAAGTACAGCACTTGAGTAAATGTAGTTTGTTACTTTACACCACTGGTGTAAACCTTACAGTAGGACTTCCACTTAACCACTAAATGAAGTTGAACCAACTCTCTATACCTAGTTCACCAGGATCAGCTCTGTACTTGGTCCCTACACCAAATCTATTAGGCAAGACAAGCACACAATCTATGCATCATGGCTCCAATTTGGATGGCACAGTGTTGCCACACTGTGATATCACTCATCTATGACATCAGTGGTGACATAGAGCATCCCTACGTATGATTCCAAATTTGGGCAAGTTTTTCGGATCAGAGCCCCATTTGACTTCCATTATAAAATGTAAAGTATTTCCGACACTAACCCTATCTCTAACCCTTACCCAAAACTTAACCTCTATGGAAGTGTCGCCACTCCGGCAATAAGAAGTCAATTTCGGAGTGGCGACATGTCAGAATGGAGAGCGACACCCGTGTCACACAACCCTCACACGTCATGACATTAGCCGATGATGTAATTTACGTCACATATACATCATATATACTTGGTTACCTAGACGTAGAGAGTATATATGGAGTGTCAAATAGCAAATTAACTGTCTTGTATTGTTGCTACATCAACATCGTTTATCCCACTTATCGATCTTCAGCTCCCCAGCAGCAGCCCAGAGAACCAACCCTGGACAATATGGTGGAGGAGGGGTACAAAGACGCCGCCACAACCTCGCCATCGGCCAACGTGAACGATCATCTTCACACCCAGCCACAGCAGCAGAAAGCTGGTGAGCAGCAGCATCTCGGTGAACCTGAGGCTGTGGAGATGGAAGCTCGGAGGAACGCCACAGGTGACCTCCCAAGAATCCCAGCCAACCCAGTGATTGATGGCAACACGACCACGGAAGACGGACATGATGAGACAGACGGACATGATGAGACAGACGGACATGATGAGACAGACGGACATGATGAGACAGACGGACATGATGAGACACAGGATGGCACGGAAGAGGAGGAGGCCAGCTGGCGGTCGCAGGCGACAGTGTCCTATGCGATCGAAGGCTTCAGACGCCGAAGGTTTTCAATCAACGACTGGAAAAGCCCCACCTTCTTCGTCAGGGACCTTCCCTGGAACATCTGCGTGGGGAATTACGGCGACAGCGTTAGCGTCTTCCTGCTGTGTAATACAGAGTCCGACTCCACTGCATGGTCGTGCCTCGCCCAGGCCACGCTGAAGATCGTAAACCACAAAGACGATGGGAATTCCTTCGCTAAAACAATCAGGCACATATTTTATCACAAGGTGGCCAAGAGGGGGTACAATTACTTCATGCTCTGGAGAGAAGCGACCGATCCAGACAAGGGCTTCATTAAGGATGACAAAGTCACCATTGAAGTCCATGTGCAGGCAGACGCCCCACATGGAGTGGGGTGGGACTCTAAGAAACACACAGGCTACGTGGGGATGGAAAATGAAGGAGGAAGCTGCTACATGAGCACCGTCCTGGAGACATTTTTCTTCACCAATCAGCTAAGACGGGCAGTGTACATGATGCCCACAGAGGGTCATGAGTCATCCAAGAGCATCCCTCTTGCCCTGCAGATGGTCTTCTATGAGCTACAGCACAGCGACAAGGCCGTCACCACCAACAAACTCACCAAGGCCTTCGAGTCGGAGACGCTAGACAGCTTCATGCAACATGACGTCCAGGAGATGTGCAGAATGCTCATGAACAAAATGGAGAGCAACATGAAAGGCACCTGTGTCGAGGGGACCATACCCAGGCTCTTCAAAGGAAAGATGGTGTCCTATATCCAGTGTAAGAACGTGGACTTCAGGTCAGAGCGGACAGAGGACTACTATGACGTCCAGCTCAGCGTCAAAGGAAAGAAGAACATCTTTGAGTCTTTCAAAGACTATGTGGCAACAGAGCAGTTGGACGGAGACAACAAATATGATGCAGGAGGAGAGCATGGCCTACAGGAGGCAGAGAAGGGTGTGAAGTTCCTCGACTTGCCTCCTGTTCTGCACCTACAGTTGATGAGGAGTATGTATGACCCACATACTGACCAAAACGTCAAGATTAACGATAGGTTTGAGTTCCCGGCGAGGCTGTGCCTGGACGAGTGCCTCCAGAAGACGGACTCCGAGGACCCGGCCAACTACATCCTGCATACGGTGCTGGTGCACAGCGGGGGCAACCAAGGAGGACACTATCTTGTCTATGTCAACCCCGACGGAGACGGCAAATGGTGTAAATTTGACGACGACGTTGTGTCTCGGTGCACCGAAGAGGACGCCATAGAACGCAACTACGGCGGCAACGACGCCTGTACCACCGCCTCCATGTTGGTGTACATCCGCGAGTCCAAGATCAAGGAGGTGCTCCAGCCAGTGACGCATTCGGGCATCCCCCAGCAGCTGGTGGAGCGCTTGCAGGAGGAGAAGAGGATGGAGGCACAGAGGAGAGCGGAGCAGCATCTCTACATGGTGGTCCAGGTGAGGACCACGGGCCGTTTTCACGACCCTGAGAGGTACCCCGTGCTAAGGAGCAGCACGCTGCAGCAGTTTGTGGAGAGGCTCTCCCAGGATATGGGTTTCCCACAAGACCAGATGAGGATGTGGACGCTGCAGTTCAGGAGCAATGGGAGGCCTCACTCTCGCAAGCTGGACTTGGAGGCGGACTGTGGCAGGTCCATGTTCGACTTGAGTGGACTTCAGAGCCAAATGGACATTATTTTGGAGACATTGGATCCAAAACCTCTGTCAAAGTAGCCATATGACGCCAAGGTCCATTTCAACCCTTGATCGCTCGCTGGGACCAGTATGACCGAGCCGTTGCCATCTTCTGTGTGGCTTTGTGGTTACACTGTCCAACCGCATGACCTCCTTGCGTACCAAGTACAGAGGCTTAGGGTTTAAGTGGTACCAAACAACTCTTTATTTTTTTTTGAGCGGTGGTAAACCGCTCCATAGAGTGGCTGTGCGTGTGTCTGTAGCCTTTTTCCTCAGCGTTTTGCCATAGAAATATGTGTGTACGTGGCATCACATATGTCTAGTGATGTCATATGTCGTATGTCTGTAGCCTTTTTCCTCAGCGTTTTGCCATAGCAAAACGTGTGTGTGTAGCATAGCCTGTACATCCTAGACTCAAATCCTAGTCTGAAGACGTTATGCAAGCACGACCACCGCTCACTTCACATTGGGTGTGATTTTTCTTCTTTTTTTTACACAGCGTGGGTACTAAAGGGCAATCTGGAAGAGCAATTATATGCACAGGTGCAACTAATGTCACAGTCTATAGCCCTAAAAAAGGGTGGAGACAAAATCAAGTTTAATGAAACAAAACTTAAACAAAGATCCAAAACCACAGAAGTTCATGAGAAATGGTCTTTCACAATCAGAAGGCTAAAGTCGCACAAAACAGAGTACCCTATAGTAACCTAAGTGAAACACTAAAGTGAACCCTCAAAGACACAAGTTGTAACTGCGTAGCAGCATCAAAGAATGAACAAAAGACACAGATATCCAATCAAGGCAATAATATAAAAATCGAACCTCGGTTCGAAGTGAAGTGGTGAACTTTTATTCTGTGTTCTAGAGCTATGAACTCTGTGTTCTAGATCTATACTTTCTATGTGCTTTAGTTCTATATTTTTATGAATTCTGAATTAATGAATGATTTTATCTGGAGGGCCGAATTGTCATGTGAAGCTTGACCAATCCTCAATTCTGGACGCACGGGACACACACATAAAAAAAAAAAAAAGAATTGTCATGTGAAGCTTCAAAGTATGGTCTCATTGGACATTTTTAATCATCCAATCATCAGACCGGGACGGACGGGACACACATATTCTGGATGTACGGGACAGATAAAACCTGTTCACTCTGGACTGGAATGACCATATATGGACATGTACAGGACACACAAAGCAACTCCTTGGAAGCGGCTTTCACCGCTTCAAAAACAAGTCAAAGGTGTGACATAACGGGGCGGGGAGAACATAAACTAAAATAAAGGCAAATCAGTAAGACGAGAGGAACGACCTAGGTCGCACTGAAACAACAGAGACTGACTCATTATATCCATATATGGGTGTTCCTAGATATGAG
>NC_137831.1:32202102-32354602 GCF_963921795.1 Nannobrachium achirus | reverse complement strand
CGAGTAAAAATACCTAGTACAATGGCCGACGCTCCGGAGACGAAATCCGCGCTGATTTGTCATCATCACGGCTCCACGAGCACACAATAGTCATCCCATAACATTGAGGTGGACGGCCGATCTCATCTTTAATGTCCATTATCTCAAAACTACACTTTAGAAGCTAGGATGGAGGCAGATGCTCGCTTATTTTACACAGTTATAAAAGCTCCCGGTCGGCCATTACACAACTCCACGTGGACACGCATCGGTTCCGGCGCACAATCCGATGACGTCAGACCGGAAGTACTTCCGGTCTAGACTTCTGGCCTTCAAAATAAGACAGCGGCCGTTAATGGGGCCGGGAGGGGGCACTCTGGACCCCCTAATCCGTTAATGTCCTGGGCTCAGAATGAGTTAACTAGGGACCCGCCACCCTGACGAGCACTAAGAGTTGAGGCATTACATTTTGTTCTATTGTATAAAATAGCAGATCTACAACATCTGTGAGCCAATGCCTCTAATATTTGACAATTTGGCCAATGTTTCAATTTGCCATTTTAGAGGTATTAAAAAGTCCTTAAATTGTCACTTTAGAAATGTACATATATCCTCTATACACTGTTTACTGTTGAGTGAGAAAACAATGTTGCACATTAAGTCAATCATCTGGGGACCCCTCAAAATAATGACCCACAGGTCGAGAACCACTGCTAAAAACCTAATACCAGTAAGACTCCCTAAATCGGTAGATAAGTGACCGTCAGGTCGCATACATAAACTTTAGAAGGCAATGGTAGCCAATCAGGAGGGAATATGGGAAATGGGACAGATCCATGTTGATGACATGACTTTAGAGATACTGTGTACCGCTTTGCGTGATTTTAGGGCAAAATCTGTAGAAACAGTGTCCAAAAATGTGTTTTGCAAAAATCGGCCTGATAGTGGCGCTAGATGGGACAGATGCATGTTGCTGACATGACTGTAGAGATGCTGTGTACTGCTTTGTGTGATTTTAGGGCAAAATCTGTAGAAGCAGTGTCCAATTTTCTTTTTGTTGAAAAAATCGCCCTGATGGTGGCGCTATATGGGACAGATCCATGTTGATGACATGAGTCTAGACATACTGTGTACCGATACGGGGACCTAATACCACACGTCACAGACAAAGTCAGAGAGAGAAGGAAAGAGGCTGGCAGGGCACTGCGTCAGGCACCCGTACCAGTTACGGCAAGGAAACTGACACTATGGGAGCCTTGCCAGGGCAAAGCCAGGAAAGGCAAGAAGCTCTCCACCGTAGATGCACTGTGGCGCAACAGAGGCAGGAAAAGGGAAAGCACAGTAGGATAAGCTTTAAAAAGAAGTTTAGTTAGTTAGTTAGCTCAGTCAGTCTCGATGTAGTTCCGATTTTTCTCTTCTGATCAGAAGATAGAATAAAAGAACGTTAAAAGCTGCTGGTGTGCATGGGAAGAAACACAGACACATTCATGAAATGAAAATCGAGGCCTATTTCCATACCCGTCGATGTGGTTTATGATTGAAATAACTGGTCCCCACACTGGGAAGCAACGGAATACAAACACACACCCGAACACATGTATAGATAGAGCGGCTCTATACTTCTGTAATGCACCTACCTTCTGCATATGCACACACCTTACTGCACATTCTATAAACCTGATACTAACCCCCCATCCCCCCACCTGAGTGACAAAAATTTCTTTTGGCAAACAACTTTTAAATCATCTATTTTGGATCAGGCAGTGAACGTGAAATCAAGCAAGCAGGCTGATAAACTGATCCTAGTGATATCTGAAATGATGTTGCCATTCTGGTTAAAAAAAGATAAAAAGAAAACACAAACACAAGGGAATGATTGAAGACCAGTGTGCATGAAGGCAGATGGGGAAGGTCGGAAGAAGAAAATAATTTGTTTTAGCCAGATAGCACTGACCAAGGTGGCTATCGATCAATATAGAGAACAGGGAGCTCTAACAAGTAATTAACCAAATGAACCCCAGCATCTTTTCTAGTGGGGGACATAAAGGGAGGGGGACCAAGTGTAGACCCTGTGGGACCCCGGCCAGTATAAATAAAAGCCATTCCTATAAGTTGTATGGGACTAGTGTTGTGACATGTTTTTTGTATAAATTGATGACATCATCAATCACTAAGGTCAGAGGTCTTCAACAGGGGGTCCCCTAAGGGGTCCCCAGAGTTACTACAGGGGGGGTCCTCCAAATCTTTGTGTGATAGAAACCTTTTTCTTTTTCATATTAACCACTTGAACACTAGTGTCCATATCGGAGAACTTTAGCCAAAAATAGACGATCTACAAGATTGTAGATCGGCTATTTTTGGCAAAGAGGTTAGGCGTAGATGGGGGGGAAAAAGAGCACACTAAGTACAGAGTGAAAGGTCAAGTTTATTAAGTACTGACGGATGGTTCAAGTGGTTAAAAATCTGAAAACACACATTTATATGATTCCAAAATACACTAATGATTGTGCTGTGAAACAATGCAACTATGTGGAATCTATGATAAGGTTGTGGAGGTCCCTGCTTCATCTCTCTCTCAACTAAGGGGTCCTTGGCCTGAAAACGTTGAAGACCCCTGACTTGGTTCTATGGCATGGCTCCCACTTCCTTGACAATGAGTATTCAATAACCACTTAAACTTCACAGTGTATACTTGTAGATCGCTAATGTTCATGTGGTTAGTAACATCGTATTACGGTGTATTTTCCATCGATGTGATGTTCGCTCTGCGTGCTGCGAAAGAAAAGAGACCAGACGGCGGGTATGTTGGGTTGACAGGAAGGCTTGTTTGGACGCGCCAGGTGTTGTTGATGAACGAGCGGCCGCGGTGATGGATGGTCTTGTGTCAGCAGACAACCTCGACAGCTTTGCAGATATTCCGGTTTTAAGGCGGAGGAGCCGATAGATGTAAATGAGTCAGCATGTCGCTTGTGCGCGGACCAGGTCATCGCTAAAATAAGTCGCCTTCAGAGATAATGTCGTCTCATTGACGGGAACATTGTCAAATTTACCAAACAGCCCCTTTTCTATTCTCCCTGTTCCAGGTCTCCCTCTCTCTCCGCCTCTCTCCTCTCGCGCCCCTCTGCCATTCACGTACACACGTGCGTGTGTGCGCGCGCCTGCGAGTGCACAAAGAAACTCCTATGTTTGACTAGTGCCCCAGTGGAACGGAGCAGAGGCTCTAGGGCTGAGGCAAGATGAAAACAGCTCTGATTAATTAGAGAGAGAGAGAGAGAGAGAGAGAGAGAGAGAGAGAGAGAGAGAGAGAGAAAGAGAGAGAGAGAGAGAGTAATGGTGAAAACGATAGGAACAGAGGCAGACAGCAACAGATAGAGAGAAAGAGAGAACCAGAGATAAAGGGGTAAATATAGCGAGAGAAACCAAAAGAGAGAGAGAGAAATAGATAAATGGAACAGAGACAACACATAACTCATTGTGATTAATTCTTTTAAAGTGGAACTTTATTAGAGCCACTTTTATCGCCACTGTCGGGCAGAAACCTCGTAACTCCTTGTTTAAACCGTGTACGTTTTTTAATTTTTCGTAAAGCAAAGCCCCTGCTTCATCATACGAGACGGACGTGCAAAATTAGTGAAAACAGCAGATCTACAAGCACAATTTTAAATCATTCTTAAAATGATGAACACAAAACGAATGGTTTCGGACATACAAGGTCTTCCCCCCGACAACAACGTTGTATTCTCGCCGAACTTGTGCGCGCGAAACATTCACAGATCTGAAGAGCAGCGAGTGGATCATACTTAGTCGGGGGGGCGGCGGCGTGAGCCAAAAATAGCAGATCTGCGCGTTTCGTCGCAACGGAAAGAAACCCCATCCCTCCTGGGTGACGCGCGGCAAACATGCTAACACAGCAGCGACTTTAGTGAGCCGACAGGGAAAGGACATCCACCATAAAGACTGTCAATCATGTGTGTGTTCCTGCACCGTATGTCACCACACCGATCTTGGTACACACAACTAATGTGTACACAAACAGAGAGACACAGAGAATGAGCATGAAAATAACAAGAGAGAGAGAGAGAGGGAGAGAGAGATAGAGAGAAGGTTGACTGCAAGAGATAGGTGGAGGGAAACGGAGAGAGAGAGAGAGAGAGAGGGGGAGAGAGGAAGAGAAAGTGAATTAAGGGGGAGAAATTAGAATTAATTGGAACAGTCTCAGCGAGGCAGTGACAGAAGTAGAGAGAGAGAGAGAGAGAGAGAGAGAGAGAGAGACACACAGAGGGAGGGCGAGGAAACGAGAAGTCGAGAGAGCAAACCGCAATATAATTGCGCTGAGACAGTGCGAGGTGAGAGAGAGAGAGAGAAAGAGAGAGAGAGATGTAGCCATCTACAAAGGAACGAGAGAGCTTGAAAGGACAGAGAGAGAGAGACGGGGAGAGAGGAGCGAGCGAGGGAGGGAAAGCGCCGGGCGCTGCCAGCTCTCTCTCTCTCCGAAGCAGCGGTTTCATTGATCCTCTCCAGACGCCAAACAGTGGTTTCAGGCTAATCCCATTAGCGCGCGATCACACCCACTTTGACCCGAGTCAATTAGACAGACAGTCACAGATCATTTCCTCTTTAACAAGGGAGACAGCAACACTTTAAAGGAAGACACCACTCAATTTAGCAGCCCCTGGACACCAGCTGCGGTGGAGAGAAAGAGAGAGAGACGTAATCATTTGTTGACTCGAAGTCGAAGCGACTCGCTCCTCGAGAGTTATAGGCTTAATAAGGAACATTATTAAAGAGCAGATCCCCAAGAGCAGATCCCCTGGTACAACGTGGCCAGCTGTGAGCTTGTAGATCGGATAGTTTTGGCACGCAAACCCCATCGCGCGACCAAACATGCTGCACCGGTGTATCGGCTTTTAAAAAGCAGGGGACTTTGAACTGACTCGAGTTCAAAGGGATTCGAGCCAAAGTGAGCATAGGTGTGTGTACAGTACAGTACATTTTTGTACTTTTACTTTTAAGTACATTTTGATGCCAATACTTTTGTACTTTTACTCAAGTAAATTTTGAATTCTGGACTTCTACTTGTAACAGAGTACTTCTACAATGCAGTTTTGATACTTTCACCACTGGTGTGCGTGTGGTGTGTGCGTGGTACGTGCACGTGCGCACAGATGCAGAGAGAGAGAGAGAGAGAGAGAGAGAGAGAGAGAGAGAGAGAGAGAGAGAGAGAAAAGGGCTGTTTGGGGAATTTGACAATGTTCCTGTCAATGTCAGGCGGAGAACCAAAGTACAATGGACAATTTTCATGTCCCAGACTGAGGGAGTGGGAGATGTGTGTGGGTCACAGTGACAGGTTACACTGACCCTGGAATGGATTTGGGCCAAATTGAAAATAGCCATTGAATCATAGCAGCTCAGACAGGGATTTCTCCTTTATTTCGATAGCAACGGTGTGTGTGTGTGTGTGTGTGTGTGTGTGTGTGTGTGTGTGTGTGTGTGTGTGTGTGTGTGTGTGTGTGTGTGTGTGTGTGTGTGAGAGAGAGAGCGAGAGAGACAGAGAGAGAGCAGGGAAATGACACACAGCAAACTGGCCAGGAATCGAATCGGGGACACGCATCAGCTACCTGTAAGTCTATGTCTGAGTTAGGGCATTAACCAAAAAGTCCACAAGTCGACTTCATTACACAAGTCGACTCCCACCAGGGAAAGTCGAAAGTTGACAAAAATAAAATAAAACCATATTTTTTCGACATTATTTTTGCTCCATGTGTGCGTGTGTACAGCATTCAAACAGTGGGATTGCTTATTGTCAAGGACAGAATGATTATCTTTTCCAACTGTGTTTTTATATAGAATTAAGAACAGGGTTTCAGGTTTTGTCCCCCAATTCATGCACGGTGTGACGAAGTCATCAAACAATAAAGTCGACTTCAACTCAACTTTTTACTGAGTCGAGTCGACTTGCAAGAATCACAAGTCATTAATGCCCTAGTCTGAGTAATGAATCTGTATATACCTTGACATAATTGCATTATTAAAGTCAACGGAAGTGCTCCACTTTCTCCACTTCCGTATTGGTGACGCATTTCCTAGTGAAAATGGAAGGTGGTACATAGCGCTGGGAGGAATGTGATTTGACATTCAACGAAAAAAGTGAATCTAGAAACTCAAAGAGCTTGTTTTGAGCTTGTAGATCTGAGACAAAAGGCGTAGGATATGCACATCCGCACAGCTGGATCCAAGAACAAACAAGTGAATAAAAAAGGCAATGTCCACAAACAATGTAATGCTCTCCCATTATTTCTTTTATAATTATTTCCCAACCAAACAACGTTTCGCTCGCAAACTCACACCGCGTTGCGCTGCGGCGCGTTGTGAGCTTGGAGGTCGGCTATTTTTGGTGTGTGAAACCACACTGAACTAAGCATAACCAAGTCAATACTGGAGATGTGGCGTAATGGCATGGATTTCTACACAGAGAGGGCAATTCTTTCAACATAAGACGCTGCATTCAAGTTCAGGAGAGTTTTGACAAGGACATTCTATTGAATTCTGCCTTCAGGTATGGCATGGAAAGAGGGGATTTGCATTTCTTTCACCATAGTAAAAATTGCATTTATGGTCTTGAAAGGAAGGTTTTTACAGACAGATAAAAGGGCAGGGGCTCAAGCCCCCTTTGATTTATATGTAGACTGGACCGGAGGAAAGCGGTGTTGGGAGAAACGATAGCACAGGGGGTGCAGTGGTTGTGAGGGTTGGGAGAGGTTCAGGGCGTGAGGGTTCTACTTACAGTCCAGGAAACACCATTTGGGAGACAGTCTCTGCGAGGACAGGATCTTTGGCTTGTCCGCTTCCTCCTGGGTGACAGATGGACCGATCACATTGAGTTACACCACAATATAGGAACCAGTTCAGCTTCAAGTACAGCAGAGCAGGATGAAATAAAAACACTCTCTCTAGCAGATCTACATGCTCACAACGCCTCGCGCTGTGAGGCGTTGTGAGCTTGTAGATCGGCTATTTTCGGCAAAGAGGTTTGGTGTAGAGAGGAAAAAGAGCAGACCAAGTACAGAGTGAAAGGTCAGGTTTATTAATAAGTATGGATGGTTCAAGTAGTTAAATATCTGAAAAATACAAATGGACATGAATCCAAAATACACTGATGATCGTGCTGTCAAACAATGAAACTATAAAATGGAATCTATGAACAGATTGTGGGGGGTCCCTGCTTCATCTCTCTCTCAACTAAGGGGTCCTTGGCCTGAAAACGTTGAAGACCCCTGGCCTACGGTTTGACATCTGTATTCATGAGACATGTGACGCAGACGCAGACCCATGAGCAAGGCACTCGCGCACCCCTTAGGAGAAATGTGAAACGCTGTCAAGCGCACACACAGGGGCGTCACAAGGGGGGGAAAGTGGGACTGAGTCACTAGAGCCCAAGGTGGAGGGGCCTTAATTATTTTATACTTTAGCTATTGAAAAATAGCAGATATACAAGCTCACATTGCTTCTGGGGGGTCCCTGGAACTAAATATTTTGAGCTGGGGGTCTGCGGCCAAATACATATCATTTTGGGGGTCCTTGACATGAAAACGTTTGAGCACCACTGACATAGAAACATAGGTTTTTCAACAACAACAAAAAAAATCCTTAGAAGGATTTGAAATATTCAATATTTTCACGATTTTTCAAAAACAGCAGATCTACAAGCTCGCAGCGAGGCACTCGGTGCCGCGCTGTGAGCTTGTATATCTGCTATTTTTCAATAGTTAAAGCACAAAATGTGAGTGAATCCTTGTACCCAGGGCCCAGAATTTGGTGCGACACCCCTGCCGAGCGTCTTGACTCCTGGAAGTGGTGTTTTGAAAAGCGTCTCCGGCTCATCTTCAGCATGCGCTCTGCATTTATTCAGATCTTCTTCGTCACAAAGCCAACTAATCCACCAACATTTACACCCCCCTCCCCCACGACCCCTCCCTTTCCCATTTGAATATTTCCATATTTTGCTTTCGTGGGAGATGAATTAAGACAGGCGACGTCTTATTTATCTATGTGTTGAAAAGCAACCCAGTTCCATTGTTTGATTCCCCTCTGTCTCTCTCTCTCACTCGCCTCCGCGCCGACACAAAGTGAGTAGAGACTCTATAGAAACACAACAATGTTCCCACTCACAGCTTTATTTAAAAAACAAGATTCAATCGCTTATTATTTGAATGCTGGCCTTTTTATTATCTCGCCTCCGGGGGAAGGGAAAGCGACGAGAACCACCTGTGCTCGTGTCTTATTATTTAAAGCGCAAACCTGTTTGCATGTGACGAGTAAAAAAAAAATGCCTTGTGAAGTTATAACATATAAACTACTGCAAACGTCAATACAAAAAAGTAAAAAATAAAATCTAATGAGAAAAGGCATTTTCTTTTAAGCTCCCCAGACATGCCTTGCATCTTGACAAGATACTAGCAGAAATACAAATGAATGCCCACTCACTCACTCACTGACTCTCTCTCTCTCTCTCTCTCCCTCCCCGTCTTTCCATTTTGTCTCTCGTCTTAATCCCTTATTCTCCTCTCCAGGGACGTGCAGAGAATGTTAGAGGGGCAGGGGCTGACATTTCTAAAAGGGCCTTTTGGTGAAAATATTGAAAATAGCAGACTTCCAAGCTCACAATGCGTTGTGCTGCGACGCGTTGTGAGCTTGGAGGTCGGCTATTTTCGGTACTTATTCATGGTCTGGAGAGGGCACTTTTTAAAAGGGCAAGGGCTCAAGCCCCCTTTAATGTCTAAGTGTGCACGTGCCTGCTCTTCTCCACATGTCTCTATAGCGTCTCTGTCGGGTGGGAAACCTCATATGTCCAAAAACTGTGGCTTTACAGGATTCCAATATAAAAAAAGAGCAAAAGTACTAGATCTGCGTACAAGCTCGGCCGCATCTGGAGCTTGTGGATCTGCGTACTTCTGATGCCTCTGTTTGACGCTGTAGCGTGATCAAGTAGGGGCGTTTATGTACAAATAAATAAAAAAGGTTAGAATATGGAGATTTCTGCTCAGCAGAGACAGAGAGATATGCTTCTCGGTGGTGTTTGTTGACAGAAGAGCAGGCTGAGATCTGGAACATTTTAACCACTTTAACCATTATTTTATGCTTTAATTATAAAAAGAAATAGCAGATAATACAAGCTCACAGCACCGCACCGAGTCAAGCCCCCAGAACCACAGTAGAAAGTTGAAGCAGCCGGCCAAAGCTGGAACATTTTACCGTACTTACGTCTCGATGTAAGTTAAAAAAAAAACAACTTTTGTTTGCCAATTTCCCCCACAATGCACCTGGATGTGATTCTTCCATGTGCTTCAAACGCCACTGAGCAACTTGCATTCAAATGAATAGCTGGGGGCGGGGCTATCCATTCTCTATTATAGATATACTTTATGCACCGAGTGCCGCGCTGTGAGCTTGCACATCTGCCATTTTTGAAAAATCAAGATTTTTTATTTTTTTTGCAAATCTTTGAATATATCTTTTTTAACTCAAAAATTTGCTTCTGGGGGGTCCCTGATACATAATAGTTTGAGATAGGGGAATCTATAAATGTTTTTCATGTTTTAGCAGATCTACAAGCTCACCCACATAATACCTTGTTCCTCCTGTCCTCCGTTATTCTACCGATTACTTTTGGCTTCATTGAATAGCCGGGGAGAACTAAACAAAACAAAAAAAAAAACATCTATTATTCTTATAATCAATTAAATTGATTAGTTCGACTAACTGTTGCGCCCCTAATTCTAACCTTGTTCGTGAACCTTTCCTCCTCCCCACTTTCATTTGTCTTCCCCCTTTTCTCTTTCTCTTCGCTCTTTCCATCTCTTCTCCCTGCCTGTGAAAAGGGCTCATCTTTTTGTGATTGTTGAGTCACATCGACTAGATATATCGCCGGTCGCTACAATGGCTGTCAAGATAGTCAATCACTTCAAGTTGACATGGACTTGATTCATGCTAGGATGCAGTCGTATCCCCAGCGTTAATTTAACTGTGGGAGTGTAAAAATGGACCCAAGGATCCATTTGGGTCAATATTTACTGTGCATGGTAAATCTTTAGTGTGCATGGTCACAGAGGCGTCAATTGGGTATGGCAAGCTATGGCAGCTGCCATACCTTGGCTATAGGGGGAAATAATAAAATGTACTTTTCATCGTGCCTGTTGCTAAGGTATGGCAACATGACTGGTGTCTTGCACGCGCGTGCAAGACACCAGTCATGTTGCCATACCTTAGCTTTTTCTGAACTGACGCCACAGCATGGTCATTTTCTACTGTGAATAGGGAAGGGACGATATGAACATTTCATATCACGATTATTGTAACAAAATAAATTGCGATTTACGATATCGCGATAATCAAAATCCATTATCCTTGGGCGGAACATAGCCAAAAACATTTGCCGATCTACAAGCTCACAACGCGTCGCATTGTGAGCTTGTAGATCGGCTATTTTTTGACAAAGACATTTGAGAGAGTGAAAAAAAAATACCAATTCTAGAGGGTTTAAAATGGTACCGGATATGCAGCTCGGCAAATAAAAGGTGAATTGATCCCAGTGCATGACAAAATAAATTAAATCTCCACGATACGAGATTTTATCACGATATACGATAATATCGCTTATCATCCCATCCCTAACGGTGAATGGTATTTTTTTTTTACTGGCAAACTATATTTTCTACAGTACAAACTGACCATTCACATAGAAAATTACCATATATGGTCATTTTCTACTGTGAATGGAAATAGAAAATGACCATATATGGTCATGTTCTACTGTGAAGGGTCAGTTTGTACTGTGTATGGTCAGTTTGTACTGCAGGATCTTGGGGTAAATAAATAGTAAAGAAAAGAAAGTGAAAGGTAGACATTCACGAATTTCAAAGGAGCAAACGTGTGTTTCAAAAAGTGACAAAATAAAAAGCCAAGTCAATACACACACAATAATATCACACACACACACGCACATTCCTGCTGATTGCCTCGTTCTGTATCAATTTCACAAACACACTGCCAAACTCAAACACGTATGTGCACGAAAATGCACTCGCAACTCACAAGCAAAACGACTCTATGCTTGAGACACACACACACACACACACACACACACACACACACACACACACACACACACACACACACACACACACACACACACACACACACACACACACACACACACACACACACACACACACACACACACACACACACACACACACACACACACACAGACAGACTAATCTGTCACCATGCATCATGCTTACAATCGACAACAATGTACATGTGTATGCACTTCTCCAGGGTGACTTACAAAAAGCACAGTCCGAGTAAGTGCCCTGAGTCAAACTGCATCAACAACAATGGCACAAACGTGTTTGCACACACACTATCAATTCACCTACAGTAGCCTTCATGCTTCCATGAAGAGACACACAGGGGAATCAAAGAATCTCTACCGTGATCTACAGTGTGTGTGTGTGTGTGTGTGTGTGTGTGTGTGTGTGTGTGTGTGTGTGTGTGTGTGTGTGTGTGTGTGTGTGTGTGTGTGTGTGTGTGTGAGTGTGTGTGTGTGTGTGTGTGTGTGTGTGTGTGCGTCTGTGTGTGCTGTGTACATGTGTTTGCGTCTCTCTGGCAACATGTATTATTTATTATCTTCTATTATTGAGGCACTTATGGGTAAGTGATGTCATCACAAGGTGTGTACATTTATGTGTATGTTTGGCTATATGTAATGTTTGTGTATGCACGATGGAGGAAGTGTGTGTGTGTGTGTGTGTGTGTGTGTGTGTGTGTGTGTGTGTGTCACATAATTGGGAGCAGGGGGGAGACGGAGAAAGAGACGTTGAGAGAACAGAGTGCCATGTGTATAATCTGCACAGGGAGATCAAGTGTTGGGTCTGCTGTTCAATTACAATGGATTGCAGGGTTAAAACCACTTACTTTGTTGTCCAGCAAAATGGTTACAAGCTCACAACGTGTCACATAGTGCTTGTACAGATGTGCCGTTGTAAGTTTTCAGGCATTATTGCACTTTACCTGAAAATGTCCTGCAAAAGGGTTTCTTTCCCTCTTTTGCCTTTGCCATTCCCATTGAAAAGCAGAATCCACCTTCATGAAAATAGCAAAAATAGCTGATCTACAAGCTCAATGAACCGCAAATCCAGTGGAAATCTATTGTCTTGCCAATAGCAGGACATGGAAAGTTTCTAAATGGCACATTAAAAAAAAAAACTATTTTTGCAGAATGCTCTTTAAGCTTTGGCTAGTGGTGTAAACAGATGTTGTGACAAAGGTTTCACCTGTCTCCTAGCAACAATGTAACGTTGACTCAATGTGGGTGTGCTCCTGCATGGTTTACATCACTGGTTCCCAAACACTGGGTCAGGACCCATTTATGGGTCACAAACACATTTTTTATGGAACCCTTAATTTTTTGGTTTCTTCCTTTTTGTTTTTAATTATTATTATATTTCAAAACATCCAAAGATTTTCATGAATAAAAATGAAATGATTTTTCCAAGTAATTTCATGAATGAATAAAAGAAAAATCTAATACATTCCATAAATTAGAGAACAAATGTTTTCACGCCGTGTTGTGAGCTTGTAGATCGGCTGTTTTCACTAGTTTGGGTCCCGTGCAAACGTCTAATCTCCCTTTTGAGTCTCGAGCAAAAAAAAAAGTTCGGGAACCGCTGGTGTACATCAACGTCACGTACGTCGACAGCGTTGGCAATGACGCACATATGCTGCAAAGTGCTTTGATCTCTGGAGGTACGGAGGGATGTTAACCCATTTACAACGGGTACACATTTTGTGTATCATTATTTTATGCTTTAACTATTGAAAAATAGCAGATATACAAGCTCACAGCGCGGCACCGAGTGCCGCGCTGCGAGCTTGTAGATCTGCTATTTTTGAAAAATCGTGAAAATTAGAATTTTGACCAGATTCTATAGGTGTCTTTTGAATCCTTCTAAGGTTTTTTGAAAAACCTATGTTTCTATGTCAGCAATCTGGCCGGCCATCGTCAAAGAAAAGGTACTTTTCACTTAACTGGAGCTCAGTTAGTCTGTTCTTGAGAGACTACTGTGTCAGTGGTTCTCAAACCTTTTCATGTGAAGGACCACCAAAATGATATGTATTTGGCCACGGACCCGCATCTCAAAATATTTAGTTCCAGTGACCACCCAGAAGCAAAATTTTAGTTACAAATGTTTGCTTTGAAAATACATATATTCAAAGATTTGCACACATTTACACGACTTTTTCAAAAATAGCAGATCTACAAGCTCGCAGCGCGGCACTCGGTGCCGCGCTGTGAGCTTGTATGTCTGCTGTTTTTCACTGGTTAAAGCAGTCAATAATTCTAGGCCTAAATGGGTTAAAAGTCTGCCGTGTTTCGGTCTCCACCTCCACCTCCACCCCGCTTTGGTATTCATTCACGGGGTCCCTCCCCCGGGACCCCCGTCAACCTCTCTCTCTCTCTCTGTCCATCTCCCTCCATTCCTATGTTACAATGAGATGAGAGGGAATATCTGATCAAAGAGACCCCGACGCCGTTGGATGAGGCTGAAAAAAAAGATGAGCCGCGGCGCAGACCTGTGCGTTTGCGTGCATATTTATACATGTTTGCAGTGGCATGAAGTAACTAAGTGCATTTACTTATATTTACTTAAGTACTGTACTTAAGTACAATTTTGAGGTGTTTGTATTTTACTTGAGTATTTCCAATTGCCAATACTTTTACTTCTACTCTACATCTCGGATCCAAATGTACTTTTACTCCACTACATTTATTTGGGAACTTTAGGTGCTAGTAACTTTCCAGATGTAAATTATTAGAAAACATACATAAATCACTTTAGCCCTATTTTTTTTATATCAAAAAATTCTACTTCTGCTTTTTGTACATTTTGATGCCAACACTTTCATACTTTTACTCAAGTACATTTTGAATTCCGGACTTTTACTTGTAACAGAGTATTTATATATTGCCGTATTGATACTTTTACTTAAAAAAAAAAACTTTTTCCACCACTGTACTTGTCATGTTTGCGTGTGTGTGTGTGTGTGTGTGTGTGTGTGTGTGTGTGTGTGTGTGTGTGTGTGTGTGTGTGTGTGTGTGTGTGTGTGTGTGTGTGTGTGTGTGTGTGCGTGCGTCTCACTGTTATTGAAAGAGAAGGGGAAACACTGCACCGAGTGCCTGTGTGAAAGCATGTGCAAATTGTGCATGCATGTGAGATTTTGTACACGCGTGCATATTCACAAGGGGCCACCGAGCGCTTGACATGGAGCTGTTCTGTTGTTCCCATCTGGTGCTCCGGTGGCGCAGAGCTAAAGTACTGGCCCACCGACCTGGAGACTAGCGGTTCGAACACTCTGCAGTCCTCTCTGCCAGTGGTGGAAAAGTACTCAAATGTTTTACTTAAAGAGGCGGTGCCATTGTTTTGTACTTTTTCTGGTTTTCATGTGTCTAGGAGGTTGACAGTACTTCATTAGACCCCCTGGTGTGGTTGTTATGAGCAATTATGCATTCTCTTTTTATTTGAGTTTTTAGCTGGAGGATGCCACCTGCTGGGTCAGACGTGCCGTTCCAAAAACACCCATACTTATTACTTCATAGAATCAACCTAATTACCATTCACCCAACACATGTGGGTGTGGCTAACTTCAGCTGGGTCACCACCCACCACGACAACCACGCATACCAATGAACTGGTGGGTGTGGCCACATAAAAACATAATTTTAACTCTTTCTGTACACTTTTTTGGAAAGGTTCTTCCTCCTAGTATAATCATAATAGTAGATAATCATGTTTTATAGAGCCCATCTTTAAATAAAAGTATCAATACTGCAATGCAATACTCTTGCTCAGGGGTATTCAACTAAATTGTTCAGGGGGCCACATTGTCAGAAGGCTAGCTAAAGTATAAAATAATTCCAGGTCTTGGGTTAATAAACCCCATATTGTACTCTGTGTGTCAAAAGACCATAACCATCTCTCATTGATTGTGTTAATTCGTTCCATGCCGTGACACAAACGTCACCATTTCCGAGGCAATTCTGCATTTATTGAACGCCGCAGCGAAGGTCCAGAGGTCAGGAGGTAGCGAGAGAGAGAGAGAGAGTGTGATCGGACGGTGGGTTCAGGGGCGTCACAAGGGTGGGGAAAGTGGGACTGAGTTACTAGGGCCCAAGGTGGAGGGGCCTTAATTATTTTATACTTTAGCTATTGAAAAATAGCAGATCTACAAGCTCACAGCGCGGCACCGAGTGCCGCGCTGCGAGCTTGTAGATCTGCTATTTTTGAAAAGTCGTGAAAATGTGTGCAAATCTTTGAACATGTTTTTTTAAGGGAACATTTGTAACAAAAATGTTGCTTCTGGAGGGTCCGTGGCCAAATACATATCATTTTGGGGGTCCTTCACATGAAAAAGTTTGAGCCCCACTGACATAGAAACATAGGTTTTTCAAAAAATCTTAGAAGGATAATTGAAATATTCAAAGATATTCACGATTTTTCAAAAATAGCAGATCTACAAGCTCGCAGCAGCGCTGTGAGCTTGTAGATCTGCTATTTTTCAATAGTTAAAGCATGCATAATAATAAGTTCCCAGTCTAAATGGGTTAAACCCCCTCCTTCCCCTACGAAGGGGGAACCGCAGTGAATCCTTGTACCCAGGGCCCAGAATTTGGTGCGACACCCCTGGGTGGGTTTGAGAGAGACTCGAGCCCCATTACTCGTCTGCGGTCTGTGTTGTGTAGAATATAATACCAAGTACTGATCGATCCAACAGGATGCTCCTGTGACCCTTTTTGGGATCAACATTGATCTCAGTAAGGGGATCTTTCCCTCACCGACAACCACTGATGTACAGTTGGGGTGAAGGGTAGTCAATACGAGTGAATGGAACTCAATACGAGTCTTTGGGAGTGAATGTTTCATACAGTAGGGTTCCGTGGGTCAAAGACTGACACGGACCTTGAAAAAAAAGGCTGTCGCTGAGATTTAAATATATCGTCGTTGTCGGGTGAAAACCTTGTATGTCCAAAACCGTTCGTTTTGCATTTATCATTTTAAAAATGATTTAAACTAGTGAAAACAGCAGATCTACAAGCACACAACGCCTCGCACCGCGAGGCGTTGTGTGCTTGTAGATCTGCTGTTTTCACTACTTTTGATCGAAGGTCTTGTATGATGAAGCAGGGCTTTACTTTGTGAAAGAACGTACACATTTGAAACTTGGAGATACAAGGTTTCCACCCGACAACGACGATATAGTGACTGTGGTTCTGGAAAGTTCTGTGGTGTTTGGTTTCCTACACTGAAACTGCCATGGGCTTTGCTATAACGCATTGCTTCTGTGTGTGTGTGTGTGTGTGTGTGTGTGTGTGTGTGTGTGTGTGTGTGTGTGTGTGTGTGTGTGTGTGTGTGTGTGTGTGTGTGTGTGTGTGTGTGTGTGTGTGTGTGTGTGTGTGTGTGTGTGTGTGTGTGTGTGTGTGTGTGCGCGCGTGTGCGCGCGTGCATGCTTTGTTTAATGCTTAAATGTCAGCGCAGTCATGCTGTGAGCTTTGCAAACCCGCTGAGAATCTGTGCTGTTATATCTGCGTGGGCATACGTCTACTCCACATGTGCTGTCCAAATTCAAGGAGATTCCAAGGGAATTTACTGGCCATCTTTTCTGCTCCGTCTATTTTGTTCCTTCAGGTCTGAAAAAGTGTACTTTTAAGTCACACAGACAGATTATACTGTACCAGAAGCTCTTAACTCTTTTACTGCTTTATTTATTATTTATTTATGTGTGTCACTGCCATCAGAGTAGCTTAAAAGTAGCTCACTTTTGCGATGTTACAGAACATTATCCATCCATTATTTCCGAACAAATTCTTTTGTAAAACACAGGCATAGCTGTAATCGAGCCAAAATGACTGCAGGGGGCAGCCATATGCAATGAATGAGGCTCGCGAATGTCCCTCGCTTGAACCAGTACTTTAGAGCATAGAAATGGAGAAAGTAGATCGGCCAGGAAGCGATTTCGCCTCCATTGTTGTTTATGTGTGGTCGAGATTTGAGAGCAGCGTTACGGGAGCTGTTTCTACTGTACAGACCCGCGCCACCCCTCATCTGCTTACAGTGCTCAGACAAGGTAAAGAACGAACGAACGGCCGCTGGTACTTGGCGGCGCGAACCTTGAAGAATGGGGCGAGCGTTAACGTAAATAGCAGTAAAAGAGTTAAGAGCTCCTATGTGGGGTCCGTAAAGTTCAACATCTTGTGACAATTCTTCGCCCCCCCCCACCAGCTGGCTGTCAAGACAGTGGCAACTGGATATATGCTGGGTTTTGTTAGTTTTCCTTGTATTTCAACTTTACTTTGCCTTCCAGGTCCCCTAATACTGAGCAGCTAATGATGAAACCTCTGCTAGAGCTAGATATAGAAGCTATAAAAGGACAAATGGATGTCACTTCAGGAAACACTGCTGCAACAACTCAAAGGATGCTAATGAATCGGGGCGTGGGATGTTGCATTGAAAATGGAGGAGGTTCTTCTAACACCTATAGTAGGCTGTTCCCCTGTGTGTCTCTGAGTGCCACCGAACATCACAGCAACGAGCTCCGGCGTCAAACTACCAACCTGCACCGCCACGTATCTCAAGAGGGAGGGACGAGCAACGCAAAAATCCTGGAGAGGAGAGGAGAGGAGAGGAGAGGAGAGGAGAGGAGAGGAGAGGAGAGGATGTCCCAAGCATCAGCGACCCCAAATGTTCTCGTACACACAGGTTTTCAAAGTGGGCGCCGCCAGGGGTGGGGGGAACCAGTCCAGCCAATTGGAAAGGAGAGGAAAATGAAAACAATAGCAACGAATGTATTTTTTATATATACATCCCACTGAGCATTCTTTGGGCTATTAGACATCTGATACGTCTAAAATCTTTCTAAAATATGTCTAAAATATAGACCATCTATATATAGCTGTTGAAATAATGTCTAATCAACGTCTAGAATTCTAAGCTTAGACGTTTTTGACCAACTGGACTTTTTGACAAATTTTAGACAGACGTCTAAATAGCCGACTATTGCTCACTGGGATACATGCATAGGCTGTGAACTAAAACAAATTGCAGATCTACAAGCTCACATGTTGCGTGAGCTTGTAGATAGATAGACGGTCTCATTTCACCCGTTTGCAATAGCGGGGCCGCGGCCACAGGCTTGGCATGGACAGGATTGGGAACCCAACTCTAACCCACATGCAGCGACAGTCATTGTAGCCCCAATGAGAATCTTGTCCTCATTCAGCCGTCACGGATGCAGCCGATTCACACAAAAACACACACACACACACACACACACACACACACACACACACACACACACACACACACACACACACACACACACACACACACACACACACACACACACACACACACACACACACACACACACACACACACACACACACACACACACACACACACCCTCCCTTCCTCCCTCCGTCTCTCTATCTTACCTCCTGCAGTCTCTCTATGTGAGCTCTGCACGTCTCCAAGTCACTGTCTCCAGGAACCACGATCAACCCCAGTGGGATGGCTGGAGAGAGAGAGAGAGAGAGAGAGAGAGAGAGAGAGAGAGAGAGAGAGAGAGAGAGAGAGAGAGGGAGAGAGGGAGAGATGATCTCCTTTTAAAACATGCAGGGGAAAAAGGTGGATTCTTAAACTACTATCACACAGAGAGCAATTTATTGTAGATCGGGGGACTTCAAACAGGGGGTCTGGTCTACTCAGAGTTGATACAGGGGGTCCTCCAAATCTTCCAATCCATTTTATATTAACAACTTGAACCCTAGTGTTCATATTCTGAGAACTGTAGCCAAAAATAGCAGATCTACAAGCTCACAACAGCTTGTAAGGGTAACTGTTGTATAATAGCAATGAGGGTGTGGGTTATCGTGCTAATTGGCACTTCTGCCCTGCCTACGGAACTCGCCGTGCTTAACTCATAGGAGGTACTCTTATTCAAGTACATTTTGAAACCCAGACTTGTAATTCTACATTGCAGTATTGATACTTTGACTTAATAATACAACAGGTAGTTCCGGCGAAGCAATCTGATTGGTTGATATAGCTATCTACCCGTGATGATAATGAGCATTATGGAATGGGTCTCATCAAAAAAAGAAATCAGCTGTGCCGGTTGAGAAAGAGCTGCCGGCTCGCTATTATTGTTTCCGTTGGCGATGCCTTGTAAGCGGCTATGCTAGCAGTTTTCATGTGAAGTTCAGGTGACATCATAGCGAAATCTGGAATTAAAAATTTAAACATTTCTATCGAATATCTTAATTACAATGAAATGAAGTTGACGTGTTTTTTTTATGTTAACTGTTATATCGATAGATAGTTACCTACTCCTCCCGCGGGGGAAATTCGGGTATCGCAGCCCAACCCAGCTGCTTTTTTTCAGCTTAACCCAGCTGAACCCTTATGAGGCAGCCCACAAGGAGCGCAAGGGGGGGAGCAGTGATAGCTGGAGCGGGGGATCGTACCTGCGACCTCTGGGGTCTCCGGAGTCCTAGGTATGGACACTAACCACTCAGCCATCACTGCTCTCTATCGTCACTGTCTGGCCAAAACCTCTTAAAGGGGTATTTCACTTTCAAAAAAACTTTTTGGTAATTTTATCATCTAATCAGGCTTTTATGAACACCCTGAACAGTTTTTAATTAGCTTGATTGAATATTTAGATATTTGATGTAAATGTTACCAGGCCCTCCAGGCCCAGGGCCTCTCCCCACACACACCCATTGTAAATTCAAACTTCATTTTAACCATGATAGATTCATTAAAAACACACATTATTTTTTCTGGTGACTCATACTACCCTCCTAATATGTGAGCAGGCCGTGTTTTTTCGATACAATTTTTCATTTATTTTTAATGATAATTTTTTTGTATTTCATTTTTCCAAATAATTATTAAAAGTAAATGAAAAAAGTTATCGAAAAAACACGGCCTGCTCACGTATTAGGAAGGTAAAATGAGTCTCCAGAAAAAATAATGGGTGTTTTAATGAATCTATCATGGTTAAAATGGAGTTTGAAGTTACAATGGGTTTGTATGTGGAGAGAAGCCCTACCACTGCTCCCTGTTGAAAGTGGAATATCCCTTTAACTCCATTTTTGAGGTTTTTGATTTGTTGGCATAAATCAGGGCTATTGAACACCCTTTACATCTCTGTGTTGGTTAAAATAATATAATGAAAAGTAGTAAAAAGCCCTTTGTTCAAAACCTCCTGACTCCACTTGAGCTCATTTTCCCGAAAATGAACATTTTGGAGTAGTTTTCGGCCCGACAGCAATATTACACTCCAGGGTCGTGCCTTCACTTCAGCCCTGCCTACGCTGGCGTGCCAATAATGATGATAAAGTACCCCCTCTCATGTAATATTGCTTAAGTGTCAGTCTGTCTCTGTTCCTGCCTGCCATACTAGAGCCGTGTCTCAATTACAAGGGTACGGTATGACTTCAGTGAAGTCTGCAGGTGTGTGGGGATCTGAAAGTCCACATAGTGACAAGCTGTGGGAGATTCACTGTCAATTCAAACTATTTCACAATGAGCAGCTAAAAACAGTTTGTTTTTCAAGAACAAAGGTCTCTCCATGATAAAAACGGGAGCCAAGGGGAAGGCAGGGAAAAAAGTAAATAGAAGTTAAAAGAAACACAAACGAGCCCAAGACTTTCAAACCTTTCCACGGGAGTGGAGAGCTGAGGCATCCAAAAGTGCAAAAAAACTACAAAACTATAGCCACAGGAAAGCAAAGTGAAAGATCTGACGCAGACGCCTCAATGTAGGCAGAGCGGAGGAAAGCATCAATGGAAGTAGAGAGAGGGAGTGGGAGAGAGAGAGAGAGAAAGCAGGTGGCGTCAATTGGGTATGGCAGGGGTATGCAGCTGCCATACCCTGGGTCCAGGGGGAAAATAAAAGTTACTTTTAAATATAAATCCATGAATGACTCTGTCAATCTGTTCTGGTTAATATGTTGTTAAATTACAGTAAAATAACTACAAATGCAAGATTTAACAAAATGGTCACTTTTAACAAGGTATTATAATTATATTCTCCACACTTGCATTCTCCCCATCTTGACAGAATGGTATATTCCCAGGTTCCGCAGGTCAGCTGCACAGGTGCAATGCATTATTGTTAATGGTGGCATGTTTACTAACATGCCAAGTTTAGCTGCACCGAAAAAATGTAAATGAAATAAAATGTACTTCTTAAAAAAAATGTATCATGCCTGTTACTAAGGTATGGCAACATGACTGGTGTCTTGCACGCGCGCCTTCAGTCATGTTGCCATACCTTAGCTTTTTCTGAACTGACTCCACTGAGAGAAAGAGTAAAAAAAGAGAGGGATAGACAGAGAGCAGAACTGAATTAGGGACAGATCTTTCCAACCGTTGCTTGGCAACAGCTAAATTCCTCTGCGGAGTAAATCTGCTTTTCTCTCTTTCCATCTCTCTCTCTCTCCCCCTCTTTTCTCAACTTGTTTCCCTCCCCTCTCTCTCTCTCTCTCTCTCTCTCTCTCTCTCTCTCTCTCTCTCTCTCTCTCTCTCTCTCTGTCGCTCTCTCTCTCTCTCTCTCTCTCTCTCTCTGTCGCTCTCAATGCATCCCCGGCTCCTACTCGCACTTTTTTGTCCCCCTTTCAACACATTCCTCCTCGCTTGTCTCTCTCTCAACTTCCGTGTCATCCCTCTTTTGGTCTCTACTTCTCTCTCTCTCTCTGTCTCACCCGGGGGCGTCAATTGGGTATGGCAGGGGTATGCAGCCGTCATACCCTAGGTCCAGGGGGGGAAATAAAAGTTATAAATAAATATAAATCCACTAATGTCTTTTTGTCTATCTGTGCGGGTTATTATGTTGTTAAATTACAGTAAAACAACTACAAATGCAAAATTTAACAAAATGGTCACTTTAACAAGGTATTATAATTGTATTCTCCCCATCTTGACAAAATGGTATATTCCCAGGTTCCGCAGGTTCCGCAGGTTTAGCTGCACTTGAACAACCGTTCCAGGCTGCCATATCCAGCCCAAGAAACTGTAGAAACCTGTGTAAAAAACGGACAAAACTCATTTATTTTTTCAGCCATTGTGAAAATAGCAGATCTACATGCTCACAACGCCTCGCGCACAATAGAACCGTGTTATACAAAATGTAATACCTCTTTTCCATGAGGACTCCGAATCTTTGCCATACCCTAGCTTTTGCTGAACTGACGCCACTGGTCTCACCCTGTGTCTCTTATGATTACTGAACCTAGCTTTACGACAAAAAACGAGTCGAGTGGGGCCCCATAAAAATGTGTCCACGACCCACAAATGGGTCCCGACCCAGTGTTTGGAAACCAGTGGTATAGACAGTCTTCTTCTTCTTTCGTGTATCAAAATGAGCAAAAGTAGCAGATCTAAAAGCTCAAAATGCTTTGCTTCTCGCCTTGTTTTGAGCTTGCAGATCTGCTACTTTTGATGCTTTTGTGTGACGCTGTAGTGTGATCAAGTTGGGCATTAATTAAAAAAAAGAAAATAGAAGTTAGAATATGGAGATAGGAGGTTTCTGCCTGACAGCAACAATATACACAGTATACTGTATACACTAGACAGAAATATACACATGAATATGTGAATAGATTCTTTGCCAGGGAGAAGATTTTTTTAAGTGGTTTAACCTATTAAAACCTGAATTGGATAAAAAAAAAAAAAGATCTAACCGTTTTCTGAAAAACCTATGTTGCTATATCAGTGGTGCTCATACCTTTTCATGTCAACTACTCCTTTAAGACCCCACTTAGAGAATCTGTGAGCTACCGCCCGAGCAGAGTTGAGGATGAGCTACTTCATCAAGATAAACTCTGACACACTGACAAACACCCTAAACCGATTCCAGCTGAAACAGAGTGCCCACGCAGGCAGATACAGTAGAACGTCAATGACGCATAATGCGAAAAGTTTTTCCAATACTTTTGGAAGTACTTTTTGAGGCCGTTTCCTTCAACCTACCGCCTCATATCTCTGCCGCGCCGCCTTATTAGTTGCAACAGACCAAAACAGGAAGCAGCCTGTGCTTCCCGGAGTAACTCTGAGGCTCAATTTATCATCGCTGTCGAGTGGAGACCTACATGTCAAAAGCTGTTAGTTTTCAGAAAGTTGAAAAAGGAGGCTGTATAACAAACAGGATCTGTCCCAGGTGTTTCGCACAGGTGGTGTGGTTACATACCTAACCCTAATCTCAGTAAAACTATGCCTAAACCTAACCCTAACCTCACAAAACACTATGCCTAGCCCTAACCCTAACAGAAATCATTACTAAACCTAACCTCAAAAGCCCGGGAAAGAGGGAATCTCGTGTTACAACGGATTAAACATTGAAGTTCTTGTTCTTGTTAATACTCTTCGTTAGTTCAATATTTATAAAACCCAAAGACGCATTTAACCGTTTTCAATTTAACTATCAAAATGTTTCAAATAAAATGGAAATAGAAAAAGAAAATCGACAGCCTCACAAGCTATTTTGGCTACTTTGACGTGCACCATCTTGTACCACAAGTTCAAGATCAGGTTCAAGTTTATTTTATCATGTCCCAAACTGGGCAATTCATGTTACAGCAAATGATAAAAAAGCCCCCCACCACCTGCTGCTGGTCGCTGCAAGAGCTGCGTCCAAAGGTGGGCATTTATTTATTTACGAAAGAAATATAAAAAAGTTGAAATACAGAGATGCCAGACAGCAACGTTGTGTACTTGTGCGGATGACTGCTGCGGTTTCCGGAGCCAACTGCCACAGTGTTGTTTTAGATCTCACAGGGGCATTTGTTTGAAGCCGGAGAGGCTGGTGGCAAGCGCGGCGCTGCCGGCTTTATCTGCCAAACGGGATGCCGGGGTTGGAGCAGTCATCTATCTGAGTCTGGTTCACATCAGACAGACCCAGGGGTGTCACACCAAATTCTGGGCCCTGGGTACAAGGATTCACTGCGGGCCCCCCGCACAATTATTTTGTACTTTAACTATTGAAAAATAGCAGATCTACAAGCTCACAGCGCGGCACAGAGTGCCGCACTGCGGGCTTGTAGATCTGCTATTTTTGAAAAAATCGTGAAAAAGTGTCTATTTCAATTTGAACACTGACATAGAAACATCGTTTGTTTTTTTTAAACCTATGTTTCTATGTCAGTGGTGCTCAAACCTTTTCATGTGAAGGACCCCCAAAATGACATGTATTTGGCCACGGACCCCCATCTCAAAATATGAAGTTCCAGGGACCCCCCCCCCCCCCCCCAGAATTAAAATTTGAGTTACAAATGTTCGCTTAAAAATACATATATTCAAAGATTTGCACACATTTTCACAACTTTTCAAAAATAGCAGATATACAGTACAAGGCGCTGCGAGCTTGTACTGTATATCTGCTATTTTTCAAATGGTTAAAGCATAACATAATTAAGGCCCCTCCACCTTGGGCCCTAGTAACTCAGTCCCAGTCCCCCCCCTTGTGACGCCCCTGGACAGACAGCTGGCTGTTCTCAGCCTGTTCCGGAAGATCCAACGCTGGTTATTTCCAGGGGTTTTAGAATAGTGGAGGGTTACATCTGTGTCTTTAGTGATGGCTTTATACCCACAGATATGACATGGTGGGGTTGGCTTGGGTTGGGGATGGAGTGGGGAGGGGAGAGGTTCTAAGCGTTGAGTGGAGTTCAGGAGAGTTTCGTTGTGGTTTGGGTGCGATTTAGGTCACTGATTCACAACATCTTTGATTTCAAGGAGCCCCAGATAGAACTACATTAGGCCAAAGAGCCCCATTAAATGCTAGCATGTCGCAGGGCCTTACCCCCAATCCAACCCTTGATGCTGAGTGCCAAGCAGGGAGGCACTGGGTAGGGCTGTCACGATTATTGATGACATTTTACATGGCGATTAATTGTCACTCAGATAATGTCGATTAATGATTTAATTGTGTTTTTGTCGTTGACAATTATATTTCTGTTTGGCTTTTAGGCTTTGAAGTTGAACATGGCAGATATGACACATAAGCTAAATATACAAAGAAATTACTGACATATTATTTGACAACTTTATACTTAAAAAAATAACATTGATAGTGGAATTAGCCGATCTACAAGCTCACAACGCGTCGCATCGTGACGCGTTGTGAGCTTGTAGATCGGCTATTTCCACCATTTTTGAAAATGTTTGAAAATATATGAACACTTTTCAACTTGGAAACGATTATGACGATTATGACAAAAATAATTGCGAATATGTCAAATAATTGCGATCGGACGAGTATGTAATAATTGTGACAGGCCTGGCACTGGGTCCCATTTTTCTTTGGTATGACCCGGCAGGGGATCGAACGCCGACCTCTAAGGCTCAGGGAGGACACTCTGACCACAAGGCTGCACTGAGCTGATATAGATTAGATAAAAGGTCAGGTTCAGGCGGAGATCCTTGTCAGGGCAACAGATAGGCCTAGAGTTATTGAATGCTTTAACCAGTGAAAAATAGCAGATATACAAGCTCACAGCTGCGAGCTTGTAGATCTGCTATTTTTTTTTTTTTAAAGCGATCGTTTGTAACTCAAATTTTGCTTCTGGGGGGGTCCCTGGAACTAAATATTTTGAGACGCGGGTCCGTGGCCAAATAAAAATAATTTTGGGGGTCTTTCACATGAAAAAGTTTGAGCACCACTGACATAGTAGTCTCTCAAGAACAGACAAACTGAGCTCCAGTTGAAGGTGGAGTGACATGGCCAAAACAGCTAATTAAGGCTATCAAATTAGCCAATTTTTTAATGATGTCATGTACCCCCATGTTAAATGACCCAATCAAATTAATTTACTGTAGTTACTGTACTGTAGTAGTACTTTCTGTACAGTAACCGAAATAAATTAATTTGATTGGGCTAATATGGGGGGAGGGGCGGAGTCGATTATCCATATCATTATCTTTTGAGACTGCCCCAAAAAAAGCTGACCGAGGTGTGTTTCCGACTTTCTAAACCAACTTTAAAACTATCAGTTCTAGGGGTAAAAATGATATAGCATTCGCTATAAAATCAATGGTTAGAGTGATAAAAAAGTACATGTCTTCTTCAAAAAAGGTGTCAAAAAGGGTGTACGAGGGTCAACACGCTTCTCCCCGTCTATGAGACGGTTTTGTCAGCCATACCCTGCTGTCTCTTGCCCTAACCTGACTGGAGCACCCAGGACACCGGAGCAACTGTAGAACGAGGGTCCAGCGATCTCCTCCTCTGCAGAGGAGGTCCGCGGCTCATACACTCTGTGTGTGTGTAGCCTGTGTGTGTGTGCTTTCGCGCGCGCGTGTGTGTGTGTGTGTGTGTGTGTGTATAGCTCTCGCAAATAGCCGTGCAGCGCTAGCCGCGCTACACGCTAACAACAAGGCATCACGTTGTGCGCGGCACCGCACGACGGACTAAGTATACATTGCGCGGCACCACACGACGGACGAAGTATACATTCACTACTAACTGATACGGCCCCGCCTCCTTTTCAGACTGTTTGAAGAAACACCACGTGACCTACTGTATCATAATGTTAAATTTCGGCCGGTGTCGCCACTCCTTTAAGTGAAAAGGACCTTTTCTTTGACGATGGCTGGCCAGATTGCTGACATAGAAACATAGGTTTAAAAAAAAAACCTTAGAAGGATTCAAAAGACACTTATACTGTAGAATCGGGTCAAAATTCTAATTTTCACGATTTTTCAAAAATAGCAGATCTACAAGCTCGCAGCGCGGCACCGATCTGCTATTTTTCAATAGTTAAAGCATAAAATAATAATACTCAATAATGTGTACCCGTTCTAAATGGGTTAAGATAGAGAGATTCATAAACTATCAGTACTAAAATCCCAAAAACGAGCAGAAGCCGCACGTCCAGGGCGCTCTTCAAGCCATCAGCCCTGGCTGCACCGGCTACAGCGCCCACACAGCCAGGCACGCTTAAACACCCAGATGGCGACTACAGCTGCTGTAGTCTGCTGTGGGATGCAGCATCGGCCAATATGCCAATGACTGGAGCATAATATTCAGCGTGAGGAGAGGGACAATGTGGAACTGCCAGACGTGACGTCACCTACCGGGAGCCCTACCAGCAGCAGTATAGATAGATAGATAGATACCTTTATTATCCCAAGGGGGAAAATCAGTTGCCCAGAGGCAGCACAGCAGTATAAGGTTATTTACAAAGTTACAGAGAAGTAAGAAAAAGATAAAAGAAAAACAAGAACAGAGTACAGTAAAGAGCAAGGTACATCAAGAGAGGGAACGAATAATATATAAATATATATATACATAAAGTGTCCCCCATTTAGGCCTAACCTATAGTTAGGCCTAAATCAGAAATTAGCCTACAAAAACAAATATGTTGCTACATACTGTACATGTACTGTAAGCCCCTCCCATACACTAAAATGTGTTCCCAGCCTGAATGGGTTAAGCACAACTATCAAAATAGTACAGTGTCCAAATCAAAATTGACCATAGCTAGTAGTGCAACAAGTATCTCACTGTCATGTCAAACACAAGCAAAAATACTCAAAACTACTAACACAACCTAATAGTGCAGTGTCAAAAAGTCATAAAAATACATGTATGCATGTCCATGTACGTGCACCGATCTATGAGCTCAAGGCACAGCTCATTGGGTGTGCCCTGACATCAATTGCGTGGGGGTCTTCACTCTTCAGTGAGGTGCGCATGGATTAACGCTAAAATAAAATCTCACGACTGAAAGCGACTCTACTGCATAGCCAAGTCCTAATATATGATGAGCCCCCTACTCTAGCACTGATTCCTAAACTACCGGTAGTTCCTAAGTGTGGTTGCCGTGAAGCGAGTCAAAGTCAATGGGGGAAATTAATTCAATAATAAATGAATGGACATTTGGAGATCTCTGTGTCAGTTCTGTTCCCTTTTATGCCCATTATGGAGATACCTGATGTCATCAATATTAAGCCCAAATATGGACAAACTGTGTCAGTCTCATGTGGTCTATGATGTCAGACATCTATGATGTCAATCATCTCCATATTTGGGAAAAGTTTAATTTTTAATTAAAGTCAATGGAGAAAATTAATTCACAAATAAATGTATATAAATTAAACTACTAAACCTGCCAATGGCAAGACGTGTGAAGTTGTGTCGTGTGTACCTGTCCAAAGACACAGACTTAGATGCAATTGTGAACAATATCCAAGTAAGATAATGTATCCATTGGCCAATCATACGGTTCACTGCAGCTCAACAGTCAGTGTGAGGGGTGGTCAGGTGATGTCTGTGAACTCTGCATTGAAAGGCTTGAAGGCCATTGTCTGTGATGGAATCAACTACATGGTCTGGTAGGCTGTTCCACACCCGGACAGCAGTGTGGACAAAGGTTCTGTCCAATGTGTGCGTTTTGGAGCTGGGGAGGCTGAGACCATGTTCTGGTGTGGCTGTGTATAGGGATGTGATGTATGGTGGAGAGAGCATGGGCATAGTAAGTGTCACAGTGAAAATATAACAGAAAATACCACTACTTGCAGGCACTTTTTTTACCAAAACTTGGCATGGCATTTGATGTACTGTTATATTTGTTTTGAAATTGAATCAAAATTACAACAATATTACAAAACAATGAACTGGTTGGAACAACGTGTTCCTTCCACACCAAACTTTTTTTTTTTTTTTTTTACAAAACATTGGTAAATTGCAGACAAGACAATGTATGTGTTTCGGCATCATGCCTTCATCAGCGTTGTGTCAGAACCAGTGTTGGGTATCGTTACTTTTTAAAGTAACTTGTTAAGTTACAGCGTTATTGCTATTAAAAAGTAATCTGTTACGTTACTGCGCTACCCACTTAAAAAAGTAACGTGTTAGTTTACTTTTCCGTTACCGACCAATAACTCTTTTACTGCCATATAGGTTGTTTACAGCTCACGGCCATCAAAGTAGCTTAACTTTGCGATTTTATAGAAAAATAGCCATCCGTCTTGTATAAAAGACGGCTTCATCGCTCATGGAGTCTTGAAAAAAAAACAACACGACACTATGGGCGCAGCCATTACGGAGGGAGAGGCTCCTCCTCCCCCTCAGACCGGTTTTCAGACATAGAAATAGAGAAAATAGATCCAGGCTGAGAAAACCACAAAAGAAGTGATCCCGCTGCCATTGATGTTTATGTGAGCTCCAGATTTGAGACTAACGTTATGGGAGCTGCTGCTACTGTACACAACCGCGCCACCCCTCATCTGCTTACAGTGCTCAGACAGGTAAAAGAACGAACACTCGTTATGGCGCGGCGGACACGTGAAACAAAGAACGAGCGCTCGTTTAGCGGTAAAAGAGTTAAAACCCACCTGTGAGGAAGTTAGGTAAACATAAAATAGAGTGCAGCCTACCCGGAGTGTTGTGGAGCCGTCAGCTGTGCGTGCAGCTTCAACATAATGATAATGTAACGACGTTGATCTACTCCTTTCCCCAGTAAATCCAAAACTAGTGTGAATCCTTCCACAGCCTTACTAAATGGCTTCTCTCAAGACCCAGAAGAAGTTGCCAGCACTCAAGGAATCTCCTTTTCACATATTTTATTTACCTCGATGATCAGGAGCAAACGTACGCATTTCGACCTTAGTCTTCGTGGCTGACGAAGACTAAGGTCGAAACGCGTTGCCCCTGTCCACTGAGGTAAATAAAACATGTGAAAAGGAGATTCCTCGAATGCTGCCAACTTCTTCTGTGTCTCAAGTTATTTTGAGCCGTGCACAAAAAGACTTTATCTAATTAGGAGTGTTGCGGGCCTTCTGCTCTGTTGCAGATATTCTTTTCTCTCAAGACCTGCCATGTCGTGCGTGACTGTAAATTAATGTAAACAAGACACGCGCACAAATAAGTTCTCCTTAAGTCGCCAATAGATGCCTGTGAAATCCGGTGTTACACCAAAGTTCGTAACCTATATACAACTGTAGAATGACTATGCAACCACCAGCAGCCCTGGCCTTAACACTTGGGGAGCCAAACTCGTTCAGGGACGAGTTATGGCCACTAGGTGTCCCCCTGCCAATCTCGTTGAGAGACGAGGCAACGAAGAGTTAACTGTACAGGCTGTGGCTGCCCCTCTGCATGACCATGTCCATTACGTCACCCCCCAGCTGCATGCAGGAAGACAGGGGAAGAAAATGCGAGGCAGTTTATTGCTTTACATTCTACTTTGAAACATAAGAAGGGCTTTATCTTGAAAAAAGCTGAAAAAAGCACCAGGGAAGCAGAGATCTGATTGTTTTCACGGCGACACTTTACCGCGATTTTACCGCGATTTTTGGATTTTAGTTTCGCGAGCGTTTGTAAACAAATGGATTATCCTCCTCAATCTTCTCTGGACACGCACGTGCACACGCACGAAGCTTGCGAGGCACGTCAAAACAAAGCGTAAGTCAATGGTGGCAGCAGCAACAGCTATAAATGTTATAAACCTTAGCAGCCCATGTGTTAATAGCGCCCTAGGCGAAATTGGCATTCAATGCACCGCTTGTAGGCTACTAACTAGCTCAGCTCTCCTCGAAGTTACATTAAACCATAATTTATGGTATTACATTATCAGGCAATTTATGAATAAGCCTACTCTGCATTTTCCATTCTCACCTCATCTTCATCGACCGGACAGAGACAGAGGGCAGTATCCTACTCGAGGCAACAAGTGATTCACATTCGCAAGTAGGTCTTATTGAATGTGATTTCTCCATCACATCGCTTTGCCAGTACTCATACAAACTTTGCACTGTAGCAACTTTTAAGAGTATGCTGAGCAGAAGCAGCATAGCAGATCTACATCCATGGTTCCCACACATTTTTACCAATTAATTTCCAAAACTTTTCCAAAACTTTTCCAGAATATTTAAAGCTATACTGTGTAAGTTCAACTAGTGGTCAGTAGCGGTATTGCTTTTTTCGGCCGTTTTTCGGCCGGAGTCGTCGCGGACCACCGCCGCGGACCACCGGAGCGGCGCCGCAAACCACCGCGACCGATAGTAATCCGTGGAGGGGTAGAACGCATGGTAGAACGTAATTTTCTGGCCAGGATTTGTGGATTAAGAGGTTAAAATCCTTCACCATGGTAAACACTGTAGCCAAGCGGAGGCGCTTCCTGGAGACCAGAGCAGATAAGCTGTGATTGGCCGGTAGTGTACCATGTGTGCATGATCGGCGATGTGATTGGGCAACGTATACACAACGTATACAGATGATGCAGATTACGTCATTTTGGCGCGAAATCCGGTCCACGGCCAGGATCATAGAAAACATATAAAGAGAAGGCTTCAGAAGCTGAAAATAACGGAGTGGGTGTTCTAAAACTTTAGCGATTTAACAGTTAGGACAATTTTAAGATTTGTTTTATAAAAAAAGTTACATGGTACAACTTTAACCCAATTTCCAGGACTACATAACAATAATTCAGTTCAATAACAGGTCGCTTACTCCTATGCGCAATGCCCAAAGACAGGTAGTGTATGCCAGTGGTTCTCAACCTTTTCAGACCGTCGCCCCCTGACGAGCACTAAGAGTTGAGGAATTTTGCATAACACGGTTCTATTGTGAAAATAGCAGATCTACATGCTCACAACGCCTCGCGTTGCGAGGCGTTGTGAGCATGCAGATCGTCTATTTTCACAATTTCTGCCTCTAATATTTGACAATTTGGCCCATGTTTAATTTGTCATTTCGGAGGTATTAACAAAATCAATAACCAAAGACAATGCATAGATAGATATTTTTTCCAGGACCTTCCAGGACCCTTGATCAATTCCAAAAAAACTTTTCCAGTACTGGAAAAATATTTTTCTAATTTCAAAATATTTCCAGGAATTTCATGACCGTGGGAACCCTGCACATCTACAAGCTCACAACGCGTCGCGATAACCTCCGCTCCCCTCCGCTGCTCGCTTCCTCACACAGGCAGGCAGGCTGCATCTGTGTGAGTGAGCACTGCTGAGAACGAGTTACGGCTTTTGGGGTTGCCTCTACAGTAGTGGCGAAAAAAAGAACTTCTGGGAACTCAGATTACCTCTACAGTAACTGCGTGTGTATCCCCCATTTAGGTGCATTAGCAGATGAGGAACAGAACAGGGTGCAAAATGTATTTATTCTTGTTTATTTGTTCACTTGGGAGAAGCGCCTTGGTGCCTGGGCGCCCAAAAGCGTTTTTATTTAATTTAATGTATTTTTATTATATGTGTATATTTATAGGCGACATTGGTGAGTGCCCTTCTTCCCTCATGGCGCCCTAGGCAGTCGCCTACTCTGCCCTTTTCCGTGTAAAAAGTGTGGGTATGCATGCCTCCTCTGACAGAGAAGAGCTCATTCATTCAGGAAGCAAATGTGTCAGATGGATTAGTTTCCCTTTGTGGCAACAGAAAGAACAGGGAATTATAGGTCTTAAATGTAACTTAGTAACGCCATTATTTTGGAAAATGTAACTACATAACGAAACTACTAAATTGCTAAACGAACTTGTTACGTTTCTCCGTTACCCACAAACCTAACGCCATTATGTAACGCCGTTAGTTATAGCGCTGTTACACCCAACACTGGTCACAACATACCTTCTGCACATACTGTGAAAATATTCATCTTCATATTCTCACCGTGCCTGCTTACACTTGACTGGCGCTGAGCAATAACAGCTGTGCATACTGTAACCAAGCTACAAATTATTCAAGCGTCAGCGCCACATTTGTTTGACAGTAGCGTTTTATGTTTTTGGTAACTTAAAATGTATAATGGATGGAAGTGAAAATTGGCCAGACTGGGCTGGAATTTAGCTTACTGTAAATGTGGAGTCATCCTCATAGACACTCCATAGTTCAGTGGTTCTGAACATTAACTCATTTAGACCGGGTTATTATGCATTATTTTATGCTTTAACTATTAAAAAAAATAGCAGATATACAAGCTCACAGCGCGGCACCAAGTGTCACGCTGCGAGCTTGTAGTTCTGCTATTTTTTAAAACTTTGGGCACATCTTTGAATATTTTGACCCAAGTGTTTTCTAAATCCTTCGAAGGTTTTTTGAAAAAAACCTATGTTTCTATGTCAGTGGTGCTCAAACTTTTTCATGTGAAGGACCCCTAAAATTATATATATTTGGCCACGGACCCCCATCTCAAAATATTTAGTTCCAGGGACCCCCCCAGAAGCAAAATTTGAGTTACAAATGTTCGCTTAAAAAAATACATATATTCAAAGATTTGCCACATTTTCATGACTTTTCAAAAATAGCAGATCTACAAGCTTGCAGCTTGGGGTACCACCGATGACTGATGTCACGGACTGGCCACATGAATTCCATATCCCATGTGACTTAACTCTTTTACTGCTTCGGACGTTCCCGTTCGCCCCAATTTTGAACCAAGTGTGCTGCCAATACGGCTCGTTCTTTTTACCTTGTCTGATGACTGTAAGCTGATGAGGCGTCGCGCCACCGTGTACAGTAAAAACATCTCCCGTAACGCTGCTCTCAAAAATCCACCGCACGTTAGCAATAATGGGAGTCCCAAATCACTTCCTGGCTGTTTTCTGTGGATCTGTTCTAGAAAATGCATTTCTATGCTCTGAATGGATGGCAAGCGAAGCGGCCCAATTCACATTAATTCTTTGCATAAGGCTGCCTTCTGCCGCCAGCTCGGCTAAAGTACACATAGGATCTTCCATTGTAAAACGAATTAGTTTGAAAATTATCAATAGATAATTTTCTATAACATCGCAAAGGTAAGCTGCTTTTTGCTGGCACCAGCCCCAATAAATAAATAATAACATCTGGCAGTAGGAGAGTTAACATGGGATATGGCGGTCTGAAGAGTCTGTCTGTGAGAGTCTCAGGGGCTAGTCTTGCAAACCACTGACGTAGATGTAAGTCAAGAGACGACATTTGACAATAGTTCTCATGCGCACGCACGCACGCACGCACACACACACACACACACACACACACACACACACACACACACACACACACACACACACACACACACACACACACACACACACACACACACACACACACACACACACACACACACACACACAACACACACACACACACACACACACACACACACACACACACACACACACAGAGGAAGAGCCTTCTGTTCCACACATGCTTTCTCAGTGCACACAGTGGCATCTTGTGGTGAACGTTTGAACACACATGATGTGGGTGTGCAACACAGAATTGCATTGAGGAATTAAAGCGGGTGCACAAGTGAGCATAATTGGGCAGGAGAACAAATGAAAAGGGCAAAACAGAATGGCAAAGGGGTAAAAGAGAGAGAGAAGTAGAGAGAGAGAGAGAGAGAGAGAGAGAGAGAGAGAGAGAGAGAGAGAGAGAACGAGCAAAAGCAAAGTTTTGATCTTCCATCCATGTGTGTGTGTGTGTGTGTGTGTGTGTGTGTGTGTGTGTGTGTGTGTGTGTGTGTGTGTGTGTGTGTGTGTGTGTGTGTGTGTGTGTGTGTGTGTGTGTGTGTGTGTGTGTGTTAATCACACCCAGATAAGAGCAGAGACATGGCCAGTGATTCCGGATCAAACAAGACACACACTCCCACCCACACACACACACAGATAGAGGCAACGCTGGCAAGGCCTCCAGATAAAAGGGGGATTTCGCACGCACGCACGCATGCACACACACACGATTTCACACTGTACTTTGCAGTCATATTTCTCTTTCATATGAAGACAAACATTTTCAGATACACACACACACTCGGTCGACCCAACACACACCAAACACATGCCAAACTACAGTCTAAGCTGTGCAGACAGGCTGATATCACCAATCTCCTCTATCATAGCAGCTGTGTTGACACCGAAAATCAACAAACTCATAATAACCAGTGGTGGGAAAAGTACTCACATTCTTTACTTAAAGGGGCACTCCACCACTTTTCAATCTATGTTCATATAATTGGTCCTCACTCAAAAATAGCTTTTTTTTTTTTTTTTGGCTGTGGGCAGGTCAGAAACCCATCGTCTTGTGACATCATCGATTGCCAATCCAGCTTATAGAAACTGCAGGCTTTCTATTCCTGAAAAGTTGCAATTTTAAAGTGGAAGCCATTAAAAGTGGAAGCCATTAAAAGTGGAAGCCATTAAAGTGGAAGCCTCGCGATAATCAAAATAAAAATATTTTTTTTCAAAAATATTGATTTTCTTTGGGGAAAATGATGATGTCACAAGACGATGGATTCTGAACTTCCCACAGCTCTCCTAGGAGACTTGGACTGAGTAGATTTTTTATCATGAACATTAGTGAGGACCTATCTATACTATAATTTTGCGAATGTCTGTCTGAGTGAGTGTCTGTCTGTATGAAACAGCGTTTCTCCTCGGTGGCTGGAGCAATTGATCTGAAATCGCATCACCATCAGCATATGAACACACCTGACATAACTGTGAAGCCCGTTTGTCACTTTCACAAATCGTATGCTGTATAATAGCATTTTTATGGTGTATCTATATCTATTTAGCCTACAGTACCTTTTGTGACCACACATGTTAAGCGAGGGGCGCTGTTGTTCAGGCCATGCACATTCACACACAAACCCACACACACACACACAGAGTGTGTGTGTGTGTGCAGGCGGCCAGGCGGGCGGGCGGGCGGGGGGGGGGGGGGGGGGGGGGGTTAGCCATTAAACGAAACGGGCATTTCTTACATTGATGCTCCTACATATTATCCTGCAAGCACCAGTTAAAGTTACTTTCCATCCCTCATATACTGTATGCACAGTGCACATCCCATAACCCACACACTGCACATCATTTTGGAGCTCATATCTTTGAACGGGTAAGGGCTAGTTATAGATAGATAGATAGATAGATAGATACCTTTATTATCCCATGGGGGAAATTCAGTTACCCAGAAGACAGGTTGAAAAGTGGTGAACTACTCCTTTAAGTGAAAAGTATCAATACTGCAATATAGAAATACTCTGTTACAAAGTAGAAGTCCGGAATCCAAAATGTACTTGAGTAAAAGTACAAAAAGTATCAGTGTCAAATAGTACTTAAAGTACCAACAGTAAAAGCACTCAGTATACAGAATGTCCCATTTCAAGTCTTCAAACGTATAAAAATCTTTTGAAAATAGCAGATCTACAAGCTCACAATGCATCGCTGCCATTAAGTGGTTAATGGGTGTTTTGTAATAATAATCAATCTACAAAGTAACTAGTAACTAAAGTTTTCAAATCGTCACTGTCGGGCAGAAACCTCGTATCTCCAAGTTTCAAATGTGTAAGTTTTTTCGCTAAGTAAAGCCCTGCTTCATCATGCAAGGCCGTCGCACAAAAGTAGTGAAAACAGCAGATCTTCAAGCACACAACGCCTCGCACCGCGAGGCGTTGTGTGCTTGTAGATCTGCTGTTTTCACTAGTTTAAATCATTTTTAAAATGATAAATACAAAACAAACGGTTTTGGACATACAAGGTTTCCATCCAACAACGAGGATATAAATGTAGTGTGGGTGTGGGTGTGGGTGTGTGCGTGCGTATGCGTGTGCGTGTGCTCCGTACATGCTTGACGCAGTTTCTCCTTGTCGTAATGCAGAGCCTCGTAGTCGTGCATGCTGATCCTGCTGACTCGGATTCTCAACCTCTCTGGAACAGGCTGCTGGCTGCAGGCAGACACAGAGACAGAGAAGAGAGTAAGACAGATCATAAGACATCATTATGTGCAGGGGCATTACAAGGGGGTGGGGGGGTGGGGGGGTGGGGGAGTACGAGTTACTAGGACCCAAAGTGGAGGGGCCTTCATTATTTTATACTTGAGCTGTTGAAAAATAGCAGATATACAAGCTCGCAGAGTGGCAACGAGTGTCATGCTGCGAGCTTGTAGATCTGCTATTTTTGAAAACTCATGAAAATGTGTGCAAATAAATGTATTTTTTAAGCAAACAACTCAAATGTTGCTTCTTGGGGGTCCTTGGAACTAAATATTTTGAGATGGGGGTCCATGGCCAAATACATATAATTTTGGGGGTCCTTCATGTGAAAATGTTTGAGCACCACTGACATAGAAACATAGGTTTTTCAAAAAACCTTCAAAGACTTGCACACATTTTCACGATTTTTCAAAAATAGAGCGCGGCACTGAGTGCCGCGCTGTGAGCTTGTATATCTGCTATTTTTCAGTAGTTAAAGCACAAAATGTGAGTGAATCCTTGTACCCAGGGCCCAGAATTTGGTGCGACAACCCTGATAGGCAGGGCAAAGCGTGTAAAAACCTGATTAAAGGGTGCACCAAACTTTTCTCAATTGATTCTTATGTATTTTTACCTGTAGAATCCATTTCTGCAATATACATTTTTATAGTGTGCATAATTAATGAGATAATTAGCATTTTTGACTAATTATGCTAATTATCTCACTAATTATGCACAATACAACAATATACTTTGCAGAAATGGATTCTACGGGAAGAATTACATAAAGATCAACTGAGAAAAGTGTGGTAAACCCTTTTATACATTTTGATGAATTCTTTCCCGTTCTTTCTGCCCATGTGTCAAATTATTTTTAACATGGGTGGAAATGACAGGACAAACCCTATTTAAAAAATGATAAAAGGGTTTACCAAACTTTTCTCTGGTGATTCTTATGTATTTTTTCCTGTAGAATCCATTTCTGCAATATAGATTTTTTTATTGTGCATCATTAATGAGTTAATTAGCATATTTGAAGCATATTTGACATATGAGGGTAAATAACAGGAAAAACCTATAACAATTTGATAAAAGGGTTTAACAAACTTTTCTCAGTTGATCCTTATGTATTTTTTCCTGTAGAATCCATTTCTGCAATATACATTTTTGTATTGTGTATCGTTAATGAGTTAATTAGCATATTTGACATATGAGCGGAAATAACAGGAAAAACCTATAACAAATTGATAAAAGGCTTTAACAAACTTTTCACAGTTGATCCTTATGTATTTTTTCCTGTACAATCCATTTCTGCTATGTACATTTTTGTATTGTGCATATTTAAGGAGATAATTTGCATATTTGACACATGGGCTTTAATAATTGTATAATAAATATGCGTATGGATAATTTGGCTGTAGGTAGACAAAATTATGCAATTAGGCCACAGAATATTTATATTTGATCAAAATGAATCTATTTTTATATCCCTAGTGGAGGACCCCCGCCACTGAAGCACATAAAATGCTGTAACTCGGGCTAGGAGCGACCGGGAGAGCCGGGACGGTACCCACGCGTCCGCCTTGGCGGTGTGGAGACAGCCCTGCATAGAGCCACCTAGCGGCCACTGCAGCCCGCTAAAAAGCCCATAACTCAGCCCCCCTGTGACTGGGGTGACCTGACGGTCCAAACTGGGACAAGACCATTGTCTGTCTGTTGCCAGTCTTGTCCCAGTTTGGTTCACTTGCAAACAGTTTCCACCAAGCCTGAGCAGAAAACCTCCCAGGAAATCAAAGTGCGGGGAGGAAGCTGATGATGAGAGCAACGATGACGAATACTCAGATGACTTTTAACCAGTGAAGCCGGCATCATAGTCGGCTCGGCGGTGGAAGGCTTTACACCGCGGTGTAGTCTTTTCGAGTCTTTTTGAGTCATGAAACTACAACGTTACATCATTCCTCACGGTGGAGAGCTTTCCACCGCGAGTACCGACACATCTCTCTGTTTTTACTATCAGACAGACAGGCTCTACACCCCGTTCACTGATTGGTCAATCTAGACTAGTCAGTCACGGTGAATAGGACTCCACCGTGGCGTACTATGATGGCCTGCACTTATTTTCTGACTTGAGGTGGAAAGCTTTCCACCCCAAATTTGCGGTGGATAGGTCTCCACCGTACACTCTGATACGGGCTTGAGACTCCCTAATCGGGAGATAAGCGACCGTCAGGTCACCCCGGTTGCTGGGGCTGAGTTACAGGCTTTTTTAGCGGGTTGCAGTGGCGGCGGTCTGCCGCTAGGTGGCGCTCTATGCAGGGCTGTCTCCGCACCGCCGAGGCGGACGCGTGGGTACCGGCCCCGGCTCTCCCGGTCGCTCCTAGCCCGAGTTACAGCATTTTATGTTCTCTGCAGTGGCGGGGGTCCTCCACTAGGGATATAAAAATAGATTCATTTTGATCAAATGTAAATATTCTGTGGCCTAATGGCATAATTTAGTCTGCCTACAGCCAAATTATCCATACGCATATTTATTATACAATTATTAAAGCCCATGTGTCAAATATGCAAATTATCTCATTAAATATGCACAATACAAAAATGTACATAGCAGAAATGGATTGTACAGGAAAAAATACATAAGGATCAACTGAGAAAAGTTTGTTAAACCCTTTTATCAAATTGTTATAGGTTTTTCCTGTTATTTCCCCTCATATGTCAAATATGCTTCAAATATGCTAATTAACTCATTAATGATGCACAATACAAAAATCTATATTGCAGAAATGGATTCTACAGGAAGAAATACATAAGAATCAACAGAGAAAAGTTTGGTAAACCCTTTTAAGATTTTTTAAATAGGTTTGTTCTGTCATTTCCACCCATGTTACAAATAATTTGACACATGGGCAGAAAGAATGGGAAAGAATTCATCAAAAATTGATAAAAGGGTTTACCAAACCTTTCTCAGTTGATCTTTATGTAATTCTTCCCGTAGAATCCATTTCTGCAAAGTATATTGTTGTATTGTGCATAATTAATGAGATAATTAGCATAATTAGTCATAAATGCTAATTATCTCATTAATTATGCGCACTATAAAAATGTATATTGCAGAAATGGATTCTACAGGTAAAAATACATAAGAATCAATTGAGAAAAGTTTGGTGCACCCTTTAATCAGGTTTTTACACGCTTTGCCCTGCCTATGATTATGTGATCAGGTGCACATCATAGACCGTAAAAAAATATGGACGGTGGGAACCGTCACGTGACCCATTGGTTTCTATCAGAGCGGGAATTAAGCGTTTTTGCCCTTGTATGTGTTCCGCCAACATTGGATTAATGGTACCCAAGGAAGGCTTTTGGCTGCCAACGGTCACGTGCAACTGCAGGGATACTTGGGAGAATCTGTCCAGCTTGCCGAAAAGAGAGCAGACGAAGAAGAAGGAGGGCACAGGAACGTGCACGCACACAGGACGCAAGCACCACGTGTGCGCACACACACACACACACACTGAGAGACAGCGTGCATGGACACAGGCACGACGCAAGAGAAAGAGAAAAAGAGAGGCAGAAGCCTGTTGTTTTGATCTTTAATTTGCAGTATTTGCAACACCTGGGTGTGATTTGCTTCAAGTTCAAGCCATTGAAATTAATGGACAGGGATATAATATTATAGTTCAGGGGTCTTCAACGTTTTCAGACCAAGGACCCCTTAGTCGAGAGATATATGAAGCAGGGACCCCCACAACCTTTTCATAGATTCATCGTTTGACAGCACAATCAACAGTGTATTTTGGGTTCATGTAAATTTGTGTTTCCAGATATTTAACCACTTGAATAAACTTGACCTTTCACTCTGTACTTAGTCTGCTCTTTTCTCCCTCTACACCAAACCTCTTTCCCGAAAATAGCCGATCTACAAGCTCACAACGCCTCGCGCTGCGAGGCGTTGTGAGCTTGTAGATCGGCTATTTTTGGCTAAAGTTCTCAGAATATGGATACTAGGGTTCAAGTGGTTAATATAAAAAAGGAGAAAAAAAGTTTCTATTACACAAAGATTTGGAGGACCCCCTGTTGAAGACCCCGTTCTAGTTCATTCCAGGATTACTGCATGTTTTCGGTGAGGGTACCTACTCGTTGAGGTGTGGCAGTGAGGTGCGTCGTTTGGTTTTCTGGACCATGTTGGCCTGGTTCCTGAGGCTGATGTGGATGACGGATGGTGCTAGTCTGCAGGGCTCCCCATCCACCTGCCCACACAAGGAACACAGCCAACCATGTTCAGGGGGTCCACATTCCACAAACCTTTAGTAGCCAGAGACCCAGAACAAAGAAACGTGGCGTTTCTCCCCAAAGACCCAAACTTTAAAAAAATACTTTATTTTATTTTATTTAACCTTTTTTTTTATATATATATATGAATACATTTCAAGCAAACCAGAAACACTTTGGTAGAACAATACAATACAATAGAATGGGAAGGGATGGGATAGAATAGAATGTCATGTGACCCCCAATGCGACCCCCAAAATAATCATATTTTAACTGGGGACCCCCCCACTCTGACGAGCCATAAGAGTTGAGGCATTACATTTTGAACAACAAGTTCTATTGTGAAAATGGCAGATCTAAATGCTCAAAACGCCTCGCAACGTGAGCATGTAGATCGGCCATTTTCACAATTGCTGCCTCTAATATTTGACATTTTGGCCAATGTTTACCGTAATTTGTCATTTTAGAGATATTAAAAAGTCCTTAAATTGTCACTTTAGAAATGTGCAGATAACCTCCATACACTTAAAACACATACACAGCCATTTACAATATGCTTGTGCGCCTATACTGCCAGGAATATTATTAATTTCCAAGTTATGAGTACAGAAACCCAGCAGGCATAATTATGATTGCAGACTGTAGTACACATACTATACCACTAGAGAGTGCCCAACGATTAGGTCTTCCAGGCTGGACCATGGGCTGGACCAGCCTGGACCATAATGGCCGCCTATGGGCGCCGCCATTAGGGGCCGGTCCGGGCGAACGGGAGCGATCCTGGACGCCGTGCACGTCGTGCGCACGCCGTGCACAAACGTTTTTGCTCCTGGGTGACCACTCTGTCAGCCCAGCCACTTTTTTCCGAATGAAAATCCGTCTAAATATGGTAAAGTTTGATAAAGAAACGTTAGCTTTCCATGCTAAAAAAAGGCCTATGCTATGTTATGGGCAAACGATTTCCGGGTTACGTCATCGATGATGTCATTTCCATCGCAAAATCATTCTTTAGACTGAAATTTTTGGCGATTTGGCTGTGAAGCAGTTAAAACTTTATGCTGGTTTGTTTACTGCTGAGTGAGAAAACCATGTTGCACATTAAGTTGATCATCTGGGAACCCCCAAAATAATTTAGGGACCCCCACTGAGGTAGAGTATAATGTACCTGTACAGGAAGGGGTTTTGTCGTGGTCAGGGTGACCTCACTACACTGGTTTAACCTCTCACCATGCCCTCCAACCTGGAGAGTAGCCTGCACACACACACACGCACGCACGCACGCACGCACGCACACAAACACACACACACACACACACACACACACACACACGCACACACACACACAAAGCAAACAAAGGGTCAAAATCTAATTCTTTCTCCTGCTATGTCACTAAAATGTGGAACGCCTTACCAAAGGCCTTATAGGAGTGTAAATCCATACCCTCCTTTAAAGCCGCTCTGAAAAGCCACTGACAGGCGGCTGCTACTCGAAAATGGTAACAGTAAACTTAGCCTAACCTGATCTCCCCTGACCTTTCTATTGTAAATACCATTCGTTTTGCCATCATGTTTTCACGATTGTTTTTCTTATTTTTTTCTGCATAGTACTGTGTTCTATGTCTGTCATTCAATGTTTATATTTTTTTAAGTAAAAAAAGGATCTCAATATAAACAAGCCATGTGCTTTCCTGAGAGTATCCTTTTAGTTGACCTTGTACCAGTGAACTGTACCGTCATGAAACTGTACCCTTTCCTATACAAACTTCTAATAAATTCTTCAATCAATAAATCAATCAAACGCTTGTGATATTCCATCTCCTGCTGTGGCCTCACTCTGGCTACGTCACTCAAGAGTTTTAAATGCAAACGTTGCAGTATAAACAGAGGAGAAGGGGGGGCCAATAGGAGTCTGAGTTACCAGTGATGTCATGGTGAACCCTATGACCTCGATGTACCCGTCGTCGTGGCGCTGAGGCTCAAAGTCGTGATGCTCGCCAGGGTTTCCCCAGGGAGTGGTGCCCGCACAGTACCTGGGAGACGCACACACACACGCGCACGCACGCACGCACGCACGCACGCACGCACGCACGCACGCACACGCACGCACGCACGCACACACACACACACACACACTAGAAGTTGAATTATTTGGATCTGCACGGAGAAACACTAATTTGTTCCAATCCGCCCCCTCAGGTCCTCTAGCACAGTGGTTCTCAAACTTCTCAGGCTGTGACCCTGGTAACATCCATACTAGTAACCTTTCTCCCTGCATTAACGGCGGCAGCCCCAACAGGTTTTTAAATAGAATGAATGCCTTTTGGCCAGAGCACTGCCGTTTACTCCTGCAACCACCTGGATACATTTTAAACGGCGATAAGAAGGTGAGTGGGTTAGAGTACTAACCTGGGGATATTGAGGAAGACCAAGCATTGTAGCTTCAGCTCCTGAACCTTGGATGTCAAATCTGTCCCATCACACTGATGGACAAGACGGGTGGAAGGAGACACAAGGTTTCGTTATTGTCACGTCTTGCGGCACAGGTACATTGAGAGTTAAAACATTATGCTGTTCTAGTTCCTCAGATATTGTACCAGCATCAACCACTTAAACCAAGGGTATTTAACTCAATTAGACAGGGAGCCACAAAACTGGGACAACGAAAAGGAATATAAATGTTTGCAGTTAACCGCTTAGTGACAGATAGATTCTTTATTGATCCCCAAGGGTAGGGCTGTCACGATTATGACATTACATGACGATTGCCACTCAAATATTGCAATTAACGATTTAACAGGGTTGAATGGTTGAGGATTTAGAATCTTAAACAAACAAGTATGTGCTGCAACAATAAACCTGGCATCTCTGACTGAAAATAAACATGTCAAGCATAAGTAACGGACATCTTGTAATAACAACATATACAGCAATAACAGCATCTTGATCTTTGATAGCATCTACCAAATTAACATCACCACCATAGCATCTATTGAAAATAACATGTCAATACCTACAGCAGTATTTCTCCAAATAATGTAACTATTACCTGGTCCTCACTAGAACTCTGACAGGCAGCTGACTCACAGACAGGATTTCTCTGCCCTACGAGGGCTCAACCACAGTCAAAATAAACAAAACTGCTTCGCTACTCACCTAAACAAAGGTAGTTTTGCGTTGTGGTAAGTCTATTCTCCACAGTGGGAAATAAAATGCATCCAACTCTACTCGTTTGGAAGCATTTTATTTCATGACAAAAATAATGTATTTTACAGTGGGTGGGGTGCAGAGAGGTTTCCCACCGCGGAGAATAAACTTTAAACAACGCAAAACTACCTTTGTTTGGGTGAATAGCGAAGTAGTTTTGTTTATTTTGACTGAAGTTGAGCCCTCGTAGGGCAGAGAAATCCCTGGTCCTGTCTGTGAGACAGCCGCCTGTCAGAGCGTTAGTGAGAACTCACTGGCGCTCTGGACCAGAACTAGCTAAGTAAACAACATGCCTAGCATCTATCAACATAATTAAAATGATCATTCAGGCAAATAACATACTGTACACCATAAATCTAAATAATGCAATTATTATCCATATAAGATTAACTCCAGTAGCTAGCTAAATACTTGGTATGACGAAAAAATGCTAGAGTAACGGTGGCGCTTACCACCACTTTGATGTGTTTGGAAAGATCCTTGGAGCTTCCCATTAGGAAGTCTGAGAAGGCCGTCTGTCGGGGACAGAAATAGAGAACACAGTGTTTAGGATGGTGCTCTAAACCAGAAATAGCAGATCTACAAGCTCACAACGTGTCATGTTGTGACACGTTGTGAGCTTGTAGATCGGCTATTTTTGGTGAACCTCCCCCCCAGAAAAGGGATGCCAGTCCCCAGTTCAAATATGATTATTGTGGGGGGGTCACGTCCTGAAAAGGTTGAGATTGAGAACCATTGCTCTAAACCCATTTCTACTTGAGCTGTCAGTAGAGAGGAGAGATGCATGAAAGCAGAAGGCATAGGGCCTGTCAAATGTCACAACCTGGAACTAATAATATAGCCTCAGTACAATGGTCTTAAGCCTTAGCCGTCATTTTCCTTCAAGTCTGTTATCACGGTCAGCACTCCCATAGACTGCGTTAATCCTTTGAGGACAACTTTGCTTTTTTTTTTTTTTCGATTGTAATTAGAGAAAAGTAAAGATGTGTGTTCAATCATAATACTGCTTTCTATGGTTTTAGCAATTTTAACGATTTTGATTTCGATGGGTGGGGGCATGCGTGTCTAAATATGGTTCACAACATGTTAAACACCAGGGACGTGCAGAGAATGTTAGAGGCAGGGGCTGACATTTCTAAAAGGGCCTTTTAGTGAAAATATCGAAAATAGCAGACCTCCAAGCTCACAGCGCGCCGCGCTGCGATGCATTCTGAGCTTGGAGGTCGGCTATTTTCACTGCTTGATACCACACTGAACTAAGCATAATCAAGTGAATTCTGGAGATGTGGCCTAACGGCATGGATTTCTAAACAGAGAGGGCAATTCTTTCAACATAAGCTGCTTTATTTAGGAGAGTTTGGACAAGGCAATTCCCTTGAATGCTGCCTTCAGGTATGGCATGGAAAGAGGATGACATTTGCATTTCTGTAAACTGTATTCATGATCTGGAGAGGGCTCTTTTTACAGACAGATAAAAGGTCAGGGGCTCAAGCTCCCTTTGATGTCTTTGATGTCTCTGTGTGCACGTGTCTGTTAAACACACAGCATGTTACACTCACCCCAGCATAGAACATCTTGTTCCTAAAACGACTGTTGAACTTCTCAGGATTGGCTTCTGAAAACAGAGAATGATACGCCATCTGAGCACAGGAGGCCAAGGTAAAAACGACATAGTTTACCATCTGAAACATCCTGGTTGAATGCACAGAGATGGTGTGATTCTACCTCTTGACTCGTGGAACTCCAGTGTCACATGGGCATCGAAGCCAAGACTGAAGTAGTTGTTGAACACGTCTAGGGCAAGCTGGGGAGAGAAAACACACACACACACACACACAAACACACACGTAAATACTTAATCACAGACTTCATTGCTTTGCTAAGGTGTGTGTGTATGTGTGCGTGCGTGCGTGCGCGTGCGTGCGTGCGTGCGTGCGAAACGGACCTTGTCAGTTTGCTGCTCATCGTGTTCGGCCCCTGCACTTTGGTTGGGTTCAACCCGTAGGTTCCACCTGTCTAGCTGGACAACGGCTCCCTCTTCGACATGCGACAGGATCTTAGACACTGGCTCGTCTGTGTAGCCCTGGAATATGCATTATGAAAAGGATTGTTAATTGAATAGAAACGTGCGTGCGTGCGTGTATGTGAGCGTGTGTGTGAGCGAGTGTGTGTGTGTGTGTGTGTTTTACCCACCCCTCCCCAGTTAAGGGTCCTGGCCAGGTCGTTTCCTGTCCCCAGTGGTAACACAGCAACAGGAGGTTGAGGGTTCAACGCCAACTCATCGAGGCAGGAAAGCACCCAGCCCACCTAGAAACACACACACTGTTATTTAGACTAGTGGCAAAGCAAACCTTTTCATGTCAAGGACACCAAAATTAATATGTATGTGGCCGTGGACTAGCCTGGCACGGCCATCCCGAGCTACGTCATCACCAATGTAATTCCTTTCTCGGTCTGGGATCCCTCCCATGGAGTCTCATTACGAGAAATTATTGTCTAATTTCCAATCAAATGGCTGCATTTGGAGCGACCCGCCTCACACCGCTCCTGATTGGTCGAGCGGCTGCTGCACCTCTCACATTTTGAAAACAAACAAACATACCCGACGCGAGTTCACAAATCGCAAATAAAAGCTGCATTAAGCAAAGTTTAACTGAAATCAACGGCATCTCAGAACTTAAAAAAGAACCAACAGTTTGCACTTTTGGAATTTCTGTCTGGAAAAGACGTATTTTCTGTTCTGCCGACTGTGTTTTGATGAGCTGAGATGGCTACTGACTGGACCTGTCAGTCAAAGTGAGTAACTACATCATCGTAATGAGTTGTCTATGGACGGGTCCTAGACTCTCTGGCTGTTGCGAGGCTAGCCGTGGACCCCCCATCTGAAAATATTTGGTGCCAGAATTTGTCCAAAGATTTCACTTAATTATTACAACTAGTCCTTACCCGTTCAAAGATATGAGCTCTGAAATGATGTGCAGTGTGTGGGTTATGGGTGCACACAGTATATGAGGGATGGAAAGTAACTTTAACTGGTGCTTGCATGATAATATGTAGGAGCATCAATGTAAGAAATACCCGTTTCGTTTAATGGCTACAGAGATACTGTGTACCGATCTGCATGATTTTTGGACAAAATCTGTAACAGGGCCAGACAACAGAGCCCCCCCCCCCCCCGCCCGCCCGCCCACACACACACACACACACACACACACACACACACAGAGCTGGTTAAACATGTTGCCTCATGCTAGATGCAGAATAGATATGCCTCAAGCTAGATGCAGAATAGATATAGATACACCATAAAAATGCTAATATACAGCATACGATTTGTGAAAGTGACAAACAGGCTTCACAGTTATGTCAGGTGTGTTCATATGCTAATGGTGATGCGATTTCAGATCAATTGCTCCAGCCACTGAGGAGAAACACTGTTACAGACGGACACTCAGACAGACGGACGGACAGACATTCGGAAAATTATATGTTTGATAAGTTGTGCATAACACCATTAATGTTATGCAGTGGTTTTCATCCCTTTTCATATCAAGGCCATTTGTCCATCCACCCATCCCTCCATCAATCCATAGTCCTAGGAAAAGTTTTTTCCCACGCAACAGTTGTCATTCCACATGCACAAACACACACACAGTCACGCACGTAAACCGTCACACCAAGGGGAATTAGTATTAGCAGAAGCAACAAGGAACTAAAATCCATTCACAGCTTGTCCTAACTCCTAACACCATTTTTATGGTTTTACAAAATCTGTCTGGGAGAGATTACATGCTGAAACATCTTTTAGTAGTGCTTATATGTGCCTGTGTGCATCTGCTGGGTGAGGCAAGCTGCCTGTGCATGCGAGTAGAATAGGTTTGCGTGCGTGCGTGCGTGCGTGCGTGCGTGCGTGCGTGTGTGTGTGTGCAGGGACGTGCTGGGCCCCTGATTCAGCCCGGGAAAAAGAGTTGGAGAGGCCCTCATTGCGTGCTTTAGAGAGAGATCTCTCTCTATAGCGCTGCTGCTACTCAAAGATTTGTGACAAAGTGACAAGCCAGTGGGCCAATTACATGAGTTATATTTCATCGTTGTCGGGTGGAAACCTTGTATGTCCAAAACCGTTTGTTTTGTATTTATCATTTTAAAAATTATTCAAACTAGTGAAAACAGCCGATCTACAAGGTGCGAGGCGTTGTGTGCTTGTAGATCTGCTGTTTTCACTATTTTTGTGCGACGGCCTTGTATGATGAAGCAGGGCTTTACTTTGCGAAAGAACGTACAAATTTGAAACTTGGAGATACAAGGTTTCTGCCCGATAGTGACGATATACTTTGTTGGCCGCCCAGCCCCCAAAATGGAACGAAGGCCGACATTTTATTTTTAATTTTTTACCAATGGCCGGCCTGGACTGGCCGGGAATGAACCGGCCGCTCGGGAGTTATCCTGCTTTTCCCAATGGCCAGCACGTCCCTGTGTGTGTGTGTGCGCGCGCGCATGCGTGTGCCGTGGGTGCCTACAAGCCTGTGCATCTGTACGTCAGTATGTCAACAACGAGCTTGTTACATCTGCTTGGGAGAGATTGCATTATGTGCCCCTTGAGTTCTCCTGGCACTATGAACCACCCGAGATTAAAACCAACTTGCCTTTCCAATCCCTAGTTCCCTATTTGGTTAGTTCTAATTCTCCTCCTATCTGAATGGCAGAGATAAGCTAATCTGCCTATTAGCTGTTAACTGTTGTGAATTTGGGAAGCTCGACTGTATTCACTCAAAGATTCATTGTTGATAAGATTGTTTACAGTGCACGGTATATAGTATATCCCACTATTGAAAGACTGTGTGTGTGTGTGTGTGTGTGTGTGTGTGTGTGTGTGTGTGTGTGTGTGTGTGTGTGTGTGTGTGTGTGTGTGTGTTGTGTGTGTGTGTGTGTGTGTGTGTGTGTGTGTGTGTGTGTACAGTATTTGATAATGGAATCCGTAGGAGAAGGGGTTGAATAAATTAGAAGGCGCGGCTTGTGTTGGTTGGAGCGGAGGTCGGGAGCGCTCGGCTGTGTTCACTTGGACCACGCGGGTGAATGTTAACCTGGTGAAATGCTAACCTGCCGACGCTGGTGAATGTTAACCTCTATGCCTAAACCTATCCCAAAACCCTAACCTCAGTAACCCTGACGCTGGTGAGTAGCTAACCTGCCGATGCTGGTGAACCGAAAACAAGCGCTCCTTCCCCCACTGTCTCCTACGGATTCCGTCTTGCGAATGGAAGGTTGTGTTAACTTTTGGAATGTCACATCGGTATACAGTACATATTGTACATATATCAGTGTCTTATGTATTGTTAATAGTCTGTATATACATCCATTCATATATTCATTGGTGATATATGTATGTACGTTCATGCATAAAGCACATTCACTGGTGATGGAGGATTGTACATTTTGTACATTGATTGATTGATTTTTCTTTATTTTAGTGTCATGCTTCCAAGGAAGCCCAGCCCATATGGACTTACAGGACACTTTTACATTTCATTTAACAAAAAACAATTCACCGACATAACAATTCACATAAACAATGTACAATAAGGTACCCACGCCGTTGTCCGCTCACACGACACCTCACAAATAACCGGGATCGCCACTTGATAAAAGAGAGGTCGGAGAGGGGGAGTGGAGACAGGAGGGTAGAGCTCTCTGCAAGGCCGTTTAGCCTTGTTCAGTCAATCATTTTCCCCTTGCTTCTGCTTCTAGGGTGCCGGCTACACAGAGCTGGATATTTCTGAAGCTAGACATTTCTTTGTGCGATTGGGGCTTGCAGCCACACGAAGCTGGATATTTCGGCCGCGAAACTGGATATTTTCTGAAACCGGATAAATAAGTGAAGACATTGAAAAATATCCGATTCACTGGATCCGTGTAGGCATGGAACCCGGATATCTCTGAAGACTTTACTGTGTGTGTGCTTGTCCCCCTAGTGGAGGTCTAGGGACCCTTTATTTTAGACCTAGATATCTTTGTCATGTGGACCTAGATATTTTTCTATGTGGATATCTGAAAAACCGGGATATATGAAATATCCAGCTCCGTCTGGCCTAGGCCTGATGCAGGAACAAGCTTAGATCAGACACAGCCGGTGCCTGTCGCAGATGGACAGTAAACTAGACAGCACCATATTTCTCAAACGTTGCCAGAGTAGCTTGAAAATACTCCTTTACCTATTAATACCTCTCCTGTGTTTAATACCCACTGCTGTTGCTTCTACGACTCCTGGATTTCCCCATGGGGATCCGTGCCAGTTGATCTCATCTCTTATCTTAACGCTGCCATCACTGTCCCTGTATTACAAGGTGGCCTGTCAGGAACTAATTGATGATCAGTGTGTCTTGGATTGGAAAATTACGTTTCATACTGTTAGGTCTGCACTCACCTCCCCATGGTGACAATTTGCTTCAAAGAACCTTTGCATATTCGGGACAACATATCTCTGTGAGCAGGTGCTCTTCTCCATAATGAACATCGACAAATCTAAACTGCATTCGCTCGACTCTCCACAGACGACTAAATGACATCACAGTCAACACAACTCTGTGATTATTGAGGCTGGTTAAAATCAGTGGTGTAAAGTAACTAAGTACATTTAACGTTTTTGAGGTATTTGTACTTTACTTGAGTATTTCCAGTTTTCAGTACTTTTACTTCTACTTCACTACATCTCAAAGGCAAATATTGTTATTTTACTCCACTTCAATTATCTGAAAACTTTAGTTACTTGTTGCTTTGCAGATATAAATGATTATAAAACATACATTAATCCACTTTAACCCTATTCTATAGAGGGTATGCGCGTGACATCAGCATCATACCCGGAACCAGGGGGAGAGTTCCGCCGATTTAAAATGAGCCCAATACGGAACTAAAACTTCCTATGATTGGCCGCTAGTTGCGCTGTTTTCCCCCTGGCCGATTGCAAAAAGAATTGTTCTCCATTGGATCCCATTCATTTTCCCCTTTCGTGTTCTAACCTTAATTAACATTTTCATGAATACTTTATGGTTCCTATCGCTAGTTAAAAATTGCCTTTCAATCAGGATGATATGCGTTTTGTGAAAATAAGGTCCCATGTATGTTAAAATTGATGATAAAGTTGCGGGGGCGTGGCCAAATAAACTGATACCAGCCGGCTGTGTTCTTCTTCGTGTGCTGTATTTCGGGAGGCTCCGACCACATTCTCCCATGTATCCCTGCGGTTGCACGTGACCATTGGCAGCCAATAGTCTCCTCTGGTTGCATTTCAATCTATGATGGCAACACCCATGCCAAGGACCCATATTGTGTCATTTGCTCTGCATAGAAACCAATGGCTTCGTTTTGTCCATATCTTTTATACAGTCTATGGGGGGAAAGCCTTGAGTGGAAAAAAAACTACTTTCGGCCTTGACAGCCCATACATCAAAACAGAAAAGTCTGATTTGATTGCATTAAACAATATTAAACGATGTTAAACTCACTTTGCCACTCGATTTTCCATTCACTTTATGCATGCGCATACCCTCTATACCTAGGCTATTTGAAAATAGACAATCTACAAGCTCACAACGCGTCGCATCGCGTTGTGAGCCAGTAGATCTGCTATTTTCAAACATTTTGTACTTTTACTTTTGTAAGTAAGTATACCGTATTTTGAATTGCGGACTTTTACTTGTAACAGAGTATTTCTACATTGCAGTAGTGATATGTATGTGAGTACTTTTTCCACCTCTGGTTAAAATGTCGGGCGTGTCTGCATAAAGACAAGTGAAAAATGAGTAAAGCGCCATTCAGACGGAGCGTGGTTGCCACGTCCTAGTAATTCATTTTCAATGAGAGATCTACAAAGCTCAACGTTCTGCCAAACCACTGGATAACTACAGTCTTGCCAATGACAGGAGGACGTGTAAAGTTTTGAAATGGCAAATCTGTAAGGTGTTGGGATCTCATACATAATGTAAGAAACAAAACTCTCAACACTGTGGTTATAGCAGAGACTCAAGACGGCAGGTTGAAAAGATGAAGGCAACGAAAGCTGTGCGTGCACCCGACTTATCACAGTCCGGCCCGCAACCTCAAAATGTGTTTGACACCCCCTGGTCTAGAAGATACTTCTGTACTACCAGCTTCAAACAGTAGTCAAAATAATCAGAGTTAACTCAGAGGCAGGGACGCGCAAAGAATGTTAGAGAGGCAGGGGCTGAATTTTCTAAAAGGGCTTTTTGGTGGAAATATCGAAAATAGCAGACCTCCAAGCTCGCAACGCGTTGTGAGCTTGGAGGTCTTCTATTTTCGGTGCATGATATCACACTGAACTACTGTAAGCATAATCAAGTCAATACTGGAGATGTGGCCTAACAGCATGGATTTCTACAAAGAGAGGGCAATTCTTTCAACATAAGAAGCTGCATTCATGTTCAGGAGAGTTTGGACGAGGCAATTCTCTTGAATGCTGCCTTCAGGTATGGCAGGGAAAGGAGGCATTTGCATTTCTTTCACCATAGTAAAAACTGCATTTCTTGCCTGGAGAGGGCACTTTTTACAGACGGATTAAAGGCCAGGGGCTCAAGCCCCCTTTGATGTCTATGTGTGCACGTTCCTGCTCGGAGGGATAGCATGCATTCAGAAGGCTGTGTTCTCACAGTGTGTAAGAGAACAGAGTGTGAATATTACTTACTGTTCCATCCCCGCCACATGCCAGGATCCTCAAGTTGTGGACTTTACGATACAGCTCCAGGCTAGAAGACACATGTACGCACACGCACACGCGCACACGCACACACACACACACACACCAAATCTTCAGTATCTAGGAATTACCCCAAAGCCAGTGAGTGTGTACGCGAGTTCATGTTTGTGCGTGCACGTGTGTGTGTGTGTGTGTGTGTGTGTGTGTGTGTGTGTGTGTGTGTGTGTGTGTGTGTGTGTGTGCAATGTGCGTGTGTGTGCCCGTGTGTGTGTGCCCGTGTGTGTGTGTGTGCCTGCTCTTGTGTGTGTTTGTGCATGTCAATCGTAGTGAGTGTCATTGTGCTTGTGTGTGTGTGTGTGTGTGTGTGTGTGTGTGTGTGTGTGTGTGTGTGTGTGTGTGTGTGTGTGTGTGTGTGTGTGTGTGTGTGTGTGTGCATGTGTGTGCCTGCTCTTGTGTGTGTGTTTGTGCGTGCCAATCGTAATGAGTATCATTGTGCTGGCTCTGAAAGGTGGAACATTCTGTACATTCTGTACATTTATACTGTGTGCGTGCGCGCGCGCGCGCTGTGCGCGTGTGCGTGCGAGCGACTCACCCCTCCTTGGGCCCTCCTTGGCTGAGATCAAACACCTGTCTTGGATTGAGGTACCACATGAAGGACTGCAGGATCTTAGCACCCTGGAACAAACACACACAACACAACAATCAATATGATCAACCAGTAAAGGTACACTGCTGCATTTTTCGGGCCGAATATCTGAGTGAATTTCGGAGTGCGTGAATAAAAAAAATCAACCTCACGTTATGTCAATCACGTTTGCACACTGCCGCCCGTTTCGTATTTATTTTCGTACCAGGGTTGATTTTTTCTGATTTTCGCAGATGTCGCACTGAGTCCCTTGCTCTCTCTCTCCCTTTCTTCTCTCTCTCCCTGGCCTACGGCTTTCGGATTTCCAAAACGCAACGAAAACATGCAGTGCAGTGTGCAACCAGCTTAAGACTCCCTAATCGGGAGATAAGCGACCGCCACGTCGCATACACAAACTTTAGAAGGCAATCGTAGCCAATCAGGAGGGAATATGGGAAATGGAACAGGTCCATGTTGATGACATGACTTTGGAGATACTGTGTACCGCTTTGCGTAATGTTTTGCAGAAATCGCCGTCCCCATATGATTCACTTAATGTGCAACATTGTTTTCTCACTCGCCAGTAAACAAACCAACATAAAGTTAAGTGTATAGAGGGTATCTGCACATTTCTAAATTGTCTAATATTAGAGGAAGAAATCGTGAAAATAGATGATCTACATGCTCACAACGAGCATGTAGATCTGCTATTTTCACAATAGAACCGTGTTATACAAAATGTAATGCCTCGACTCTTAGAGCTTGTTTGAATATGATTATTTTGGTTGAGAATGAGAGACATTGATCTAAACAAGGTAGATGCATAGTTGACCTGCAGCACCACCTGGTGGACCATTTCATGTCACATATTATTCCAACCAGTTCTTTCATCTCCATCAGGCGCCCCAGCTGGCCAGGGGGAGGCAGTATAGAGGCAAGGATTACTGCATGTTTTTGTGAGGGTATCTACCTTAGGAGACATGGGGTGAACATGCAAACTCCACACAGAAAGGCCCTTTCGCCAACCCGGAGAAATCTCGCTATTTCTATGTGTCATTATTTTGACTAAGGGTTAGGTTTTAAGGTTAGGTTTAGGCATAGTTTTACTGAGGTTAGGGTTAGGTTTAGGCATAGTGGTTAACATTCACCAGGTTAGCATTCACCAGCGTCGGCAGGTTAGCATTTCACCAGGTTAACATTCACCTGCGTCAAACAAATGGAATGTCGAACAAATGTTATGTCGAAATATCGACACGCTCCGGGACAGAACACGCCCACAGCGCCCCCCGGTGGGAATCGAACCCAGGACCTTCTAGCTGTGAGGCGACAGTGCTACCGACTGTGCCACTTTGCCCCCCAGCCCTTTGAATCTTCAATCCGGTGCATTTGATACCTGGTTTCCTCCACCCCAGATGATTAACTTATTGTGCAACATTGTTTCCTCTCTCAACAGTAAAACGTATATGCACATTTCTAAAGTGACAACGTAAGGACTTTTTAACACCTCTAAACTGACAAATGAAACATTGGCCAAATTGTCAAATATTAGAGGCAGAAACTGTGAAAACAGACGATCTACATGCTTTGTAGATCTGCTATTTTCATGATAGAACCGTGTCATACAAAATGTAATGCCTCAACTCTTAGGGCGCTTTTCGACCGGCAAAGAACCGGTTCGGGTTCTTTCTCCCGCCTATGGGATGAACCAGAGGTGAGCTTTTCCACCGAGAAACGATTTGGTTCCGAACAGTAAAAGTCGGTTCGGAACAGGAACCACAAAATCCTTGGTTCCTCTAGTTCAATCTGGTTTAATCTGGTGGAAACAAGCCGGATCGCGAATCAAACCCAGGACCTTCTAGCTGTGAGTCGACAGTGCTCCCGACTGTGCCACCGTGGCCCCCAGCCCTTTGAATCTTCAATCCGATGCATTTGATACCTGGTTCCCTCCACTCTTGGGGTTGACAAACACCAGCAGCGGCTTCATCAGAGGCGAGGGGATGGGTCGGATGATAAAAGGCTTCCACAGCCTCCCTTCCTGCCGAGACAAGAGGCAAGAAGAAAACATATTTAGCCGCAGGCAGTGTCGTTTTTGAGTCTGACAGCTACATTTTGATTTAGTTTCAGTCATAGTTTTTTGAATAAAATGTAATTTAGTTTTAGTCATAATTTAGTCACCTGAAAAGTTTTAGTTTTAGTCTAATTTTAGTCGACTAAATATCATACGATTTTAGGCGACTAAATCTACAGTTGATTTAGTCAACTGAAATGTATTTTGATAGGCCTTGATGGCATTGTAATGACTGATTTTACACTTGGTTGTGTGCTGAAAATAGCAGAAGTGTCGCACTGCTATTTTCAGAGAGCAACCAAACATGAGAGCAACCAAACATAAAATGACTCTCTTCTCCACTAGTCCCTCCCTAAGGCTTTTTGTTGACGAAATTGTCAATTTACTCTCAGTTTTAGTCCTCACAGCTTGGTTTTTATTTAGTTTTCGTCAGTGAAAAAAACGCAGTCGACAAAACATTTTCGTCATAGTTTTAGTCGATTAAATCAACACTGGCTGCAGGCTCCTTTTTCCTCAATGCTTGTCAAAGGTTGTCAATTGTTAGCGCCCGGTTCACTCGTGCACTCACGGTAAGGCATGCATGTGTGACAGTAGCTTTGAGACTACATTCAAATATATGAAGTCTGTGATACAAATTAACTCACTTAGCGCCGAGCGAGCCAGATTTCAATATGAATCTGCGCTTATAACGCCAGGAAATAGCTATATTGAATCCCCAAAATCACATTACATAACCAGGTACACGTGCCTGCGAATGCCACAAGATGACCACTAGAGTGAGCCATAGCCCATAGACTTTCCATGGTCCCATGTTAAGTCAGAATAAAAAACGAGGTTCAGGACATAACAGGATGGTTCAATGGACAGGCCGCGGGCCGCCATTTGAGCTCAATACTGCTCAATTCGTGCTTGATCGTCTCAAACCACCATTGGTATGGGCATCGGAACGTATATAGATGCCACACAGAAAGTTTCCGAATCAAAATCCGACCTAGTGAAGCTACGTGAGGGTCGGATGGTTTGCATTGAGCCTAGCGGCTAACAGAGGCCTACGTAAACAGGAAGCTATGGCTTAAAGGTGACGTCATAATCGTATCCTTTTTTTACACGGTTTTCATCTGTATGCTAGTCGAAGGTAAGCTAACCGTTCCGCTCCGTCTATCAACCCAAATTAAAAGCTTAAACAATGCTTTTATATAAAAGTCGCTCCGAGTCGCTCGGCACTAAACGCCATCATTAGTTAGTCGCCCCGAAAGTCGCTCGGCGCTAAGTGAGTTAAAGTGAACGATTACGATACAAATAGGGTTGATCATTCTTTTGTCGATCTTCACCACTTAAACGCCAGTGGTGGGAAAAGTAATCAAATGTTTTACTTATGTAAAAGTATCAATACTTCAATGTAGAAATACTCTGTTACAAAATGTTCAAAATGTACTTGAGTAAAATTACAAGTAAAAGTATTGGAATCAAAATGTACTTAAAGTACCAAAAGTAAAAGTACTCATTAGGCCTTTTCAAGTCTTCAAATGTATACAAATCTTTTGAAAACAGCAGATCTATCACACATTTAATTAAGCGACGGAAAACACAAACTGAAAACTATACAGACCTCCACTCCTTTTTTACTGCTTTTCCTCTTGAACGACGTTCTCTTCTTCTTTTTACTGTTCTTTATAGATGACTGGGGGGGGGGGGGGGGGGGGAGAGAGAGAGAGAGAGAGAGAGAGAGAGAGAGAGAGAGAGAGAGAGAAAAAGATGGGGGAGAATAGAAGATTAAAAAACATCCATGTAAAAAAACATACTGAAGTTCATAAACCTTTATACATTTTTTCATTTTCCTGAAAAAAGCTAAAGACTGAAATCTAAGCTTATTATGTCTACCCTTTAGTTGTTTTTAAAACAAGTAATACACCCATTGTCCAAGTAGTATTCAAACAATTCATGTAACAAATTTCCACTCGATAATACAATGTTCAATAGATTAAAATGCAATAAAAATAAAAACATGTATTTCTCCCACGGGAAGAAGAGAAGAGAAGAGAAGAGAAGAGAAGAGGAGAAGAGAAGAGAAGAGAAGAGAAGAGAAGAGAAGAGAAGAGAAGAGAAGAGAATTGTAGTTCCAATAAAATACACTAGATGGCACCAAAAGGCAGACTTCAGTTTTTTTTTCCCCCTATGTTCCAAGAAGCAGACAAACACAAAGCCATGTGGACAAACCAGACAAGTCACCTGCGTAAACAGACACCGGGAGGACTTGTCCCGGGGCTGCACAGAGAGAGAAAAACACGGCTGGCGAGTGATTGACAAGACATGCTACCTGATGTCGTTTGACTCGGATGATCCAGGTGGGCGGGACTATGAGGGCAGCGTGAGCTCCTATTGTACAGGTCTCCTCTATCTGCTGCAGCATGAAGCAGGACACCTTGTTGTGGTACTGGACACAAGTACGCACACCCACACCCACACACACACACACACACACACGTTTGTCTAGGATGACGACCTGATATGGATGCAAGACTCATGCATTTTGTACTATAGAACAGTGGTTCTCAACCTGGGGGTCAGGACCCTCAGGGGGGTCCCCAAATTATTTTTGGGGGATGGGTCCCCAGATGATTAACTTATGTGCAACATTGTTTTCTCTCTCAACAGTAAAAGGTATCTGCACATTTCTAAAGTGACAAAGTAAGGACTATTTAACACCTATAAAATGACAAATTAAACATTGGCCAAATTGTCAAATATTAGAGTCAGAAATTGTGAAAATAGCTGATCTACATGGTTCGGGTTCTTTCTCCCGCCTATGGGATGAACCAGAGGTGAGCTTTTCCACCGAGAACCGAGTTTGTTCCGAACAGTAAAAGTTGGTTCGGAACTGGAACCACAAAATCCTTGGTTCCTCTGGTTCAATCTGGTGGAAAGGCAAGCTGGTTCGCAAGAACGAACCAAAGTTGAACAGCACTGGTTCTTGAACCAAGGTTCTTTTGGTGGAATAGGCCCCTTAGTGGTTGAAAGAGTGCGGGAGTCCCCAGTTCAAATATGATTATCTTGGGGGTTGCGGCCTGAAAAGGTTGAGAACCACTGATATCTATCAAATATCACTAGTCATGATCATAACATAAAGAGAATGAGAGATGGTGTTTAGGTATGTAGCGCTGTGACAAAGACCTCAGTATTGACATTGAGACGATAATATCATTGTATCATCAACAATTTCTTTAACATTCTCAAAAAGAAAATTCATAAAAAAATAGCAAAAATAGCAGATCTACATGCTCATAGACAAAGCTTGTACCGTAGATGGGCTGTTTTCACTATTTATTTATTTTAAATTATGCCATTTCACAACATTGCCAGATCCCAAATCCCAGTTCTAATACATCGACATAATATCAACATATTGCCCATCATCCTAGGTTTACGACACAATCCCTACTAAATACTTACAGCCTGTTTGCACCAGGAGCAACTGATAGCAACAATCTCTTTACTGTGGAAGGCAAACTTCTGCTGGAAACCCTGCAGGGTAGAGGCGAGGCAGACACAGATAATAATGAGTTCTTTTCTTTTACAATAAAAGGCCGGTTTACTGTACGTTATCCAGCTTATTACACGGCTGCTTAACCAACGACGTAACAACAAATCGATTTAAAAACGTTTTTTTTATTAATGTATTTTTGGCTCGCGAGCTTCCGCTCCCATAGCAACGCAAACAGAGGCAAAACAGTGGCCTGCTATTCAGCAATAACAGACGCATGCCTCTATTGTCCAATCGGAGTCGAGCGGCCCGACAAAAGCTGTGTAATGAGTGTGTTCATCGTCTGGTCATAAATCACAGTTGGCTGCAGGGGAGTTATGAAAACCTTCCAGTCTGTACACATGTCCTACAAAAGCCAATAATAGCCCTGCGGAGGGGGGTTCATCTCTGTGGCGACGGCTGCGTGTCCGCGGTCGACGGGCACTCGGGCCGCGTGCCTCGTACTTAAGCCATTTAGGTTCTAGAATTATTGAATGCTTTAGCTGTTGAAAAATAGCAGATATACAAGCTCACAGCGCGGCACCGGGTGCCGCGCTGCAAGCTTGTAGATCTGCTATTTTTGAAAAATCTAGTTTTTTTGTCTTTGAAAATATCTTTTTAAAAGCGAACATTTGAAACTCAAATATTTGCTTCTGGGGGGGGGGGGGGGGGGGGTCCCTGATACAATATTTTGAGATGGGGGCCATTGCCAAATACATATCATTTTGGGGGTCCTTCACATGAAAAAGTTTGAGCACCGCCGGCACCGACAAAGAAACATGATCTTTCTCAAAAAACCTTAGAAGGATTCAGAAGACACTTATAGAATCGGGTCAAAATATTCAAAGAATTGCACACATTTTCACGATTTTTCAAAAATAGCAGATCTACAAGCTCGCAGTGCGGCACTCGGTGCCACGCTGTGAGCTTGTATATCTGCTATTTTTGAATAGCTAAAGCATAAAATGATACGCAATAACGCGTACCCGGTCTAACGGGGTTAACACAATTGCTGTCATACACATAATCACACCTCTAAGAACACACTCTTCATCTTGTAATTGCTTTAATGACATCCCCACACGGTGCGGCTAACGCACACGCTGAGCTACAGTGGACTCCACTGTGTTAATACGTCGTATCATGCCGGAGATATTGTCCGCAGAATTCTTACTATAAGCCTTTTGTGCACAAACCTCAGCTTTTGTGTTGCTGTAACCTTTTCCATTACCCTCGCCCTCAACATCGATAACAACCGCGACTTCTGCTAAATCATGTTGTGAACGTGGCGGTTTCCAAACGATGTGGCGAGACAAACAGTTTGGGAGTTTGGTGCTAACCACTTAATATTAAATATTAATTTGTATTTTCCATATCAGCAATCATTTCGTCTTTCTACCTGGCTTCCCAGTTAGGGCAAGTCATTATAGATGACATTATTTCATTTTTTAAATACTTTTTTCAAAACAAATAAATATTACTAACCTTGCCACATTGTTTACATTTCCCCTCCTGTCTCCGCCGATGGACCCAATGGTGACGAACCACGATTGGCTGCAACACGCACACGCACACACACACACACACACACACACACACACACACACACACACACACATTTTAGTTCTTTATTTGAATCCACAAATTACAATTAATTTGACAGGGAAACACATTTAACGGGTTGATAGTTCATAGACATCTAAGGATAAACATGACACCTTCTTCTCAACACTGACAAGCTGCCTATAACTGCTGAAACAGAGCAATATTTAGCTAGTTGTTTGGCCTTGGTCTTTGTCATGCCAGCTATTGTTAGGCCACTCATGGTCAATTTATGTACATGGCCCAGTCTTCCAAATATGAGTATTGAGAATCTGCATCTGTACCCAAAGTCTGTTATGGTTCTAAGTAACGGTTGGTACTTAGAATGCTTATCATGTAAAGCCTGGTGATGTACAGATCTAAAACACATCCCACCTCCAGAATCAGAACCTCCCAGTGACTGATTTCAACAAAAACAATACACACACACCATTATCTACACAATAACATGCCTACATGTACTGTATTGTGGAAAATGCCCCTAAAACAATTCAAGGGGATGCAATAAGTCTCATTATTATATTACGGCATGTCATTTAGAAGAGAGAGAGAGTGTGTGTGTGTGTGGGCCCTCGGGCTGATCAGAGCTGGAAATACCTACACTCATTTCTCTTTTTGTTCACATTATGTAATACTTTTTGAATTAACAGTTATTCAGCAAATCTCTCTCTCTCTCTCTCTCTCTCTCTCTCCCCCCCCCCCCCCCCACACACACACACACACACCCCACACACTTACCTCTCTGATGTTTCGAGAGCCTGACTCTCGGAAAGATGGTTTACATCTGAAATTAATCTGGAGAGGAGAGGAGAGTTTTAGTTGATAAGTGCTGATGATAAAGAACATATTCTGTGCTGTAAGGCGGCAGGCAGGACAACACTAGGTATATGGACAGTTCTGGACACTGCCCCCACAGCTAGTCTGAGTCCGGAGAAAACAGGGCAACGTGTAGACCTTTTGACCAAAATAGTAAAGCTAGGGTTCCTGTAGGTCAGTGGTTCTCAACGTTTTCAGGCCGTGACCCCCAAAATAATCATATTTTAACTGGGGACCCCCCACCCTGAAGAGCATTAAGAGTTGAGGCATTACATTTCTATTGTGAAAATAGCCGATCTACATTCTCACAACGTCTCACAACGCGAGGTGTTGTGAGCACAATTTCTGCCTTTAATATTTGACAATTTGGCCAATGTTTAATTTTTCATTTTAGAGGTATTAAAAGGGTCTTAAAAGTCCTTAAATTGTCACTTTGGAAATGTGCAGAATGCAGATACCCTCTATACACTTAAACTTTATGTTGGTTTGTTTACGGTTGAGTGAGAAAACAATGTTGCACATTAAGTTAATCATCTGGGGACCCCTCAAAATAATTTGGGGAACCCTCCTAGGGGTCCTAACCCACAGGTTGAGAACCACTACTGTAGTTAACCTGTGAACTCTCTGTAGTAGCCCTAATATAACTCTTGACATCACATTTGTTTTCATGATACCCAGCCTCCTTACAGAAAAAAAATATAATATCTTTCTTCAAGCAGACACTATGCAGCTTCGTTGTCTTAGAAAGTCACCTGTGTGCCATTAGATGAAGTACCCATATTCCGAAAATGTTTTGGGGCAATCAATCAATCAATCAATCAATCAATCAATCAATCGTTGACTAAAATCGACCAGAGTGAAAAGTCAGCCAACCAAAGCTGCCAGAATTCCACCACCACATTGACAGACAGCAGAAATGACTCATACAGTAAGGCGAAATAAAATGACCAATTTCTGACAGCAGAGGGAAGAGTGGGTGTTTGGCGGTACACTGTATTAAAATGGGAAAGTTGACAGAAAGGAGCAGCGATGGAGGTGAGAAACGAACATACGACTGTCGGGCCAAGGGTGGAGGGGAAGCAGGAAGGAGGACGCTTGCCTTTTAATTTCCTCAATTCAGATGTGCCGTGTTGATTTTCTACACCGTTCAAAATATTGAAAGCCACCCGCCAAACAGCTCCTGTCGCATCGGGTTAATCAAATGTTCTTAAACACGATAGCATTTTTTGGGGGTGTGGGGGAGAACTGGAAGATCCCCCCCTTCTCCATTTGAATTGATTGGATTAAAAGTGAACCCTTAACCATTAAGAATTCGAACGAGGGAGAAACCACCTCCAGACCGAGGAGAAAGAGAGAAAGTGAGAGAAGGAGAGAGAGAGAGAGAGAGAGAGAGAGAGAGAGAATAAGAGAGAGGGAGCAGGAGAGAGGGAGCGGGAGAGGAGGGCGAGGAAGAGGTATCTCACTCTAAAGCTGGGGTCATTGGCCGGTAGGTTGTCATCCAGGAGAATGGCTCTAGAGCTAGGGAACTGGAGAGGGTAATAAGACGATGACGATGTGTTGGTACAATGCAACCTGAGCCTTTTCCTTCCTCGCTCTTATAAAGAGGCGAGAGCAGCCAGTTCAGCCCTTGCCCTTTGTTATAGCTTGTCTCTTCTATTGACGCGAGACAGTGGGAAAGCTGAGAGGGAGAGACGGCGGAAGGGTTCTCTGACGCGACGCGTGCGGTTTGTGGACAGCGGAGGTCGAGCGAGTCTCGACCGCAGGCTCCGTCGGTACATCGACAACCCATCAGAAAGGGGAGTTTGTGGGCCGTCACTGAAGAAACGTTTTCATGAACAGACCTTGTGATTTTCAACAAATTAAGTGATGTGCAAAAACATACAACGATAAGTTATTGATATCAGCTGTTCCAATTCCAAACATGCAAGTGTATATGGCCAATGTCGTCTTTAGTCTTTAGTAGTTTAATTAAAGTGTTTTGCATTTCTTATGTTCAAAGTATTGGTTACTAAATGCATTTGAAATTAAATAAAAATGTTACAATGAATAATAATTGTTAATATCCCTATATTTTTACATTTCTGACTATTATGGGCTATTTGATGGCGTTTACAGTATATTACTGGTGAGATCGCAGATACACAAAATGCCCCTCTAGAGTGAGTGTGGAACTACAATGGCCCTCTCGATCATCAAAGTTGCCCACCCCTGTTTTATAGCAATGATTACTATGGGAATATAGCACTATTTGAAAGTACAGTAACACTTGTTTTAACAAAAAAATATCACTTAAGCCACCTTGTAATTTCTCTCCTGCCCCATAGGCCTGTCATAATTATTACATAATCGTCTAATCGCAATTATTTGAGGTAATTGCAATTACTTTGCATAATCGTCATAATCATTTACATGTTGAGAAATGTTCATATAGTTTCAAACACTTTCAAAAAGTAGTGGAAATAGCAGATCTACAAGCTCACCACGTGTCTGCGACAATAAATGGTCTTTTTTAAGTATAAAGTTGTCAGAAATATATCAGTAATTTATTTGTATGTTAAGGTTATGTGTCATATCTGCCATGTGCAACTTCAAAGCCTACAAGCCACAGAGAACACACACGTCTTGACTAAAATCTAAGCTGCACACGCAACTAGACCGGTGCATGAATTCAAATGAACCTCCACCGCCCGCCAAGGTGCAATAAGACCATGCCTCGATGACTGAAGCGCTAATTGATAGGCGCCACACACACACACCCGGTGAAACGAAAGTGAGATCAGTGGAGCGTCCCCTCCACCCCCCACCCACCCCTCCTTGTGACTCGGGGTGAATAAAGGCTTCCAACGTAAGCCGGAGTGTAGCGTTACCTTCTCCAGTTGCTCTATGCAGATGGTGTGGACCACGATCTTGCAGGCCGCGCACTTCCGGCGACTCACTGACTTTTGCTGGAGAGCGGGAAAGAGAGAGAGGGGGAATGGGAGAGGTGGATGAAAGTTAAAAGTTAAGTGGTGCCATAGTTTTGTGCTTTTTCTGTTTTGTATGTGTCTAAGGCCCAGTCGAAAAACACAGATTACATGACATCATAAACTCATCCCCTCCCCTTTTACCATTCACCCCAACACTGTGGGTGTGGCTAACCTCAGCTGGCTCACCAGCCACCAAGGTGAGGCCACATAACACTTTCTGTACACTTTTTTTTGGAAAAATCTTCCTCCTAGTATAATAATAATAATACCAGATCCCCCCCCCCCCCCCCCCCCTAAAACATGATGTGTTTAAGGGGGAAAAAAATCATGGCACTGCATCTTTAAAAAAGAAAAAAGATCTGAATAAATGACAAAGATTGTGAACAAAATGAGAAGATCACATATAAACATTGGTTGTAAACTTTGATTAAAACAATTGATTCTGTCTGCTTTTCTGAATCGTCCCCCAGGGATCAATCTTATCTTTGCCCCATGGTCAGGGTAGTTGGCAGTTGGTAAAAATGTCACATTTGACCACTTGAGGTCAGTCTTGAGTCATCATATCACAGTGGTTCTCAACCACCGCCAGTGGTCCTTGAGTGGGTTCCAGGTGGTCCCCAGCTAAATGATGGAGAGTTGGTAACCAAGTAGACCCATATAGATCTTTAACTCTTGAGAGTGTAAAATGAAACCAAATGGACCCATAAACATATGCATTACTTTATAAAAAGTCTACACAAATAAAGAATGTAAAATAATTATTATTTTTGATCAACATTTCCTGTTATCTCTCCTATTACCACGTACCACATTAATACAGCATGGAATTGTGGATGATATCTTATTCAACGACAACAAAACATTCCATGTTTTGCTTTTGGGTCTGAGAGGCTAAATCTCATCAAATGATGGTGCGTGGCTCAAATGCGGAAAAAAATAATGGGCCTTCATATGAAAAACCCCTTCATAGGAGATGCTGCTCATAACTGGACAGACCAAGCGAAAGGTAGACAGACAGAGAGGATGCTCACCAGTGTTTTGGCTATACAGTGTTGTTCTCCTACGTAGCAGTAGTCTCCAGACACATTGGTCTCAAACCAGATGTGGTCTCCATACAACGCCGAGTCCTGGGAGAAGAAAAGAAGTGCAAGGAAAGAAGATGAGACACAAAGACGGAGAATAAAACAGAGAGAGAGAGGTTAGAGCACTCGTTCCCAAACAGGTCGCGGAGACATTACATTTTGTATAGGTCCCTTTATCCCTGCATGTTGTTTTTAATTAACAGTATTTCTTTTCTTTTTTTTTTCTATAATTTTTTATTCCACGATTTTGCAACCCATTTTTTCACCCAGTGCCAATTGCCTATGTAGTCCTGGGCTCTGCTCTCCCTCTGCCGCGCCTGGGGAGACAACGGACTGACCTCATGCTTCCTTCAATGCATGAGTAGTCCAGGTTGTTTCTTTTCACCTGACAGCCAGGGGGGATTTTCCCCGGGATGGACGTAGCGTGTGGAAGGAACACGTTATTCCAACCAGTTCCTTTCCCCTCCATCAAGCGCCCCGGCTGGCCAGGGGGAGGCATTATTGAGACCAGGATTACTGCATGTTTTTGTGAGGGTATCAACCCTAGGAGGCACGGGGAATTAACATTATTTCAAAACATTTTCAAAAAATATTCCCCAAAAAAAGGTAAATCTGTCATGAATTAAAACAGAAATTCAATAATGTTTTTCAGTAATTTCATGAAGAAATGAAAGACAAATCTAAGAAATTACATAAAATTAGAAAACAAAGGTTTAAGAAGTAGTGAAAGTAGCCGATCTACGAGCTCGCGGGGCGAAGTGACGCGTTGTGAGCTATTTTAAACTAGTTTGGGTCCCGGGCTCTTTTGGGTCACAGGCTAAAAAGTTTGGGACCCACTGGAGGGAGGGAGACGCAATATAATTTATTACTACTACACATTTAATTCATTATTTGCTGCTGTGCAAAGTAGGGCTGTCACGATAATGACATTTTACATTTTACAATTAATTGTCACTCAAATAATTGCGATTAACGATTTAATTGTGTTTTTATATATGACACATAACCTATATACAAAGAAATTACTGACATATTTGACTTTATACTTAAAAAAGGAACATTGATAGTGGAAATAGCCGATCTACAAGCTCACAACGTGTCGCGATGCGATGCGTTGTGAGCTTGTAGATCTGCTATTTCCACAACTTTTGACATTTTTCAACATGGGAACAATTATGAAAAATAATTGCGCTTATGTCAAATAATTGCGATTAGGCGATTATGTAATAATTGTGACAGCCCTAGTGCAAAGTGTGCTATAGCTGGCTTTGTTCCATCCTTTTACGGTGGGTTGGTGGAGAAAAGATGGGAGAGGAGAAGAGGCGAGGCGAGGAGAAAGATAAACTCACGGTCCAGTCCAGGGTAGTGCGTACATATCTTTCGGGGTCTGATCTGTTCAGACTTGACGTGCTGGGCTGACATGGCAGATGATGCAGGCCAGACTTGGCAATGGCTTTCCTGGATTATAGAGAGGAGAGGCGGATGGAGCGGAGAAGGATAGAGAAGAGATAGAAGAGTAGACAAGAGAGATTGGAGGAGAGAAACAAGATAGAGAGAGGAATGTGAATGGCCTCGTCTGATAGTTGACAACACATTCACATTAAAGCACTTCATACCAGGCAGGGACGTGCAGAGAATGTTATAGAGGCAGGGGCTGACATTTCTAAAAGGGCCTTTTGGTGGAAATATTGAAAATAGCAGACCTCAAAGCTCACAGCGCGTCGCGGTGCGACGCGTTGTGAGCTTTGGAGGTCGGCTATTTTCAGTACTTGTTACCACACTAAACTAAGCATAAAAAAGGCGATACTGGAGACGTGGCATACGGCATAGATTTCTACACAGTGAGGGTAATTCTTTCAACATAAGATGATGCATTTAGTTCAGGAGAGTTTGGACAAGGAAATTCTCTTGAATGCTGCCTTCAGGTATGGCATGGAAAGAGTGCATTTGCATTTCTTTCACCATAGTAAAAACTGCATTCATGGTCTGGAAAGGGCCCTTTTTTACAGACGGATAAAAGGGCAGGGGCTCAAGCCCCCTTTCATGTCTATGTGTGCACGTGCATGCTTCATATACAAGCATTCCTATTGAATTGGAATACAGTTTGTTTTATTTCAAAAACAAATAATAATGAATAGCCGGTCTACAAGCTCAAAAGTTGTAAGCTTATAAGGAAATAGCAGTTGGCCTTGTTTATGGTGCCACTAAAAGAACATCGGCCATTCATTTTTCCCAGAGATTTATTTATATTTATATCAATTATTTTAAGCCTAGAATCTAGGCTTAAATCATTTTATTTATTTCTGAAATAAATGAAATGCATGTCATGACCGCCTTTCTCCCCCAAATATGTTAAACATCTTTGAAAAAAAAGTGGTTAATTCCAGTTTGACCTCAGGCCACATTCCACAACCCTGTCCCAAGTGGCACATAATCACACTGAGTAGGGCATTTGGAAGTTTTGAGCCAAAATCCAATATTCAGTTCAACTACTTTTTTTTTTAATATGATAATAACCTACATTTTAACTGGCCAACCAGGTGTTTGGTTTGCAGGGACGTGCAGAGAATGTTAGAGAGGCAGGTGTTGACTTTTCTAAAAGGGCTTTTTGGTGGAAATATCTAAAATAGATGACCTCCTGGCTCCAAGCTCACAACACGCCGCCTTGTGAGCTTGGAGGTCGGCTATTTTCGGTGCCTCATACCACACTGAACTAAGCATAATCAAGTCAATACTGGAGATGTGGCGTAGCGGCATGTATTTCTACACAGAGAGGGCAATTCTTTCAACATAAGATGCTGCATTCAGGAGAGTTTGGACAAGGCAATTATTTTGAATGCTGCCTTGCCTTCAGGTATGGCATGGAAAGGGGGCATTTGCATTTCTTTGAAACATAGTAAATTTTTTGTCATGAAATAAAATGCACCCACCTCGTGCCACCCAGCGGCCACCGCAGACACAACACGGAAATAAGCGGAGGTCGCGTTTTATTTCATGCCAAAAATAATGTATTTTACAGAGTGGGTGGGGTGGTGAGAGGTTTCCCACCGCAGAGAATAGACTTTCAACAACGCAAAACTACCTTTGGTTAGGTGAGTAGCGAAGTAGTTTTGTAGTTTTAAAATTCTGGTCTAGTCTTTTAGTCAGCCACCAGTCTGGACCAGAGCTAGGGTTAGGGTTATGGTTAGGTTTAGGCATAGTAGCATTCACCAGCGTCGGCAGGTTAGCATTCACTAGCGTCGAACTAATGGGACGTCGAACAAATGTGACGTGATATCGCTACGCTCCTGACATTTAGACCCTGGTGTCAGATAGGTCACCTTGGACTCCCCTGGTCAAGTGGGGATTTTGCCTTTCTGACCCGATTAAAACGTATGGATTGCAGCTTCATGGCATTAATACAGCTTATCCCCGTCCACGAACAAACTGACGCATGATCCATGTGCGCCAATGCCAGTGGTGTAAAGTAACTAAGTACATTTACTTAAGTACAATTTTGAGGTTTTTGTACTTTACATGAGTATTTCCAATACTTTTGCATGTCGCATCGCTTGTAGATCTGTTATTTTCAAACATTTTGTACTTTTACTTTTCGTACTTTAAGTACATTTTGATCCCAACATTGTCATACTTTTACTCAAGTATTATTTTGAATTCAGGACTTTCACTTGAAATAGAGTATTTATATATTGCAGTACCGATACTTTTACTTAAGTAAAATATGTGATTAGTTTTTCCACCACTGGCCCATGCTCAGAGATGTTTGTGCACAGGAGAGTCGTCTGTTACCAGGCCAGGGGTCGTAACACACAGTTGCTTATTCCTGGTTTATACGTAGTTGTGTGCCAATGTCACACACCGCAAATAGCTTATCTACAAGCTCACAACAAGCTCTACCTGTTAGTGTGAGCTTGTAGATCAGCGATTTTCAGCAGCATGCAACTAGCATCTCTACTCAACTCAGTCTCTGCCTCTCTCTGCAACGTGCGCACACGCACACACACACACACACACACACACACACACACACACACACACACACACACACACACACACACACACACACACACACACACACACACACACACACACACACAATAGGTACCAGGTGCACTACTGCTAAACTTTGACTTGTGCCCTGCCATATGAAATATTCACTTTGAAGCCAGGTTCCTCAGTTAAATCAAACCCACAAAAGACTTCAGCTCACATGTACACATGCACCTACAGTACACACTCTTACCACATAAAACACTCCCATACTCACAGACACACAGACAACAGAACACAAGCAAATGCAGATGCAGTAAGTGCACAGCGCCAGTGAGCCATACTGTAGTTTCTCTCTCACAGTGCAGTGTCACTCTTCTAGGGGTGTACGTGTGTGTGACATTACATACAATAGGAAGTTGTCCCAGGTATCCAGGTTAGGGTCATAGTACAGGGTCTCCCCCAGTGGCGAGGAGCTGCTCCTGCAGAGCTGGTGCGTCAGAGAGGAGGGACACAGGTCTGCCTCTTGGACCCCCAGGTAGGAGCTCAGGGACGTCCAGTAGCTGAGGTTGGGGCTGGTGCTGGAGGTCTGGAGCGTGTGGTGGTTCATGGCGCGACACGCGTGTCCCGACGGCCTGCGCTTGTAGCGTCCGTAGACGCCGTAGTACGCCGGCACGCGGCTCTGGCGCACCGCGTCGGCCGGGAGCAAGTGGGAGGAGTTCCGCCGGAGGCAGCGGGGGGCGCGCAGCACGTGGCGGGCGCCGATGTTCTCCATGGTGACGGCCGGGGACAGCCGGGGGCCGGCGGCGTCCAGGGCCTGCCGGTTCCACTCCGCCGTGCAAGACAGAGGCCTGTTGGTGCTGTCCGTCCCCGTCTCTCCGCCTCCGCTACCTACAGCCTCCTCGTCCGACGCAGAACAGGACGACAGGGTCGTTTCCGTCTCTGCTTCGTCGTCCTCTCGCTCCTCCTCCCGTCGCCCGCCCATCTGGACCAGACTAGCGAGCAGCATGGACGGTCCCAGCAGGTGGGGTTCGATGGTTTTCAGTTTGAGGCCGTGCCTCCTGCGCACCGCCAGCCCCCGGCGAGCGTAGTGGGGCTTGCTGCGCCCTAACGTCTCCCCTCGCCTCCGCCCTCCTCCGCCCTGGTTCGCCTCTTCCTCTCCACTGTCTCCTCCGCTCCCGGCCGTTGTGACCGTCAGCCCCACCCCTGTGCTGGAGCGGCGCCTCTGCGTGCTGACTGCCAGCGCGCCGACGCTGGACCTCCTCCTCTGGCCGGCGTGCGGCGGCAGCGCCGCCACGGACGACCTCCTCCGCTGGGCCAGCCCGGCCGAAGGCAGGCCCACGCTGGAGCGCCGCCTGGCCTTGCTGGCCGCCACGGCGGGGCTGGGCCGGCTGGCCCTCGCCTTGCCACGCCGGTGGAAGTGGCGGCGGAAGAAGGTGTCCATGGCGAGGAGCAGGGAAGGGGACGTTGTCGCTTGTGACGGTGGGGCGCTGGGCTCACGTCATATGTGCTGGGGGCGGAGGGACCGTCTGATGTGTCAGGAAGGCTCTCTGACGCTCAAACAGGCAAACGGGAGGTGCTGGTGATCGGGTTGCTGCAATTTTAATAGTCGTCTTTTTCGTTTCCAGTTGCTCTTCTCTCTTCTATCAAAAGTTTGCATCCAAACAGAGATGCATTCAGACAGTTCCAAGTTGATAACCAAGCACCTCCAACTCTTCTCCTCTCCTCCTGTTCTTCTGTCTTGTGCCTTGTCTTAGTCCCTCCTTGAGGCTGGAGGTTACAGTCAAACTGTCACGGGATAAAGTGCCTTTAGTAAACAGATCGTTCAGTAGGAAATGACTAGCTGCTCACTAACAGTTCCTGACCTTAGGAAAGACTAGCTCTCACAGTGTTGGATTAAACTAGTCCTACGTTTATCCACTTAAATTATTCATGAAATCCGGTAGCTCTGTGATGCAGTGCTGTGTCTAACACCGTGGTCAACACGTGCCAAAGACGTATCAAACAACAGTTCCGTTTGCTGGACAAACGCCTGTTTCTATCGACATGTTTGCCTATTTCATTATGTGGCTTGCCGAGGTCGACGAGAAGTCGCGTCTTTTGTCACCGCGAGTAAACGGGGATCGAAAGGCGGTGGGCTCCATCCCGAGAACGACAACGGAAGTCACTTGATCTTAAAACCTTGTCCCCCTGTGACTGCTCTGTAACCCCTGTTGTCCTGGTGTGTCATTCTATCTGCCCGCAGTCTGGAGAAAGTACAGCCGATAGCAGCTCACTGTTCATCAACATGCATACACACACACACACACACACACACACACACACACACACACACACACACACACACACACACACACACACACACACACACACACACACACACACACACACACACACACACACACACACACACACACACACACACACACACACAGGGGTGTCGCACCAAATTCTGGACCCTGGGTACAAGGATTCACCGCGGGCCCCCCATGAATGTTCTTAGGGTTAGATAGGGGGAGGGGGGGTTAACCCATTTAGACTGGGAACGCATTATTACGTATTATTTTGTGCTTTAACTATTGAAAAATAGCAAATATACAAGCTCGCAGCGAGCTTGTAGATCTGCTATTTTTGAAAAATCTTTGAAAATGTGCAAGTCTTTGAACGTTTCAAATCCTTCTAGGGTTTTTTTGAAAAACCTATGTTTCTATGTCAGTGGTGCTCAAACCTTTTCATGTGAAGGACCCTAAAAATGACATGTATTTGGCCACGGACTCCCATCTCAAAATATTTAGTTCCAGGGAAGCCCCAAAAGCAAAATTTGAGTTACAAATGTTTGCTTTAAAAACAAATATATTCAAAAATGTGCGCAACATTTTTCTCAACTTTTCAAAAATAGCAGATCTACAAGCTCGCAGCAAGGCACTGTAGCCCCGCGGTAAGCTTGTATATCTGCTATTGTTTCAATATCTGAAGTATAAAATAATTAAGGCCCCTCCACCTTGGGCCCTAGTAACAAAGTCCCACTCCCCCCCCCCCCTCCCTCTCTTGTGACGCCCCTGCACACACACACACACACACACACACACACACACACACACACACACACACACACACACACACACACACACACACACACACACACACACACACACACACACACACACACACACACACACACACACACACACACACACACACAGAGTACAGGTAGTGAGTTTTGGCACGTCACTGAAAGCGGAACACCATACAGAGGATCGGATGGAGAGATTATTTATAGAAGGTGACCTGGAGGTGCGGCGGCTAAATATAGAAACGGCAGGTGCCTGTGGACCGGTCACCCTCACACACACCCAACACGTCTGACCTCAAGGCTCAAGCACATCGGACACTGGACAAACAGACAAACATTAGGAAGCGCTCACACGCTCCCCTCTACATGTCTAATCTCAACACTTACATTTAGGGCTGTCACAATTATTACATAATCGTCTAATCGTGATTATTTGACATTATCGCAATTATGTTGTCATAATCGTCATAATCGTGAATGTTGAAAAAAGTCAGAAATAGTGGAAATAGCAGATCTACAAGCTCACAACGCGTCGCATCGCTACGCGTTGTGAGTTTGTAGATCGGCTATTTCCACTATCAATGTTATGTTTTTAAGTAGTAAGTTGTCAAATATGTCAGTAATGTATTTGTGTAGTTAGGTTATGTATCATATCTACCATATGCAACTTCAAAGCCCAAAACCAAACAGAAATTTAATTATCAAAGACAAAAACACAATTAAATCGTTAATCGCCAATTATTTGAGTGACAATTAATTGTCATGTAAAATGTCATATCGTGACAGCCCTACTTACATTACATTAGCCTTAGGGGTGGGTGATATGGTGAGGAATATCGTTGAGACGATACAATGCCTTCACGATATGCCTTTTCAGAGATATCGAATATATCGTGATCCAATGAGGGAGCCTTATAAAAAAAATTGCAGCGTCCATTTAAACCTGCATTTTGGTCTAAATCAGTACGGTAGTTCTCAAACTTTCAAATGTTAAGGTCTCCCCTTAACTCTGGCACTCTGACCGTAAGGGTCCATTTGGTTTCATTTGTACAGTATACTGTCAGAGTTACATACTTGTAGGGATCAATTTAGACCTCCCAAAAGGAACCCAGAGAGCCCCTGGACCCCACATTGAGGACCACTTTGTGTTACCTTGTACTGTAGGTGGTTATACTGTTAAGTCACTAGAAAAAAATAACCATATAAAAACAACATGAAAAAGAATCGTGTTAAAGCTTGGGAAAATATTGTGATATTGTATTTTATCCATATCGCCCACCCCTAATTGGCCTTCAAGCTAAATCCAAGTTCTAACTTCTACCCCTATCCACGGGTTTCCAACGCCCCATAGTGCATTGCGCAGACGCTGTACCGAGCTTCCGGCGCCGCAGCCGAGTGTGATTTACAAGCTCACAACGGGCTGCATCTGCGAAGCGACGTGAGCTTGTATGTCTGCTGTTAAACCGGAAGTGTGGTCCAAATAATCTCCAGTAAACTCCTGCGGAAACAGGTGGATACCCTCAGCCCATTCATTCTAGGTCATTTCGCAGTCCTTGTGAAGATACGGGATGGGAGTACAAAGGCAGATGCCAGTTTTGTTTTGTGCAGACAACTAGGGTCCCAAGATGATTTGCTTTGTGAGTAACAGTTTTTTCGCTCAACAGTAAACAGACCAACATACAGTGTATACAGGGTATCTACACATTTCTAAAGTGGCCATTTGAAATTCCTCTAAAATACTGTGTCAAAAGTAATCAACACACAAAAGATACAAAAAAAGAATTGTCAAATTGTCAAATATTGAGCTATTTTAACCCTAACCATCTTTTCATTTTTCCTCCCACAGTTTTGGTGGAATGCACTTGGGCCATATGTCAGATCGACCGGCTTAGTTTTCAAATAATTGTAGTGGAGTAAAAGTACAATATTTTCCTCTGAGTGGTAATGGACTATAAGTAAAATCACAGAAAAATTGGAAATACTCCAGTCAAGTAAAAGTGCCTCAAAATTGTACTTAAAGGGGAAGACCACCCATTTTCAATATTGAACTATGTCATTAATATACCTTAGAGGAGTTGTGTGGACATAAAAAAAAGTTCCCCCTCTTCTGTGTTGCCTAGAACTGGAGGATTGATTTGGGGGTTTGTATTGTAAAGTACAATGTGTGATGTCATCAAGTTGTAATTTGCAATACAAACCCCCAAATCAATCCTCTTCTAGGCAACACAGAAGAGGAGGAACTTTTTTTTTATTTCCACACAACTCCTCTAAGGTATATTAATGACATAGTTCAATATTGAAAATGGGTGGTCTTCCCCTTTAAGTACAGTACTTGAGTAAATGTTACTTTACACAACTACCGAGTACTGGAGTAAATGTACTTGCTTTCGAGCACTGATCCTCTCCTTCTAGGATCGGACGTCACCAGCTGTTCGGACCGTGTACAGCTGCGGTGGGATTATCTAGATTGGCAGAAATTATCCTATGCAGTCAATGCTTCCTTCATAAAGAACATAATGCATTGTAATTCAACATTTAAGGACGCCCTGTACTGACACAATGACCTATTGCTGACCTATATAGACTCAATAGATAGACTATAAAAGGATGCCCTTCTGTGTTATAATGTATTGTATTGTATTGTGTTGTAAAGTCTACTGTTGTGCGGTGATCTGCTCTGTTCTGCCCTGTACTTAGGGCTGTCACGATTATGACATTTTACATGGCGATTTTATTGTCACTCAAATAATTGCGATTAAGAATTTAATTGTGTTTTTGTCGTTGACAATTTCATTTCATTCATTTCTGTTTGGCTTTTAGGCTTTGAAGTCGCACATGGCAATCATGAGACATATCTTAAATATACAAAGAAATTACTGACATATTTGACAATTTTATACTTAAAAAAGAACATTGATAGTGGAAATAGCCGATCTACAAGTTCACAGCGCCTCGCATCGCAACGCGTTGTGAGCTTGTAGATCTGCTATTTCCACTACTTTTTGAAAGTGTTTGTAACTATATCAATATTGTTTCAACATGGAAACGATTATGACGATTATGCAAAATAATTTCGATTACCTCAAATAATTGCGATTAGACGATAATGTAATAATTGTGACAGCCCTACCTGTACTGTGTCTAAAATGACTTATATATATATATATAGTGCTAATAAAGAATTAATAATGCAGTAAGCAGTGGTCCATCGCAGTTCATTTGAAGTGTTGCAGTCCCTTCTGATGAAGGTCTCCTATATACATGTATACTTTTATAGTTTACATGTCTGCTGATTAGACTGCACCTTCGATACGGGCCTTTTGGATGTGCAGGAGCCACTTCTCTTTGTCATATATATATATATATATATATATACACACAGTAGGTGTCATGTTTAGTTTTTTTCCATCAACAGCGGTAGGTACAGCTGTAGCCACAGAACGAGAACTATTACAACGGGTGTGTTCCCATGCAAGCAGGTGCTTCCATTCTATCTCACGTCGTGATGCTATCAAACAGCAGTACGTCAACTGTTTAAACATTGTGTATCAGAGGTTTGAAAAGAAAAGGAGGTTGACTGAGAAATCGTGGCTCTCCTTTGTCCTCCCTTTTTCAACGGTTGTTGCTAAGTAACCATATCAGGAGGCAGGGTTGGGACGATAATTGCGTTCAACGATATTATCGGAATAATCAAAATATGCTTAAAACTTAAAATGCCACTTTTGTTAAACCACTTGAAGCATCCGTTTTCTGCGGGGGGCTATTTCCCCCCCCAAAAAATAGCCGATCTACAAGCTCACGATGGGTTGCGAGTTGCGACCAACCACCGTGGGTGGGAGAACCAATGGTTTCAGTGGGCTAAAGGTGGTTGCACACTGCTGCGTTTTTCGGGCCGAATATCGGAGTGAATTTCGGAGCGCGCAAATAAAAAAATCAACCTCACGTTGTGTCAGTCACGTTTGCACACTGCCGCCCGTTTCGCGCACCACTCAGTCCCTTGCTCTCTCTATCTCCCTCTCTCTCCTTGTCCTGAAAAACGCATTTCGCAACGAAAAACGCAGCAGTGTGCAACCACCTTAAGCCAGTGGTTTTCAACCTTTTCATATTTGAAGTGGGGACCCCCACCCTGACGAGCACTAAGAGCTGAAGCATTACATTTTGCATAACATTGTGAAAATAGCCTATCGCATTGTGGGGCGCTGTGAGCATGTACTGTAAATCTGCTATTTTCAGTTTCTAATGTTTAATTTGTAATTTTAGACGTATTAAAAAGCCCTTAAATTGTCACTTTAGAAATGTGCATATACCCTCTATACACTTGGTTTGTTCACTGTTGAGTGAGAAAGCAATGTTGCACATTAGGTTATTCATCTGGGGACCCCCCAAAATAAGTTGGGGACCCTCCTGGTTGTCCTGACCCACAGGTTGAGAACCACTGTGTGTGTGTGTGTGTGTGTGTGTGTGTGTGTGTGTGTGTGTGTGTGTGTGTGTGTGTGTGTGTGTGTGTGTGTGTGTGTGTGTGTGTGTGTGTGTGTGTGTGTGCGCGCGTGTATGTGCGTGGTGTAATCTCCCCGGTCCATATTAGTCTCATTGCTGCCCTGTCATCTGTGCGGTCATGTCATACCCGCCATACGCAAACACCACACACCTCTAATGTGGAAAGACATCACGCCTCCACACTGTGTTTACCTCTGTCTGGCCCGTCTGGGGGGTCTATGCTGATTGTAGGGTTGTGTGTGTGTGTGTGTGTGTGTGTGTGTGTGTGTGTGTGTGTGTGTGTGTGTGTGTGTGTGTGTGTGTGTGTGTGTGTGTGTCGTGCACATTTGTGTTGGTCTCATATCTAGTTATGCAACCACTGCCCTCTAGGCCTCTACAATGATAATCCCCTACCAAAACAGGAGAGAGAGAGAGAGAGAGAGAGAGAGAGAGAGCACAACAGTCATCTACGTAAATAAATACACAGGTCTGCAGTAAGTATTTCATATTGTCACTGTTGGGGGGGAAAACCTTGTATGTCCAAAACCGTTCCTTTTTCTAATGATTCTATTAACTCATTTCCTGCGATCCCCGTCGAAACCGGAGATTTCCCGCTGTACCACTCTGCGATGCCCGTCGATCCCGGAAATTTAATAAGCTTTAATCATTATGAAACAATTAAAAGTATGGTCGCTGTATATAGCCGCTTCGGAGACTTTAGGCCCGCCTCCTAACTGTATCCGGTCATATTTCCTGTTTAGACCGGATCTAGGTTTCCATATCCGGTCTGAGAGCCAATCGCAGCTTCCGTCCCATAGGTTTGCGTTGTAAACAGAGGAAGGAGCTGCACGGCCATATCATCGTCTTTTTTTACACGTTTTTTTTTATTTGATAGCTGTTTGATTCTTGTGCCCGCCTGGCATATGATCCGCGCACATATCGTCTGCTATGTGCGCGAATGTGTCCACGTGTTACCATAGCGCACAGCTGGCTGTTTCCAATGTTTTCTTATGTAAATACTGGCAGATTCAGCAGGATACAGCCTGGCAAAGAATTTGTCTATTCCAATGGATTTTTTATTTATTTCGAAAGCTGTCATCTTGTCTAGCGGTCTACTACATGAGTCACGCACAGATCATACACTATGCGTGCACGTGCCCACGTTAAAAGGTAAGGACAATTTGGCAGGAAAACAGTTCAGCCTATGTTTAAAATAGCAGCATATGAGTTAACAACATTTTAAAAAAGCGGATCGCCGACCTAAAGGCACGCGACACATAGTATCGAGCTTCAGATTGGCTAGTTTCACTACTTGACACTCTTGTATGATGAAGTAGGGTGTTAATTTACAGGGCAGTTGAAACTAGGGACGATGGGGTGATAAAAAACACTCAATGATCGTATCGTGGAGATTTCAGTTTTTAAATTATCCGCCGTCATGCACTGGGATCAATTCGCCTTTTATTTGCAGAGCTGCATATCCGGTACCTTTTAAAGCCTCATTGGTAAAACGGACCCGGATGTAATTTAAGTCTTTTTTTCACTCTGCCAAAAAAATAGCCAATCCACAAGCTTACAACACGTTGTGAGCTTGTAGATCAGCTATGTTTTGGCAAACGTTATGATGGACGATAATATCGTAACTCGCAATTTCTTTGGTCACAATAATCGTCATATGAAATTGTCATATCGTCCCATCCCTAGGTGAAACGTGGGGATACAAGGTTTCTGTCCGACAGTCATGATGTGCAACGTTGTGCTTCTTCGCCGGCGAACAACGCAGGACTTTGAATAGAGGCAGAAAAACACAGACCATTTACATAATACTATGAATAGAAAGAAAGCCTCTCTTGAAACAGATCATTATGAAATGAGGAGCTACCTGCTGTCTCAAATTTCCATGTTTGAACTTTGTGTGTTATTTAGTAAATGAATGACCCACTTGATCAAACTACAGCGTCATACAAAACTAAAGTATCAAAAGTAGCAGTACCTAGGGCTGTCAAGATTATGACATTTTACATGACAATGAATTGTCACTCAAATAATTGCCATTAACGATTAATTTGAGTATTTGTCGTTGACAATTACATTTCTGTTTGGCTTGTAGGCTTTGAAGATGCACATGGCAAATATGACACATAACCTAAATATACAAAGAAATGACTGACATGTTTGACAACTTTATACTTAAAAAAGAACATTGATAGAGGGAAATAGCTGATCTAGAAGCTCACAACGCGTCGCACGTGAGCTTGTAGAACGGCTATTTCCACTATTTTTGAAAATGTTTGAAAATACATGCACATTTTTCAACATGGAAACGATTGACGATTATGACAAAATAATTGCGATTAGACAGTTATGTAATAATTGTGACAGGCCTAGCCTCCCAACGCAGCTATTGTTCACATGACCCTTGAGCAAGACGTTTAACCCCCAGCCGCCGCTCAGTCAGCTGGCCACAACAGGTCACTCCCACGAGTGTGTGTGTGTGCGTGCGTTCGTGCGTGCATGCGTGCGTGCGTTCGTTCGTGTGATTATCTATCTACGGCCCTTCAGTTAACCCAGCAGGCAGTTGATGTAAATGAGAACAGCTTATATGAGTCATCTTGGCTACTTAAGTGTCAGACTGATGTTTTTTTTGGGGGGGGGAGAGTTGTTTTTGTGCCCTCTCGAACAAGTATAATTAGAATGGAATAGTGTGCGTGCGTGCGTGCGTGCGTGCGTGCGTGCGTGCGTGCGTGCGTGCGTGCGTGCGTGCGTGCGTGCGTGCGTGCGTGCGTGCGTGCGTGTCTGTGTGTGTGCGCGTGCGTGCAAGAGAGAGAGAGATGGAGAGACAACACTTCCTCATAGGAACAGTCTACAGATAAGGCAGATGGAAAAATCCTCCAACATGGATGTTTATGCGTGTGCGCGCGCAGACACACACACACACACACACACACACACACACACACACACACACACACACACACACACATATAAACAGAACCGATAGACAGAATCAGCAGACAGTTGTTATAATTATCGCCGTGTTTCTCTGAATGTCTGCCCGTCTAGGATAACTTGCTACAACCTGACTGGCTGACATATTTACCATCGAACCCTGGGCTTTACATCGCCCTCCCTCACCATTAGCAAGCGCACACAAACACACTTTGCGTGTGCACACACAACCTTTACCCTTTTCCACGCACACAAGGGTTTGATGCGTCATGCATTCTCTCATTGATTTGACCACTTAAACCCTATTAGGGCATGTGATTTTTGCGAGTCGACTTGCTGTCAGTAAAAATTGAAGTCGAGACGATGACGAGTTTGATGACGTCGTCGTCACAGGCCTTGTACTGTATGTCCCCAGATGATTACCTTAATGTGCAACATTGTTTTCTCACTCAACAGTAAACAAACAAACCAACATACAGTATCTGCACATTTCTAAAGTGACAATGTAAGGACTGTTTAGTACTTCTAAAATGACAAATTAAATTGTCAAATATTAGAGGCAGAAATTGTGAAAATAGCCGATCTACATGCTCAGGGTGGGGCGTCCCCAGTTCAAATATGATTATTTTGGGGGTCGCAGCCTAAAAAGGTTGAGAACCACTGCTCTATCCCTCACTCTCCCATTCTCCCCCTCTCCCCCCCTCTATCCCTCAATCGCCACATAACCGTGGCGATTGAGACGAGGTTGTGATCTGAGATTAGTTTGGTACAGATCTCATCAATACAGGGTTCATGTAGACATGAAATTACGCGCAGGACAAAGACTAACACACACTGGCTCAAACGTACTCGCATGTGTACGACTGTACGTTGGGATGCGACTGACTATTCTCCGTGCAATCTAGCTGATTCACAGCCAAATCGCCAAAAATCGCCATTTTGGGGGGGGGCTGAGGCAGCCAGATCGCCAAGCGTCGCCTTTCTGATCATTTTCTGATTTTTTGGGTATTTTTTGACATTTTTAGAGCAAAAACTGACCTTTCTAGGTTCATATAAGCTTAAGCAATGATTTTGCGATGGAAATGACGTCATAGCCGGAAACCGGAAATCGAGCGTTTCTCCAAAGTAAACAACCATATTTTTTTACATTGGAAGCCATTACAGCAACTCCGCTAAATCTCAGCATCAAAACGTCGGATTTTGATCCGGTTTGAAGTGTCTGTGCGTCAATAGAGGGTATGCGCGTGACATCATCATCATACCAGGAAGTTATGTGGGAACGCCTACAGTACTGAGTGGCAAAAAAACTACTTTCTGGACTTGATAGCCCATACACCAAACAGAAAAGCCCTATCTGATTGTATTAAACGACGTTAAACTCACTTTGCCACTCGATGTGCCACTCGATTTGCCATTCACTTAATGCATGCGCTCTATTGCGCATCTAAGGCCATGTCGCTAAGTTTTTTTAGACCATCAAGCGCGCGTATGGCGTGCACGGGTCCCGCGCTGTTCCATGTTAACGCTAATGCTAAGTGGATGCACAGGATGCTAATTTGAGGCCTTCTAGCAATCGCCAGAGACCTTAATCGTTGGCGACATCTAGTGTACACTATATAGACTACAGCCTACTAAAATGTCATGCATATGAGGGAGATCTACTGTGACTCTGAAAAATTAATAATATTCCTGGCAGTATAGGCGCACAAGCATATTGTAAATGGCTGTGAGTGAGCTAGCAGAGACAGGTGAGCCCTCGACACACGTGACAATACCAAACACAAAGATAAGAACACACTGTCGGTCAGAACAGCACCGCTCCTCCCTTACAGTGCACCCTTTACAACTCATCTGTGATGTTAGTAGATCAGTGTTGATTTCGTCGACTGTAACTATGACGAAAAATGTTTGTCGACTTTGTTTTTTTCACTGACGAAAACGAAATAAAAACGAAATAAAAACTAAGCTGTGATGACTAAAACTAAGACTAAATATATTGACAATTTCGCCAACAAAATAAAAATCGAACCTCTGTTCGAAGTGGAGCTGTGTGTGTGTGTGTGTGTGTGTGTGTGTGTGTGTGTGTGTGTGTGTGTGTGTATTGCAGTTGATGCTCAGGGCAGGCTAGACTCAACAGCACCTCTCTGGTCACCCAGGATCATGTGTACCGATTTTTGTGACATTTGAAGAAAATATGTAGGAAAAGGAGCAAAAAGTGTGTTTTGGAGAAAATTCAAGATGGCGGAAAATCTATCCTGGCGCAAATGGGCGTGGCCTATATGGGGAGATGCGTCTTGACCCAAGGAATCCAGGGAAAAAAGAATTTTAATTTTCCGATCTACGGTTCAAGAGTTACGGGGCAAAACGTAAAGTGGGCCGTTATAGCGCCACCATGAGGCCGAGTGATGTAATTATTTTTTGATTCATTCTTAAAATCATTATGAATCTCCTCTCCGAGGTTTGAAACTGTAGCTCCTATGGTTTACGAGAGAAAAATACTTGAAAGTGATTTCTTGCATTGTCCCATTATAAGTCAATGGGGACAATTAAGCGTCGTTTTTTGCCGATTACGTCGGCATGGTGAGGCGGATCGGAACGAAAGGTAATAGATCACCATTCCCGGCCGAGCCGCACATTTTGATGTATATATTGCGCGAGTGGCGTAAATGGTGCGGCACTAGTTACGCGCCGAAGTTTAGGCTACATACACGGACGGAGACAGACAGACAGACAGACCCACACACACGGCCACGTATAGGGAGCTTGTGTTCCACACAGCTCCAAAAACTAGACTAAAGGTTAGGGAGGGACTAGTGCTGAAGAGAGTCATTTTATGTCTGGTTGCTCTCAGGCGTTGCGTGCTGAAAATAGCAGATCTACAAGCTTGTAGATCGGCTATTTTCAGCTTGCAACCAAGTGTAAAATCAGTCATTACGATGCCATCAAGGATGCCAAAATACATTTTAGTTGACTAAATCAACTGTAGATTTAGTCGCCTAAAATCCTATGATATTTAGTCGACTAAAATTTGACTAAAACTAAAACTTTTATGGTGGTGACTAAATTATGACAAAAACTAAAAGACATTTTATTCAAAAGACTAAAACTAAATCAAATTGTTGTCAAAAACAACACTGTAGTAGATCTGGTAGGTCTGGTTTCCACCCTAAAGTATATGTATTTTTTATCAGAATCGAGTTATGGGCCCCTACCTGTTGATACTGTATGGAGGAGTTATGTACCAAATTGGGATCCTGATTTGTGCTGGGACACAGTAAGGTCTAATATTAGGTTATCTTCTAGGAATCCAGACTATCAACAGATTCATCAATTAGTCCATGGGCCATACGAGATGTCGGTATCGGAAAGGTGGCAAAGGTCAGTTTGTATGCATTTTTGAAAAGCTCTATATCTGTAGATTATATTTTGGTATGATAACCCTTTCTGAGACACAGCTAAATTGGTGTTATCAGCCGCTAGAGTTGGTGTCCCATTAACTTTACATTACAGGGGGAAAAAAGCAAAAAAATAATCTGCTTTAAGTAGCATATGAAGGGTCAAACTAGGTGTTTTTCATGATTCTGTTTTCCATAAAAAACATTCATTGGGCAAAAACGGCCCCCACAAAAGTGTGAAAAGTGATGACTGATCACTTTTCATCATTAAACCATAGTCTTGTGGGGCCGTTTTTTAGCCCAAGCCAAGGAATGTTTTTTGTGCAAAACAGATGCTTGCAATGGATTCAGAATCATGAAAAACCCCTAGGTTGACCCCTCATATGCTACTTAAATTAAAGCAGATTCTTTTTTTGCTTTTTTTCCCTGTAATGTAAAGTTAATGGGACACCAACTCTAGCGGCTGATAAAACCAATTTAGCTGCGTCTCAGAAAGGGTTATCATACCAAATTATAATCTACAGATATAGAGCTTTTCAAAAATGCATGATAACCTTTGCCACCTTTCCGATACCGACATCTCGTATGGCCCATGGACTAAATGTTTTGATATCATACTGTTTAGACCGATTATAGGTTCTTGGTTTACGTGTGATCTTGATTACCAAATACCATGCATTACTCTATGCATTCACTCTGGATTAAAAGTGTCTGCTAAATGCCTAGAATTGCAAATTGGATGCACCAATCAGGAAATCCAGGGCCGATTCTGAAATCGAATCTGTAGTATGATCATGTCAGGCGTTAATTTACAAAATAATTATGAAAAGGTTAGAATATGGAGACCAGGTTTCTGCCCGACAACAGTGATACCGCCGTTGTCGGGTGGAGGGAAACCTTGTATGTCCATGAGGCGTTGTGTACCGAAACGTTGCTCCTATTATTAATAAATTCTCTGAAACGGACAAGCGGCAGTTTGCGGGTCAGTCTGTATCTGTCTACTCGTCAGATCTCCTACCAAATGTCTAGTTACCCACGCACCTGCTAAAGAGGAACTGGGTGTGCGAAAGCCTTCTCTTCAAAAATGGTGACCTGAACTATGAACTAGTTCATATAGAAAGTGAACTTTCCCAACACTGGTGGAAAAAGCTCCTTCAGCAGCCTTTGCTTCTAGATTTCGGCGCATTTGCGGCGATAGTTCAGGCTTCTCTCACTTTCTCCCCGTCATGTATGTAAAATAATATTGCAGTATAAATGTCCTTTATTTGTATAGAGGGTTTCAATCAATGAATTGATCAATTGATCAATCAATCAATATCCATTAGCGATGGAGTGGTACACAGAGTTAACTGTGTACAAGAAAACAACTGGACCGATTCACCGAATCTAGCAGTGACACACGCTTTTCTCAAAGCGACTGTCAGCAGTCCCCAGACTGGGTGCACAAAAACACTTAAACCTCAGCTGTTCAGATCCCCCCCAGGCATCTGTACTTGGTTCCCTCCTTTTTTCCCCTCCATACCTTAATCTCTAATCATGTAAATAGCATATTCACAACCTTGAAAAGTTTGTACATGTTATTTTCCCTGTATATCTCCCCCCCCCCCCCCCCCCCTTCCCCCCAGAACAGGGACACTAATTAGGCTAATTAGTTCTACAAGGGCTTGGTTCTGATGCTAATCTCCCATTTGTAACAAAGCGAGTCGAGGTAATCCCGACGTGCACCACTAGTGACTAGACCCTATTAATTAAGGTCTGTGATGGGGGAATGAACCATCCGGTTTGGTGCAGAGCTGCTGGATTTTAAAACAAACAAAAGGCTTAGCTCGTAGCTGATAAAAAAGAGCACAAAGGCAGTGGAAAACACTTTCAGAAAGACGGATGACTGTTTAGCTCCATTGAACGGTATCTTTATACCGAAGCTCAACAGGATATTTCACTTTCAAACATGTTTTAGTCCAGGCGTTTCGGGCAGTATTTTGATGAAATCGTGCACTTTATGAAAGAAGCATGACATTTGGCACACAGTTAGAACATGCCATATGGAACATTTGTTTTGCAGGGAAAAAAATCCTTGGGCTAAAAACGGACCCCATAAAACTATGGTAGTCATCACTTTTCAGTTTTGTGGCGGCCGTTTCTCGGAAAGGATTGTTTTTCGTGCAAAACAAATGCTTGCATTGGATTCAGAATCCCGAAAAACACCTAGTTTGACCCCTCACATGCTACATAAAGCATATTCATTTTTTTGTATTATTTCACTATGAGAGCCCAACTTTGATTGGCTCCCACAAGTTTCCCAAGACAAATCTGCGATGGCCCTATAGCCAAAAATGTTCCATATGGCATGTTCTAACTGTGTGCCAAATTTCATGCTTCTTTCATAAAGTGCACGATTTTTGCCTGAAACGCTCTGACTATTTGGGGTAATTTTGACATCTACTTACAGTAGGCTTTTGTGAGCATCCCAGGCAGTTACAGGGGTTAAATCCAAAAGAAATCGCAAGACTGACATTTATTTTCAGACCATGTCCCAATATTTGATTCAAGAAACATGGCTTGCAGGTGTTTTTCTGATCTGCCTTCACTGAATTTTTGCCAATCCATGCTTCATTCTATAGAAGTTGCTTCATTTTATAGGCGTATCTTCTATTCTGAAGTTATGTTCTATTCTATTGCTAGTCTGGCCAATTCAAATACTCTTATCTTGAAATTATAACTGCTTTTTAGTTTGGAGATCACTTGACTAGCGTTTTGACTAATTAGCCCTATTCATGACCCGCCCACTCAGCAAATTTCTCAGCATCCCCCGGGTGCTGACATCAATTTAGAAGGGGAAACTATAACAGAAATAGCTGGACTTAAAGCAAACAAATCATTATTTCGAACGGTAAAGTAAATTATAATGCTTTGTGCCTTTTACTATCTTGTGTTCTTGATCATGCTAGCCGTATTTTATACTTTACTATTCGGAAATTGCATTACATTTGCGATTTCTGTGTTAACTCTATAGGCTTTAGTAGGATTCTCCCCTTCAAAACATGACTTCAGCACCCGGGGGATGCTGAGTGGGCGGGCCGTGAATAGGGCTAATTTGTCATTCACGCTGCGACCATCGCTACACCTCCCCCTTATTTTTGTATTTTTTTGCGGAATTGCACTGATCTCAGAAATTGCCCCAATGAAATCCTCAAGACTGAAATCAACTGAAATTAACCCCTGCAGTTACTGTAGATATTCATTTTATCAACCCAGATCAGCCATTTTCATCAAAGGGATTTGGGGTTGAGGGGGGGGGGGGGGAAACTAGGGGGCAAAGTACAAACCTCTGAGGGACTCCACTCCATCCAACGGAGTAGGGTTTAAGTATCTATTATTAAAGTATTTCGATTTATAAAATGGTCTCTCTCTCTCTCTCTCTCTCTCTCTCTCTCATGTAAACGGTTATAGTCTGTAGGTCAGGGCTAAGGATACAATCACACACTGTCACTCAATGACGCACACACCCGCGCACGCAATGCGAGCGCAATTTAGAACAGTTGTAGAACGAATAGTTACAAACAAGCAGCCCACACAAACACAATTCATACAGCTGTGTGACTGTGAAAATTGGCATTGCTTGGAGGGTACACACACACACACACACACACACACACACACACACACACACACACACACACACACACACACACACACACACACACACACACACACACACACACACACACACACACACACACAGTTAGTCAGGCTAGACAAGCTTGGGTGCATCTGGTGGTCGAGAGAGAGAGAGAGAGAGAGAGTGCGAGAGAGAGAGAATGACAGCAGAGTAAAGGAGACTTGGTGAGGAGACGGAATGGAAAGCAAAACAAAGGAATAAAGAGAGGAGAAGAGGAGGAAAGGAGACAGAAGAGAGGGAGGGAGGGAGGGGAGAGGAAATGAGAAGAAAAGTAGAGAGAGAAGCGAGGAAGAGAGAGGAGCGAGAGATATGGAGGGAGAGGCAAGCGAGAGACACGTAAGAGCAGGGACGTGCAGAGAATGTTAGAATGGCAGGGGCTGAACTATCTCAAAGGGCCTTTTGGTGAAAATATCGAAAGCTAGACCATGAATGCTATAGTGAAAATAGCAGACCTCCAAGCTCACAACACGTCGCAGCTATTTCCGGCTATTTTCACTATAGCATTCATGGTCTGGAGAGGGCACTCTTTTTACAGCCTGATAAAAGGGCAGGGGCTCAAGCCCCCTTTGAAGTCTATGTGTGCACGTGCCTGTGTGAGAGACAGAGAGACGTGCAAGAGAGAGAGAAAGAGCGAGAGTGGTCGAGAGAGAAAGAGAGAGCGAGAGAGGTCAAGAGAGAGAAAGGGAGAGAGAAAAAGACACACGTGAGAGGCTGGAATGGCATGTTTATCTGTACACTTCATACTCAAAGCCAATTCTACGAGTGTTTCACAGCAAGGAGAAAGAGACGGGTTGAGAGAGGGACAAAGAGAGACAGAGAGACGGGTTTAGAGAGAGAGAGTGTGTGTGTGAGAGAGAGACACACACACACACACACACACACACACACACACACACACACACACACACACACACACACACACACACACACACACACACACACACACACACACACACACACACACACACACACACACACACACACACACACACACACACACACACACACACACACAAAACAGCAACATAAGAGCACAGTCAAATCTCACACACAAACATGCGTGCGTAAACAGCTCATGAGGTATTTACAGTATTAGACATACAGTGCTATAATCAAAGCTGAGAGCCAGTCTGTCAGGAGGACTGAGGTCAGCTGAGGAGACATCAAACCACCGTAGCGTGTTTTCCCACCGTAACGCGGAGCCTGGCCAATCACCAAATGTCACCCGATTAGTCTCGCTTGCTATCGTTTTCATTGATTGAGCATTTACGTCACTGACGCGACACCGTTTAAATTACATTAGCAAACCTTAACTCTGTGTGTTCTTTATAAAGGGCCAATACACAGTAGCTACTTCAGGGCCAGACATTAACTTTTTGAGGCACTTGTCCTTTGGACAAGTGCATTTCCCATTCACTTTTCCAGACATTTCACAGTCATTTCTTTTTTTATTTGGCAAATAAATAAGAGCCCCCTTGGCCCCCTCCACCCTCCACTCCATAGTAAAGGTATATATGTCTGCATACGGCACAAATCTGATTGGAGCGTCACAGAAAGAGAGAAACCAACGGATACAGTAAGTACATTTTTAATGAACTTGTCCATAAAGATTAATTAGTTGTCCTGGACAGAAGGACAAGCCTTAATGTCATGCCCTGGCTACTTTATTTGTGTGTGTGTGCGTGTGCGTGTGTGTGCGTGCGTGTGCGTGTGCGTGTGTGTGTGTGTGTGTGTCTCCATGTTGGGCATAGGTGAACATTTTCAAACCATTAGTAAAAAAAAATCACTCAAGATTGACAGGTGTGTGTTTGTGTGTGTTTGAGACAGAGAGAGAGAGAGAGACAGAGCGAGAGACAGAGAGAGAGAGAAGGGGGCATTGAGTTGACATACGATGCAGTCAGTGAGTCAGCCTCCTAACCGTAACAGTGCATGTTGACTCTGTGCCCGTGTGGTATTCACAGTAACCGTCAGACACGCCACAACCAACTGAACACGCTTCACACGCTGTTCCACATGGCTCTAACCGTTTTCCCCCCACACTAGACCAGCTCAGCATCACGGCTAGGGCTGTCACGATCATGACATTTTACATGACGTGTAAAATGTCGTGCAAAATAATTGCAATTAACAATTTAATTGTGTTTTTGTCGCTGACAATTACATTTCTGTTTGGCTTGTAGGCTTTGAAGTTGCACATGGCAGATATGACACATAACCTAAATATACAAAGAAATTACTGACATTTGACAACGTTATACTTAAAAAAGAACACTGATAGTGGAAATAAGCGATCTACAAGCTCACAGTCACAACAGATCTGCTATTTCCACTATTTGGACTGGGTGCTGGATCACAAGAAGCTCAACATGTAATGAAAAAGATCTAAATCTGCAGACCAGTGAATGAAGTACTCCCGTTTGCAGAATGTATTCGTTATCCGGTAACGTTTCGAGCTCCAGGGCTCTTCCTCAGACTTTAAACGAAGGTTTTTATTGTGCAGATTTTATTCTCTTTTATTAGAAACAAAATCATGCCACGGCTGCTGTACTGATGAAAAGCAAAGATGTGTTTTTGCATCATTGGCGTGGCGGCGTCTGAGAGTTACCGTACAATCTTCCGATCTTTGAGAGGGACTGCATGTCTGTCGGACTGAACCCAGGTCCATCCAATATCGACACACATGGTTCTGCCGTGACGAATTTAAATGGGACACCGTGGAGTCTGTGACGCACGCCTGCTGACGGCCGACTAACCTCGCCTACCAGGCTTTCTGGGGGAAAGCCTGGTGTTCGTTCACAACAGGCCGTTTGGTTTCCGCCTAAAGCGCGGAAACCACTAGAAGAAGCGGCGTCGATTTGATTTGGTTCCCCCGTTTGTTTCCCCAATCCCTATTAAAATTGCGGCATCGATTTGATTTGGTTCCCCCGTTTGTTTCCCCAATCCCTATTAAAATTGCGGCATCGATTTGATTTGGTTCCCCCGTTTGTTTCCCCAAACCCTATTAAAAATGCTCGAGTAGCCTAGTGTAGTCTTGCCAGTCGCTAACAGTTGGACTAAAAGATGCATATACCAAACAAATTTTTCAAAAGCAAAACTACTCAAGGAGTTTATTGAATAGGTAGGCCTTAAAAGTATGTCCTTGAGCGCAAGGGAATATTTTGGGTTAAAACTGAATCCGGTTTGATCTTTCCGGCAAAATGTAGTCCTTTGAGTACTACATGACGTGTTGTGGTTTCCGCTCCAGACCGGTTACAACCCCGAAAAGTGAAGTGATCCCAGACTAACGGCCGACTAGGGATGGGACGATAATCGTAATTATCGTTTATCGTGTTAAAAAAAAAAACGCTCACGATCCTCATATCGCGCAGATTTAAAAATATCGTGGAATTGTCCTCGTCATACGCTGCGATCATTTCACCTTTGATCCACTTAAACCCTACAATTGGTAAAACACACCTGTAAACATACTTGATACGGTCCTTTTTTCACTCTACCAAATCTCTTTGGCAAAAAATAGCTGATCTACTAGCACACAATGCGTTGTGACGCGTTGTGACGCGTTGTGAGCATTGTATCGTGATAATATCCTAAATCGATATTATTTTGGTCACAATAATTGCGACATGACATTTTCGTATCGTCCCATCCTACGTCCGTCACTTGAGAGAAACTAACTAATACTGACACATCTGTTATAAACACTAATGCAGGGGTAGGCAACCTTAGGCACGGGTGCCAAGTGCCAACATTGGCATAGTGGAGGCCTGGAGGGTCATCACTGGCACACTGGCATAAGTGTCAGAGAGAGTATTTCTGGTTTCAAATACATTATTTAAAAAATATATTGCTCCCTCATATCTGTATGCAAAATCTACTTTTATTCAAACTGAACTCTGACTGGTTTGGAAGTCTGGGAGATTTGGTGGGTTATTGCTTGTCTAACAATCGTTACAATGTGCTGATGTGAATACCTCAAAAGAAGAAGCAGGGGAAAAGGTTGTTTTATTTAGAGACAATACAAATCTGTTGAAAATATCTTTGATGGTGGTCATAATTAAACTTAATGTTGATATGGCACAGTGACTATCAAGAGAATAAAAACATGGCACTTCACGTCAAAAAGGTTGCCGACCCCTGCACTAATGTGTAGTGCATTCCTCCTTCAAGCATTCTTCACTTAGACGCAGTCAGTGGCAGTCGTGAGTCAAAAAGTAAAAGGCATTCTCTTTTTTTTATGAGAACGTCTCGCCCCTCCCATTTCTCATCCTCTTGGCAGTACTCAAAAATATGAATAAAACCCCCTTCACCCGCTTCTATTTTTACTTGTTCCCTCATCTGACCCTCTAGTCTAGAGCAGTGGTTCCCAAAACGGCACACTGGTGGTCTGCCATAACAGTCCAGGTGTGCCTTGGTGATTTTGTGACAGCCACACATCAATGAAATACATATACAACTATACAGAATGTCAGTAGGAGCGAGATCATTTAGCGACCTACAACTGGGTTGCAACCTGGTCGGTAGTTTTCACCAACTCGGTTGCTAAATCCACCGACTGGGTTGCTAAATCTACCGACTGGGTCGCTAAATCCACCGACTGGGTCGCTAAATCCACCGACTGGGTCGCTAAATCTACCGACTGGGTCGCTAAATCCACCGACTGGGTTGCTAAATCTACCGACTGGGTTGCTAAATCTACCGACTGGGTTGCTAAATCTACCGACTGGGTCGCTAAATCTACCGACTGGGTTGCTAAATCACCGACTGGGTTGCTAAATCTACCGACTGGTCGCTAATACCGACCAGGTCGCTAAATCTACCGACCGGGTTGCTAAATCACCGACTGGGTTGCTAAATCTACCGACTGGGTTGCTAAATCTACCGACTGGGTTGCTAAATCACCGACTGGGTTGCTAAATCTACCGACTGGGTCGGTAGAGTCGGTAGATTTAGCGACCCAGTCGGTAGATTTAGCGACCCAGTCGGTAGATTTAGCAACCCAGTCGGTATATTTAGCGACCCAGTCGGTAGATTTAGCGACCCAGTCGGTGAAAACTACCGACCAGGTTGCAACCCAGTTGTAGGTCGCTAAATGATCTCGCCCTCTCTCCAGAATGTTATTGAGGTGTATACATCTTAAATATTTTTTTCAACCTGGTGTCCTTATTTTGTCATATGTATGTTATTTAATTTAATTTATCTGCATACTTTCTATGACGTTAGTCTCGTGTGACATTAGTCTTGTACTACGGACATAAGGACATAGGGACACACAAAGCCAGACCTGGCAGCGCTTAGCGCCGCTCAGAAATACAACCTCACAGCGCATTGCATGCAACTTATTGTGAGCTTGCAGATTGGCTATTTTTGCTATGTGTAGATTTTGACTTGTCGCCCGGTGTGCTGCGGGCACTAAAACGGTGTCAACATTCGTATATCATGTCCTTGAGAACCAGTGTTCTAAACCTGTATACATGTACTCTTTGCTAGTGGCTACTGGTTGTCATGTTTGTTATACACACACAGCGACTGAAGCTTGTTCCACAGTTGTTCTGTTGGCTGTGGCCTTGCGTCGTCCAGTCTGTCGGGCAGAAACCTTGTATCTCCATTATGTTTTTTTTATGTAAATTAATGCCCTACTTAGCTCACAGCGCGGCACCGAGTGCCGTGCTGCAAGCTTGTAGATCTGCTATTTTTGAAAAATCATGACAATTTGAGCAAGTCTTTGACTATTTTGACCCGATTCTATGAATGTCTCCTAAATCCTAAAATGTCAGTGGTGCTCAAACCTTTTCATGTCAAGGAACCCCAAAAAATATGTGTATTTGGCCACAGACCCCCATCTCAAAATATTTAGTTCCAGGGACCCCCAGAAGCAAAATTTGAGTTGAGATACAAATGTTCGCTTTAAAAATACATATGTTCAAAGATTTGCAAAAATGTTCACGACTTTTCAAAAATAGCAGATCTAAAAGATCGCAGCGCGGCACTCGGTGCTGCGCTGTGAGCTTGTATATCTGCTATTTTTCAACAGCTAAAATAATTTGAGTAATTCTTAATGGCTTAAAACGGTTTTGTTGCAAGGAGTTGCGACCGGTTGCGTTGGTGCAGTCCAGCCTCGTGTGTGTCTGTTTTCATGAACATTGAAATAATGAAAAGCAAGAGTTTGTGACTAGTAGTAAGTAATAACTAACTTTCTTCCTCCCATTTCCAAAAAAGTCACAGTTTTGGACACAAGAGGTGTCCGCCCGACAAGCAATGGCATGTAAAATGTAAATTAGTGCAGTAAAGAGATTTTCCAGCGGGTGTCTGGGTTGATCATTGACCTGCTCCACTGGGAAAATGCTGGACATGGAAAAAAGTTGTTTATGGGATCTGAGGGGATGAGGGGGATGGTGTGTGTGTGTGTGTGTGTGTGTGTGTGTGTGTGTGTGTGTGTGTGTGTGTGTGTGTGTGTGTGTGTGTGTGTGTGTGTGTGTGTGTGAATGACTGCTTTTGTATAATATGTGTCTGTGTGCATTATATGTCTGTGTGATTCTGCAAGAGTTCATTTGAGCGTGCACGTGTGTGTGTGTGTGTGTGTGTGCGTGCGTGCGTGCGTGCGTGCGTGCGTGTGCGTGCGTGTCCGTGTGTGTGAGAGCACGCACGTAGGCGCCCGGTGCTGTAGCTGCTAGCATAAATATTTACATGAAGAACAGTAGGACAGTGTCCAACACCCCCCCCCACGCACACACACGTGCAAACACGCACACACTCATGCACTCATGAGCGCGCACACACACCCCTAAGTGTCAGTGCACAGATAGGAACCGGATCCCAGTCAGACACTTGCGGTAATTGTAACAATAGAAACAGAACACCAGCGGGGAACGTTTACCAAGCCCAGGTGGTGTAAAGTAACAAAGTACTAGGGATGGGACGATATGAAAATGTCACATCACGATTATTGTGACAAAACAAGAAATCGTGATTCACGATATTATCGCGATAATCAAAATCCATTATCCTGGGGGCGAACATTTGCCCAAAAAAATGCAGATCTACAAGCTCACAACGCGTCGCGGCGCGTTGTGAGCTTGTAGATCGGCTATTTTTTGGCAAAGACATTTGATAGAGAGTGAAAAAAGGTATGTACAGGTACCTGTATATTATAATTACCTTTTACCAATTATAGAGGGTTTAAGTGGTACCGGATATGCAGCTTGACAAATAAAAGGTGAATTGATCCCAGTGCATGATGGAGGACAATATCACAATAAATTAAATCTCCACGATACGATTATCGTGTTTTTTTATCACGATAAACGATAATATCACGTATCGTCCCATCCCCACTAAGTACTTTGGGTCAATACATGCTATTGGTTGGGAGCTTGTCAATCAAGCTAGCCACGCCCCTCCTACGGCATATGCTATTTTATCAGGCGACTGGAAGCATAAAGTATTCGTGAAAATGTTTATTAAAGGTAATAAAATCAAGTGGGAAGTTGAGAGCAAAAACCCATTCACTTGAATGGCGCATAATCCTTTTTGGCAACAGCAGGGGGGAACAGTGAAACTGGAGGCCATTCATATGAACTTTCTCTTGAAGTCTCTTCTTATATCGCCTCACTGACAAGGATTTTGACTTGATGGACCAGATTCAACTTATCCCCTATGAGCAAGCAGGCAGGCAGGCTCATAAAGGATCTCATATCTCGTGAAAGCATTGTTTCAAAGGTGTGCTTCTGCATTTAAAGGACAACTTTAGTTTTTTACAACAAGGGTTCATATTTTAGATTGTAATTAAAGAATACTAGAAGCTGGGCCGCCCTTCGGGCGGCCCAGCGTCTAGTCGGCGACCTGGCCAACTCGGGAACGATGTAAATAGGGAATGAATGCCCCGCCCTTTAATGCAAACCCCATTATACCTGTTGTCATATGATGTTGTCATAGGACTCCATATGTCTTGACCATCTGTTTGCCTGTGTCCATTTATGCCCATATATGGAGATATCTGTATCTGTCTGTCTGTCGGCGTCCATTTTATGTCCATATATGGAGATCACTGCAGATATAATCCTGGGTCCATTTTATGCCCATATATGGCCATATATGGAGATCTCTGTATCTGTCTGTCTGTGTCCCTTTATGCCCGTATATGGAGATCTTTGTGATTCTGCGTCCATTTTATGCCCATATATGCCATATATGGAGATATATTTTTATCTGCGTCCATTTTATGCCCATATATGAGATCTCTGTCGCTTTTTGTTTGTTTCTTCTTTAAGCATATGGAGATATCTGTTTATATGCGTCCATTTTATGCCCATATATGAGATCTCTGTCGCTTTTTGTTTGTTTCTTCTTTAAGCAGAATACGCAGCCTGCTTAAATCTGCATCATTCAAGTCATCCTCCCAGTCCCACGCTTTGTTGCTTGTCTTATGTTTGTCTTGTCTCTTTTATTTTCTTTATCTTTTTTGGAGCGGACCCCATTAATGCAAACCCCAATATACCTGTTGTCATAGGACACGTTTTGACCATCTATCTGTTTGCCTTTATGGTGATTCCGAACGTTTCGCGCCGGCGTACGTGATGTCAGAGCCTTTTATGAAGTGATGTCACAATGAGTCAGCGCTTGCGCCGATTTCCTCCGGAACAGCCTGATGTCAACAATCAGCTCTGCATAAGGAGATTCCAAACGTTTTTCGCCGGTTTCGAAAAACCGTGCGTCGGGTCGAGGCTCGGCACTGCACTCCGCGCCACGTCGGGGAACGCGCGTGCCGAATCTGAAGCCGGTGGGACGAACGGTTCTCGAGATACGCGGGTTACATACACGCAGAGATTTGTCGCATTTATAGATAGATAAAAGATGAGTGTTAAAATTATTTCATTAACTTCTTTCTATTGTTTTAGAGATTCTTATTTCAGTGGTTGGGGCATGCGTACAAGTGGCTAAATATGTCATTTTACACAGAATAAGGCATTCCCAAGATACAACACAACCTTTCATGGTTGGATGTGACTTATGGGGGCTTTTTTTGTCTAAAAAGACATATTTAGCCACTTGTACGCATGCCCCCATGCGTACGCATGCCCCACATTTTAGCACGGTAAACGCGATATAACAATAGAACGAAGCAAATGAAAACATTTTAACACTCACTTTTTCTTTCTCTAATTACAATCTAAAATATGAACCCTTGTTGTAAAAAAACAAAGTTGTCCTTTAAAAAAAAAATACCAAAGACACTTGCCCCGGTGACTCAGCCAGATAAGTGCACAAACAAGTCACATGAGAGCCCCCCCCCCCCCACACACACACCCCCGACTTTGAAATCCAACTTGTGACGCATGCAGCCAATAGCCCCCTCCTACACTATCTTAATAAATAACCTTTAAAAATAGCCCCGTCACGTACATGTTGACCTAAACTGCCTCTCCCGCCATGTCATAACCCATGTCATAACCGCATTCTTTGAAAGAATGCGAGCAAAGAGAGCGGAGCAGTAAAACTAATTAAGTCATAATGTGGTCGCTGGTCGGGTGGAAACCTTGCATGTCCCAACCGGTCCCTTTTTATTACAATTTTGTTAAACATTTTAAAATTGTGAAAATATCAGATCACGTCGCAGTGTTGTGAGCTTGTAGATCTGCTATTTTCACTACTTGTGTGGGTCACTCTTATGTATGTATGTAAGTATGTCTCACTCTAATTCGGCAAGGATATTCACAAATACTTGTGAATATTCACAAAGCCTAAAATTACCCAGAAATCATCCTGTAGTCTAGAGATAATGCTCTTCAGTGACATCCCTCTGAAATGTCAGTAGGGCATGAATTTACGAGAAAGAAAAACGTGGAAAATATAGTTGTGCCGTTAAGAGCTTTCTGCCCGACAGCGACAATATCATGGTCCCGACCCCCGGAGACTAGAGGGGCTTAAACAGGACGTGAATGGACTCCCGCAGGACCTGAACGGGATGCACAAAAATCTCTCTAAAATAAACCCAGAAAACTCCAAATGCTGCTCCTCCCCCTCTCATCTAACCACTGACTTCCTCCGTGTGATGTCATGATGCCTGGCCTAGCTGCTTTCTATTGGTTCCATCCCAGGGTTTCCCAAAGTGGGTGCCGCGGTGACACCCTAGGGTGCCGTGATGCCAGTTTTGATAATATTTGGAATTCATCAATATCACTTCAGTTTAACCACCCAGACCCTCTATGCTTGGTAAAACAGACCTGATTTGCACTGTACTTGATGAGTTCATTTTCCTCAACTCTCTTCACCAAAACCGAGGAAGGGCGAGCTCCCAGAGTGTCCACGACCGCAGACTTAGACGCGTCCTCTCCACGGACGAAACGCAAATTAGAGGCGACCGCGAATGCTACTTTTGATACTTTACGTGTATTTTGATACCAACACTTTTGTACTTTTACAAGTAAATGTTGAATTCCGCATTTTTAGTTGTAACAGTATTTCTACATTTCAGTATTTATACTTTTACTCAAGTCAAGAGTTTTTCCACCACCAAGGTACCCACAATATTCTATATTATTGTCACTATTCCAGCAAGGATAATCACAAATATTTGTGAATGTTTACAAAGCCTAAAATGACAGGCATCCGGTGGCCTACTGGTCAAGGCACATACCACATAGGCATGGTTGCCGCGGCGTCGCCGGTTCGATTCCTGATCTGGACGACCTTTGCCGCATGTCACTCCCCATCTCTCTCTCTCCCCATTTCCTGTCGGTTTACTGTGCTATCAATAAAGACATAAAAGCCCCAAAAAATACTTTTAAAAAAAGCCTAAAATGACCCGGAAATAATCCGCTGGAGATAATGATCTTCAGTGACATCCCTCTGAAATGTCAGAGTAGATCACAACGTGTGTGTGCGTGCGTGTGTGTCCGCGCGTGTGAGCGTGCATGCGTATACTTGCACGCACGTTTGTGGAGCTCAAGGCGCTCTCTAAGCTCACAGGAAGCAATCGCACGATGAATGCAGCTGCCTCCTAGGACAAGAATAGAAAACGTTACTTTCTGTCTGCCTGTATAGTCAGTCAGTCAGCCAGTCAGTTGATCAGTGAGTCAGTCTTTCAGATTCAGTCAAGTCACTCTCATATGTGTCTGTGACTATGACGGCTCACGCTGCCATATCTCTTTTCCCCTCGTATCCACCTCACCCCCCCCCCCCCCTCCTTCTTCGTTTGCGCGTCGCCTGTCCTCGCGTGGTTTTCTCGCTGCCGCCGCCAACGTGTGCATGTTCCAACGGTCGTGCGGAAGTGCAAAGCGGTGTTTGTCCGTGTCACAAGAGAGAACACATCTGAAGACGTGCAGCAACCATCTCCCACCATCTGCCTCTCTCTCTCTCTCTCACTTTCCTACTCTTCTGTCAGTATTTTAGGTTTCCTTTTCTCCCGTTCTCTCTTTTCGGTTTTCTTTCTCAATCGAATTACATTGATTAAATTCAATGGAGCTTTATTGGCACCAGAAAATATATGTTTACATTTTTGGCTTACTCCCTCTCTGACTGTCATGCTCTGTTGACAGTCTAAACAGTGGCTATTTAGCCAGCAGCAAAGGCAATGTTGTACATCAGCACTGAGCACTGGGGCAAAGGCCTGATGTATATAGGCTACTTTGTTGTATTGCTTCTGTGCCATGTAAAGGAAATAGCCGATCTACACAGTACACACCAGTGTTGATTTCGTCGACTAAAACTATGACGAAAAAAGATTGTCGACTGTGTTTTTTTCACTGACTTCAGCACGCATGCCAAAATACATTTCAGTTGACTAAATCAACTAGATTTAGTCGCCTAAAATCGTATGATATTTAGTCGACTAAAATTAGACTAAAATTTTTCAGGTGACTAAATTGTGACTAAAACTAAAAGACATTTTATTCAAAAGACTATGACTAAAACTAACTAAAAACTAAATAAAACTATGCTGTGATGACTAAAACTAAGACTAAATATATTGACAATTTCGTCAACAAAATAAAAACTAGAATAAAACTTTAGGGAGGGACTAGTGGAGAAGAGAGTCATTTTATGTTTGGTTGCTCTCAGGTGTTGCGTGCTGAAAATAGCAGATCTACAAGCTCACAATGCGTCGCAGCGCGACGCGTTGTATTTTCAGCACGCATGCCAAAATACATTTCAGTTGACTAAATCAACTAGATTTAGTCGCCTAAAATCGTATGATATTTAGTCGACTAAAATTAGACTAAAATTTTTCAGGTGACTAAATTGTGACTAAAACTAAAAGACATTTTATTCAAAAGACTATGACTAAAACTAAATCAAAATTTGCTGTCAAAAACAACACTGCTTCTGTGCCGTGTGAAGGAAATAGACGATCTACACACTTACTATGTGTCACATCACAACGTATTACAAGCTTGTAGATCTCTGTTTTCGGTGTGCGACTCCTGTACATGGTACGACGGAGAGCACATTAAACACTACACTAACAGCGTCTCCATATATGACTGGTGCCACACACACTCACTCTCACGTGCACATACAGCGGTTTCCCCTTTTGGCTCTGCCACATTTTTTGCGCCGCCGCCACAGTGTGACATGGCCGTGTGAAATGGTTGGCATTTTAAAAATCACAGAATGACTAAATTGTAGCGGAGACAGCCTCCGCAGAGGGCGTTCCCGCACCATCTTTAGCTGAAGAAAATGCACTTCATCCACTAACCCCAACCCAAACCAGCAGTGTGAAGTTCATTTGAGCAATTCATACAGACGTTCTACAGTACAGCAACAGCACTGTACTGTATGTCAGCATCTATTGCAGTCTTTTTCACACTGCAATCAAATGCCTGCCGTGATACGATTATGGAGATGAAAAACCTACTGAAAGGACGAGCCTTAAATGTATATACTGTACATGTTTGCAAGCTAAAATACGATGCTTGCTGTGGTGTAAAACAACATACTGTAGTCTTTTATATCAACAGGAGATACCTGAACTTTAAGCCTATTTTACCATCCATCCATTGTTTCTGTTCGAACACAGCAGCAAGATTTGTGAACTGTTGCGACAAAAGAAGGCTAGAAACACAACCACCCTAAGGACTACAAACCATGGATTGACATCTAGACCTACTGCACACATACAGTATGAAACAGAGCTGCTACTTTTAAATGCATTTAGAGAAAAAATAATGCTGTTATCTGTTCCAAAAGCTTTATACCCTGTACATATAAAATGGCACAATGCGACATAACTCTGTTTACACAATGCTGTACCCCCTCCCAATGTATATATGTTCCCCATTTTCAACTGTTTTTATTTTGTTTGTGACACTTGCTTTGGCAATGTAAACGTATGTTTTCTCAAGCTCCTTGAATTGAAATTGAATTGTTTCTGACCTGACTGACGTACTATATGAGCACCTCCTGATTCTCCTCACTGCATGGCATGTAGGGATGGGGACGATAAAAATATAGAATAGACCGGATATTGTTTTGTTTGGGTTTTTCTTTTTCACAAAAGGGGGCCAGGAAATTGTTTATGTAATCATGCTTTCATAGTCATATGGTACAGTAGGTAAACCAGAGACCACAACAGAGCATAATAGGAACCAAGATGTCCTTTGACAGTGGTAAAATTGTGAATTGGCCAATCGAAAGGGGAAAAGCAGCTACAGTACACCAACCATCTGTGAATGTGGAGAAGAGGACCATACGATGCAGCACTGCCTTGTCTGCCCTCTACTACCCAACCAGTGCAGCTTAATAGACTGCACTGGTTGGGTTCAATAATAATGCAAAGGACTGTGTAAAGAAATGGAAAACTGTCATACAACCACATGCTTCCAAGACACGAAAAGAAGAGAACCACACACACACACACACACACACACACACACACACACACACACACACACACACACAGCTGATTATGACAAAATAATCATGATTATGTCAAATTATTGCGATTAGACGATTATGTAATAATTGTGACAACCCTACACACATACACACAGTCACACACACACACACACACGTCTTTGTTCAATATTCTAAATAGAAATGTTGTGTTTTTTGAATGCTGGGTAAATCACAGCTACAGTGTTAAAGAACTTGGGCTTCTAACACCGTGTACCAGCTGCATGGAGAAAATAGAACGGTTGGCACCCCACCCTCGCTGTTAATTCAAAGGATCACACCTCCGTCAATACATGTCATTGTCTATTCACAGCTCTGTCCATATTGTACATAAACATAAGCCCTCTCCCCAGGGGTGTAGCACACATTTCTGAGCCCCGTACAAATCAGTCTCCATTGGCCCTCCTTCCATTCTCTGTAAGTGACTAAAAAGCAGGTACTGTAGTCTTAAGGGGGTATCAAAGTACAGTCTGCGGTGATAGCGTCTTTTGAAGTTAGAAAACTACAACATTACATCATTAGCTGCGGTGAAGAGCCATCACCACGGACCTAGACATCTCTCCTCTGTTTTTACTTTCAGACATCTCTCGTTAACTGATTGGTCGATCTTGACCCCTAAGTAACAAGAAATCTTGTGAAATAAAATGTTGTCAACCAATCATCAAGGATGATGATACACGAAAGAAGAAGAAGAAGTGTGCCCCCTGGTTTCAGAGTCACGGACTGACGGTGATAGGACTTCACCGTGAGTCACTATGATGGCCTCCACTTGTTTTCTCATTTTTAGGTGATAGCTTATCACCTAAAAGTTGAGGTCAACTTGCACTATGATAAAGCCTACTGTACTAGTAAGAGTACATATTGCAGTCTGTCACATAGTCGTTTTAATCCGTTTTAGGATCCAAACACAATGTTGTAGTTTAAGTGAACGCTGAAAACAGCAACTACAACACGAGGACAATTTGACAAGAATATAAATAAAACTGAGGAGTACACGAGACATTTTGAATACTGCCGCTACAATGTCAGATGGCAACCAATGCCAATCTTCTCTCTTTTAGATCAGAAAAGAGGTAGCTATTGACTCTCAAAAGACTTTAATTCTAGTTTAATTAACATTTCCAGCTCAAATTACAGTCAATGGCCAGAACTACAGTAGTTTGTGTGTATTATTAGCTAAAACAAGCAGTGGCCTGACAATCAATTATTAGCTAATCACTGCACGGCTGACTTTCCCTCCAGGCCATGGGATCTAGAATCTTGGGTCATGGGCTCAAGATGTTTGTTTTGTTTGTACCCCTGAGGGCCTTTGCCTTTAGTGTCTACATTTATTGCTATGCTTGCTTAGAACCATTATCCAAAAATGCATCAAATCAGCAAGCAGGCCTATACTCATGATGACTACAAGCAATCTAGCTCAGTGGTTCTCAACCTGTGGGTCAGGTCCCCAGATGATTAACCTAATATGCAACATTGTTTTCTCACTCAACAGTAAACAAACCAACATAAAGTTTATAGTGTATAGAGGCTAGCTGCACATTTCTAAAGTGACAATTTAACACCTAAATATTTAGGTGTATCACACTTTGTGATAGTATTTAGGTGTATCACAAAGAAAACTCATTTGTGAGCGTTGCAAGCACCCCCAAGTTGTTGTATGTATGTATGTATGTATGTATGTATGTATGTATGTATGCATGTAATATGTATGTATGTATGTATGTATGTATGTATGTATGTATGAATGAATGAATGAATGAATGTATGTATGTATGTAATATGTATGTAGCATATGTAACTATGTATGAGTATGAGAACAGATGCAACTAGAAAAATATTGTTCCTTCGAAACAATTGTGGGCTCGCTTCAAGCCAGAAAACAATGGCTATAAAAGCACAAAATGTCAAGATCGCAGGCAGTGCTCTCTTTGACGTTACTGACGTCAAAGATTGGTCCATTTTGTTGCAAAAATGTGTTGTGCAAAAGTTGACCCGCTGGTGGCGCTATAACAGGCCAATGTGAGAAGGTTGGTATCTGTTCCTTGACCTATTGGGAATGTGCTTGCAAGATTTCACGCACATCCCAGGCTGTGTTCATGATTTGAGGTGTTTTTGGCTTTGGACACTTTATCGCTGCTTGCAGCTATATTTATTATTATTATTTTATAATTTTTTTGTGTGCACTTCATAGGCATGTTAGATAAAGGTCCTTAGATTGCGTGTAGAATGTTTCATGCAAATTGCAAAAAAATCCTAGAATAAAAACGGGTTTAAGCGTTTTACAAACTGCTCAAAATTATATAGCGCCCCCCTTTGGCCATTTGGGGTAAGATTGGTTTCAGTGATATTTGAACTAACCCTCTACACTATTTTGTCATGAAAATGTGACTTTGCTTGTATGTTTTAGAGGCAGAAGAATAATTTGCATAAAAATGCAATATTGTTTGAATTATTTAAAAAAGCATGTTTCAATGTTAAAGAAATCCGATCTGACAGATCTTTAGATATCGGTCCAAAGTTCACGTAAAAAAAGTTTTGTGCACGTGACGCGAAAATTCCAGAATAAAAGCGGGTTTACGCGTTTTACAAACTGCTCAAAGTGGCGGAAAATCGAAGGGCGGAGCTTACTTAACAACAACACAGATGTCTTCCGCTTGAGTCAAAGCACGCGTGTAACAAGTTGCATGTCTTCAAACGAAACGAGTCATGACTTATGCCCGTTTGAAGTTTGAATTTTCAGACGCTTCGTATAGCGCCCCCCTTTGGCCGATTGGAATAAAATTGGTTTCAGTGATACTTTGACTAACCCTCCACATCTTTGCCAAATGTCATGAACGTGTAACTTTGCATGTATGATTTAGAGGCCGAAGAATAATTTGCATAAAACCGCAATATATATTGAATTATTAAAAAATTATATTTCACTTTAAAAGAAATCCAACCAGACAGTTTGACCGTATTGGTCCAAAGTTCATGTGAAAAAAGTTTTGTGCACTTGACGCGAAAATCCCAGGAGGAGATAGATTTTTACTGTTTTTCATATAATTCCGAATTGTGGGAGACCTAAAGGTCAGAGGTCAAAAGTTAGAGGGTAAAAGTTGTTCGGCATGAGGAGACGCATAAGTGTATACAGGTTTCATGGCTGTATGTATAACACAGCATGAGCTATACCTGTTCAAAGATCGCACTTTCGAAGGCTTCCTACAGCGCCACCATTTGGCCGATTGCTATAAAAAATAATAGCACACTTCGCCACTGTAAACTGAACACATTGATGTTTTTATTTTCATTTTCTCACTAAGTATGTAGGAGTAGAAAGGAACCGAAGATCCCGTCTACTGATTGCCTGCCTGATAGATAAATAACTAGAATTGACAGAGTCAATTTTGACAAGTGTGCCTGCAGCGCGCTAGATGCCCGACCTCGTGCGGCGGTTCGGACCGTGAGACCGTCCGCCGAGTCGTCCACGTTTCGTCGTGAGAGGGTCGGTCCCCGTGAAGAACGCGTTCTGGCACGAAACGGTTACGTTTTGGCACAAAACGGTTACGTTTTGTGCGTTTGTGACGCCCCCTACGGGTCGAATTGGAAATGCTTTTGGGGATTCGTTGAGTAAGCCACCCGCAACCTGTGGTAGAAATTCAGTGTTGACTCAACGTTTTGTTTGTGATTTATGGCTATTGTTTGCAAAACGGGCCCCTCCCGCTAAATTTGGAAGCCCGTTACGAACAAACGGTATGGACTATCAAAATATCCCTTGACTATGTTCATTGCATGGGTTCATAGATCATGTGTACCCATTTTCGTGACATGTGAAGAAAATATGTAGGAAAAGGAGCAAAAAGTGTGTTTTGGAGAAAATTCAAAATGGTGAAAAATCTCGCAGTGTTCGAATTTGCGTGGCCTATATGGAGAGATGCGTCGTGATCCAAGGAATCCAGGGAAAAAATCATTTTAATTCTCCGACCTACGGTTCAAGAGTTACGAGGCAAGTGGTCCGTTATAGCGCCACCATGTGGCCAAGTGAAATGCTTTTGGGGATTCGTTGAGTTTGCCACCCCCGACCTGTGGTTGAAATTCAGTGTTGACTGGACCTTTTGTTTGTGATTTATGGCTATTGTTTGCCAAACAAGCCCATCCCGCTAACTTTAGAAGCGCGTTACGAACAAACGGTACGGACGATCAAAATATCCCTTGAGTATGTTCATTGCATGGCTTCATAGGTCAGGTATACCGCTTTTCGTGACATTTGAAGAAAAAATTTAGGAAAATGAGCAAAAAGTGTGTTTTGGAGAAAATTCAAGATGGCGGAAAATCTATCCTGGCGCAAATGGGCGTGGCCTATATGGCGAGATGCGTCATGACCCAAGGAATCCAGGGAAAAAAGAATTTTAATTTTCCGATCTACGGTTCAAGAGTTACAGGCCAAAACGTAAAGTGGGCTGTTACAGCGCCACCATGAGGCCAAATGACACTATTATTTTTTATTTAATCCTTGAAATCATTATGAACCTCCTCTCCAAGTCTTGAAACTCTAGCCCCTATGGTTTGCGAGAGACAAATAATTGAATTTGAGTTTTTGCCATTCCCATTATAAGTCAATGGGGGGAAATTAATTCACTAATAAATTAATATCAATTAAACTATAGAACCTTTCTCTTAGCAAGTTACTAGCACACGATTCCCGAGTAAGCCGGTCGATTTCACATATGGCGCGAGTGTGTGGTGCGAAAACTGTGGGAGGAGTAGCGTGTCAAACTTTGGGGAAAACCATGGACATAAGTAAGTAAATAAATACTAGAATTGACGGAGTCAATTTTGACAAGTGTGCCTGCAGCTCGCTAAATGCGCGACCTTGTGCGGCGGTTCGGACCGTGAGACCGTCCACCGTCGTCCGTGTTTCGTTTTGAGAGGGTCGGTCCCCCTGAAAAACGCATTCTGGCACGAAACGGTTACGTTTCGCGCGTTTGTGACGCCCCCTAGGGGTCGAAGTGGAAATGCTTTTGGGGATTCGTTGAGTATGCCACCCCCGACCTGTGGTTGAAATTCGGTGGTGACTCGACTTATTGTTTGTGATTTATGGCTATCGTTTGTGAAACGGGCCCCTCCCGCTAACTTTGGAAGCGCGTTACGAACGAACGGTATGGACTATCGAAATATCCTTTGACTATGTTTATCGCGTGGCTTCATAGATCATGTGTACCGGTTTTTAAGACATTTGAAGAAAATATGTAGGAAAATGAGCAAAAAGTGTGTTTTGGAGAAAATTCAAGATGGCGGAAAATCTACCCATACGCAAATGGGCGTGGCCTATATGGGGAGATGCGTCTTGACCCAAGGAATCCAGGGAAAAAAGAATTTTCATTTTCCGACCTACGGTTCAACAGTTACAGGCCAAAACGTAAACTGGGCTGTTATAGCGCCACCATGAGGCCGAGTGATGTAATTATTTTTTGATTAATTCTTACAATCATTATGAACCTCCTCTCCAAGTCTTGAAACTGTAGCCCCTATGGTTTGCGAGAGAAAAATAATTGAATGCGATTCCCATTATAAGTCAATGGGGAAAATTAATTCACTAATAAATTAATATCAATTAAACTATAGAACCTTTCTCTTAGCAACTTGATAGCACACCATTCCCGAGTAAGCCGGTCGATTTGACATATGGCGCGAGTGTGTGGTGCAAAAACTGTGGGAGGAGTAGCGTGCCAAACTTTTGGGGAATTGCATGGACAGACTTAAATAAATAAATATGAGCGAGAACAATAAGTGTCCCCATGCTATGCATAGGCACACTTAATGACAATATCTAAAGTGTGCTCGCCTTATAGGCGAGCCCACAATAAATACCACTGGGTGACCAGTGGCAGGCCATGTTTTTTGAGAGGGTACCTACCCTAGGGGACACAGGGAGAACATGCAAACTCCACACAGAACATGGTCGTAATTAATGTCAAGTATACTGTGAGTCATAATGGCATTGACTATGATGACTCACAGACTGACTAAATATGACCGACCAGCAGTATGGTGCTTTAACTCTGAAGACTGTCAATTGGCCATGCTTTACATTCTGTGAAGCTAACACCGAGGACATTAGAAGTGCCGTTAGCAGCAGTGAGCATTACCAGTCTACACGGCTGAACAGTGGGAATGGTGTGAGCGCAGATGTCTCACATTCCTCACATTAAGAACAAGTACTGGAGCAGCCCTCTGCTGAAATAATAACTGCTAAGTGCCATGGTGGCACAGAGCCTGTATACTTGTGTGAATAAACTCAATACCGCCTCCTCTTACTTACTACTACTGTACTGTACTGCACTGTACTGTATTGATAATCCATTATCCAACATGGGGCCATTGTCCATCCCTTTGAGACAACAGAAGGGAACAGTTCGTGTCACGATTATTGTGACTAAAGAAATTGCGATTTACAATGTTATCGCGATAGTCAAAATATCCCCAACAGCTGTTATCCGGGGGCGGAACATTTGACAAAAAATTGCAGATCTACAACCACTTAAAACTAATACTTGGGTTGGCCGGAGTTCCTCAGGGATCTGTATACTTCCATTTTCACTCTACATTCAATATCTTAGCAGAAAACAGACGATCTACAAGCTCACAAGATTTTTTCCCCCCACAATATGGATACTGGGGTTAAAGTGGTTAAGGAAAGAAGGGACAACTTCTTCTTGATGAACGGGTTAAAAGAACTGCATCGTCGGATATCCGACTCCGGACTCTGAGCTCCAAAGAGGTTCTTGTGTCTTATAAACAAAAAAAGTTCGCTCCATTACAACCGACGAGAGCAGCATAGCGGGTTGCATATTAGAAAGAGCACAGCACTGCACCAGAGACAAGTAAGACCGCTAATTAGTTTTGAGCTAAAGATGGTTAACTCTGAACGAGTGAATCTTTCAGAAGGTTATTCCTGCAGGAGTATATTAAACATGGAATCTTTTTTTTTTCCCCTGACCTCACACTTTGACTGTGGATTTACATAAACTTTGAATAACAGTATTAACAGGCTATTAAACATCATGTCACACTTCAGTCACACTAATCAAACACATCTAACATTGCATGAGACAAAACCACTGTGCTGACAGTTTAAAAAAAATGGAATTAACTACAATTTTACATCATGAAAAAGGTACATGGAAAAGCAAAATGTCTGATATTCTATTCAAAAAGTCCTTTGGAGAAGATAGAATTGCATGTACAACCTGGCGAAAGAGAAGAACACTAGTATCCATCCATCCTGGATCTATCGCTTCATCTGTCTGCCGCTCCACACTCTTAACTCTCAACTGTACGGCTCAGTATAGCTCTCTCTCTCTCTCTCTCTCTCTCTCTCTCTCTCTCTCTCTCTAGCGCTCATGTGTGAGTGAGAGAGAGTGTGAGTGCAAGAGTGCAAGGGAGAGGGGATGGGAGAGGGAGGGGCAGAGAGAGACAGAGAGAGAGAGAGAGAGAGAGAGAAGGCAAAGCATTTTGTGTGGATTCAGCGTACAACATAGCAGGTCTACAAGGAGGGAGAGAGAGGGAGTGGCAAACAGGGAGAAAAAGAGAGGGAAAGAGAGAGAGAGAGGGGGGTGGCAAACAGAGGGAGAAAGAGAGAGGAGAGAGAAGCGTCAAAGAGTGAGCGAACGGGGGAGAGAGGAAGGGGAGTGAGAGACAAGTAACAAAATAACCGTTGGCATACTTCCTTGATGAGCCATGTGCATGTTCTCTGATGAGTACACACACACACACACACAACCACACACACAAACTTATGCTACTATTCGGTTTCATGTGTGAAACATCGGCTGCAAAGCAGGAAGAGGGAAACAGAGAGAGAAAGAGGGTGAGACAGAGAGAGAATCATGAAAAAAATAGCACGTTGTCAACCACAAGGAAGCTCGTCAAAGAGAGTTTGACAAGAGAGCTTCACAAAGAGTGAAGACTTTGACAGGAATACTTCACTAAGTATCCCCCCGGGGGGCGCCGTTCCACAAGAACCAAAATCAGTCCCCTGCTAGGACAGCAGTCACACGCAGAGTGTGCCTAGACTGTTGTGATGCAGAATGCCCTTACACTATTAGTAAGAGTTGAGGCATTACATTTTGTACAACACGGTTCTATTGTGAAAATAGCAGATCTACATTGCTCACAACGCCTTTCGTCGCGAGGCGTTGTGAGCAATGTAGATCTGCTATTTTCGCAATTTCTGACTCTAATATTTGACAATTTGGCAAATGTTTAATTTGTCATTTCAGATGTATTAAAACTTCCTTAAATTGTCACTTTAGAAATGTGCAGATACGCTCTATAGTCTCTATACAATTAAACTTTATGTTGGTTTGTTTACTGTTGAGTGAGAAAACAATGTTGCACATTAAGTTAAGCATCTGGGGACCCCCAAAAAAAGTTTGGGGACCCCCTGGGGGTCCCGACCCACAGGTTGAGAACCACTGCATTAAAGAATGACTGAAAACAGCATCTATCAGTACTCAGGAGACCACAAGGGGTCATTCACTGCCGTTGTTTTTTCCTTTTCCTCCTTTGTAAATATAGTGTTTGTATTTGTTGATGAAGTGTGTTATTGGGGGAGAAGACGACAGCCTCCACGTGAACTCCCCTGCAAGAACATCTTGTGAAACAAATGTCACCACCCAATCATCAAGGACGATGATACACGAAAGAAGAAGAAGTAGTAGTGTGTTATTGTGTCAATGATTTATCTTTCACATCAACATATTGGCTAGATTTGAGTCATTAGAACAGTATCAGATCCATACGCGGTTGGCGTTTTTTTGTTCGCTTGTTTGTTGGCAAATGCACTTATTTTCTACCTTTGTTACTGTTTCATATCTTGGTAAATTTTGGTGAATGCAGTGGTACACTGGACTTAATTTCAGACAGAGAAGCAATAAACCAAAGCCATCATCATTACACATGGCGTTTCAAACGTTTCGACACTGGGGTTCATGATGTCAATTCCGCTTTCTCGCCTCACATTCAGGCCTTGACACACACACCAGTGTCACACTGGATAATTCTTTGATGTATTATTTTTTCCCCTTCTTTTTTTACCTGCCTCCGAGGCATTTACTGCCTTCTGGAAATTCTGATCAGTGGCATGATGAGCAGAGCCGAGGTGCAACAACAACAGGAAAGAGAGTTACCTTCAAGCCATTTCCCTCCATTGTCTAAACTTTAAGGCAAAAACATGTCCATAAGTAGCAATGAGCCCCACCCACCCCCAAGGTGGGTACTCCCAAGGATATTAAAAGTACTAAAAGTAGTAGTATTTTTGGCCCAGACCGCTGTTGTAGCACGACCGGAAACTAGGAATGGGACGATATGAAAACTTCATATCACGACGGAAGAAATCGTGATTTAAGATATTATCACGATAATTAAAATCCACTATCCTGGGGCGGAACATTTGCCAAAAAATAGCAGATCTACAAGCTCACAACGAGTCACGTTGTGACGCATTGTGAGCTTGTAGATCGGCTATTTTTTGGCAAAGACATTTGATAGAGAGTGAAAAAAAGACTGCATCAAGTACGTATATTATAAGTACCTTTTAACAATTATAGAGGGTTTGAGTGGTGACGGTTATGCAGCTCGGCAAATAAAAGGTGAATTGATCCCAGTGCAAGACGGAGGGCGATATCACGATAAATTAAATCTCCACGATACGATTATCGTGAGTGTTTTTTTATCACGATAAAATCGCTTATCGTCCCATCCCTAGTGGTAGTATTTTTGGCCCGGACCGCTGGCATAGCAGGACCGGACACCTATAGGCTCCAATGTAGCCTGACAGCGGGTCGCGGGTTCGAGTCCAGTTTGCTGCGTGTCACTCCCGATCTCTCCCTCCCCGTTTCCCGTCTACCTACTGTACCATCAATAAAGGCGTAACAAGCCCCAAAAGAAATCTTTAAAAAGTAGTATTATTTTCAAGTATAAGACCATGGCATGTATTGTCAGCTTCTTTCTAGGTTTCCCTTTTTCCTGTATGCGTTTTTTCGAGTTTAAGTGTCCTGTCCCTTGTCGTGATTGCCATGACAATCATGCCCCCCCGTCACCATAACGACAATACCCCCCGTTGCCATGACGATCAACGTCAAACCAGGCAGAGACCCCCATGGGCAAGGTTGGCCCTGACACACGCAAACACAAAGCCACAAACAAACAAACACAAACACACAGAGACAGACTAAAAGAAACGCTCTGTGTGTGTGTGTGTGTGTGTGTGTGTGTGTGTGTGTGTGTGTGTGTGTGTGTGTGTGTGTGTGTGTGTGTGTGTGTGTGTGTGTGTGTGTGTGTGCTGTGCGTGCGTGCGTGCGTGCGTGCGTGCGTGTGTGTCGTGTATTCAGGAGATGTTTACAATGCAATCAATGCACTCTCTGTAGCAGATCTCAACGTCAATGTTCCAAGTGTGCCACCTGCTGGTCAGTACATGCAACGACAGCCCTGTGTTAGATGAGGGAAGGGTCTTTTAGGGTACAAAACATATCTTCTTTTTTTCTTTTTTTTTTGGGGGGGGGGGGGGGGGGTTCTCCTGTCTATCATTTTTGAGAGACAGGCAGACAGGAAAAGGTACAAAGTTACTGTTCTTTAGACCAGGGGACGGCAACCTTTTTGACATGAAGTGCAATGTTTTCATTTTTCTTTTCTTGCCATGGCAATTATGACAACACATCAAAATGTCATATTTCCAATTGATTTTGACCGGCTATAAATAAAAACCTTTATTAAGAAATATATTCTTTTACATTATGATGTAGAGGCCTCATGATCATTAGACTCAGGCAATAACCCATTTATCGCCCAGACTCCCTCCCCAGTCAAAGTTATCAGTTTGAATGAATGTAGAATTAAGGATGTACTGTAAATTGCATATACTGTAGATGTGAGTGTACTCTCTCACTCTTCTGCCAGTGTGCCAGTGATCACCCACCCCTGTGCAAATGTTGGCACCCATGCCTAAGGTTGCTTTAGACAGACAGACAGACACAGACAGAAGACAATAATGCCTCCCCCTGGCCAGCCGGGGCGCCTGATGGAGGGGAAAGGAACTGGTTGGAATAACGTGTTCCTTCCACTTGCTACGTCCAAACCAGGGAAATCTCCACTGTCAGGTGAAAAGAAGCAACTTGGACTCCTCATGCATAGAAGGAAGCATGAGGTCAGTCCGTTTTCTCCCCAGGCGCGGCAGAGGGAGAGCAGAGCCCAGGATTACATAGGCAATTAGCACTGGGTGAAAAAATGGGTTACAAAATTGTGGGATAAAAATTGTGAAAAAAAAAAAAAAAAAAAAGAAGACAGACAGACAGATGCTAAGGTACTAAAACTGGACACTCCATTTCCAATCAGCCACATCCAGCTATCCAACCAGTAAAACACCATCTGCCAACCATCACACACACACACACACACACACACACACACACACACACACACACACACACACACACACACACACACACACACACACACACACACACACACACACACACACACACACACACACACACACACACACACACACACACACACACAGACAGACAGACAGACCTGCAGATAATAGTTAGAGAGGCAGGGGCTGAAATTTCTAAAAGGGCCTTTTGGTGGAAATATTGAAAATAGCAGACCTCCAAGCTCACAACGTGACGCTGCAACCCGTTGTCAGCTTGGAGGTCGGCTTATTTCGGTGCGTGATGCCACACTGAACTAAGCATTATCAAGTCAATACTGGAGATGTGGCGTAACAGGATGGATTTCTACACAGAGAGGACAATTCTTTCAACATAAGACCCTGCATTCAAGTTCCGGAGAGTTTGGACAAGGCAATTCTCTTGAACGTCGCCTTCAGATAATGCATGGAAAGAGGGCATTTGCATTTCTTTCACCATAGTAAGCACGTGTGCAGGTGCCTGCACACACGCCTGTGTGTGTGTTACCTCCTAGAGAAGAGCTTGAGTCCAGTGAAGGTCTTGGAGCCCGTGTGTCTGTCCTTGCCATCCTTGTCCAGGTAGGAGGCCAGCAGAGCCGCGGAGGGGAGGCTGTGCGAGGACGAGTTGGACGAGGACGACGCCGAGCTCCTCCTCTCGTCTTCCGCTCTTCCTCCCGCGACCGGCAGACTGCCCCCTCGTCCTCCTCTTCCTGCTACCTCGGCCGAAGCCCCTTCTTTGAATCCGCTCCCACCACCAGAGACCCGGGTGGAAGCCGGCAGCGAGGGGGCCGCGGGTCCGACCCCGTCCCCGGAATATGCTGTGCCCGCTGGCGGCTTAGGATCCATGGCATGGCAGAGTGTGAATTCACACTTCACAGGGGACTTGTTGCGAGCTCTGCTTTTGGGTGTCTCTCGTGTGTGCGCGTCCCGTCTCACATCTTGTCCTCAATGTCCCTCAAAAAGTACTGAATGTATTTATAGGATATATTACAGGAAATTATTTCCTTGAAGTCTGTTCCCTAATGAGACTCAAGACGACTCTTTGAACTAAAGAGCATCTGACCCCAGTTTCGCTGGCCTGAACCTAACCTAGGAAAATGTTCAGCATAATAAGTGAGTTTGTGATCTAAAAGGGATGCCGGTTGAATTCCCCCGAATCGGCGTACTTAACGTGAAGCAGCGACAGGTGTCCTTTTGCAAACAATCGTTTTAGGGGCAGAGTTTGAATAGTTCACACAGTTTAAATAGTTTGAATAGCCACATGTTTGCTTGACAAATAGACACGATCATGGCCGCCCACACACCCCCACCCCCACAAAGTCAATTGGTCCAAAATCGACTGCACACTGTGCAAAAAAGACTACACGCCACATAAAGAACTACAAACATGGCTGCCACCTACAAAGTCAACAATCCAAATGACATGGGAGGCAAAGGTCTCTTCCCAAGCCATAAGGCGAGGCGTGTGTGTGTGTGTGATTAGTGTCCATGTACCACAAAGCCCTAAGGGACATAATCCCTGCCTGCATTCCTCTCTCTCTCTCTCTCTCTCTCTCTCTGTCTCTGTAGGTCTCTCTCCCCAGTCTTCCTGTTGAGTCGCTTGCAGTCTCAGCCGTCAGCAGCAGTAGAACTACTGCAGAAAGAGCAGAAACACTTTTATTCCAACACTTCCCTGGTCGTCCAGTGCCTTAATCCTCTCTCTCTCTCTCTCTGTGTGTGTCCCCGTATGTCTCTTCCTTTGTCGTCTTCTTCTTGTTATTTTCTTCTCTTCCTCTTCTCTCTTTCCTTCCTCCCTCCCTCCCCGCCACCCTCCCTCCCTCCCTCCCTCTCCTATACTCTTGTTACTTGTCTCCGTTTGTTGCAGGCAGTTAATTACACACACACGCACCCTCACATCTGAGTCCCGCGTTGACACGCACAGTATAACCCGAGTCGCACGCTGACAGACGAGCGCGCGCCGGGGGAGCTGTGTGCGCCTGATACGCTTACTCGCGCTCGACCTGTGCGTACACACACACTCAACTCACAAACGCACACACACACACACACACACACACACGCGCACTCTCCCTTACAGATCCTCTAGCCACCCGGCTAGAACCAGGAAGCAGAGAATCATAACAGTCAGGACCCCTACTTTAGCTGTCCCATCGACTGCCTGTCTCAAACTCTTTCACTGACTGATGTGCAGACTGGTTGAGCATAACAGGCTGGCAGACAGACAGAGATACTGACTGAGATACATGGGCACTTCAGAACTGGAGCAATCGACTGGTCTGCACGTTCTTTATTTTGCAGAGGTGACTGACGTTTCGACTCTCATCTTCCTCTGAGGAAAACTGAGGAAGACGAAAGTCAAACTGACTGACTGTCTGTCTAACTGACAGACAACCTGTTGGATTCATCTGATCATTTTAACCGCTTGATTCCAACCTATTCTGAGGAGTTCATTCGCCTAAAACAGCCGGTCTACAAGCTTGCTGATCGGCTATTTGTGTCGAGGGAAAGGAGAAAAGAGTGGACCAAGTACAGAGCCGACCACAGTCAACTAAGTATTAGTTTACAGTAGATGATTTAACGTGGTGAAACTGAGTGGCCAAACACACACATAATCGAGAAAAAAAGCACAGTCTTTACCAACATCCTGTGGAGGTGGTAGTGCATTCTAGCCACTCTTTTAGTACAGTGGTTCTCAACCTGTGGGTCGGAACCCCCAGGGGGGTCCCCAGATGAATGACTTGATGTGCGTTTTTTCACTCAACAGTAAACAAACCAACCAGGGCAGGAATTTCAGGGAGGCCATGAAGGCCATGGCCGTCGTTGCCCCTCAGTTTGGCCTTGTGCCCCTCAAACCAATGGCATGACCCGAGGCCACAGTGGCCTTTACTCCAGCTGACTGTACCCTTATCTCTATAAACTTCTTTGCCTTTTTTTATATTTTGGAAAACATTTTAAAATACTTCAAATGGCCGATCTACATCTGCAGGTATCAAGTGTCTGTGGCAAGACTTGTCCATGTCCGTGGCACATTTAGTATTTTGGTTATCATGTGTACATAATCTATCCTAAATATTCAATAATAATAATAATAATAATAATGGCCGGTCGCATCTGTAACAGTTGGGCTACTGAGAGTTTAATGACTGCTTTAGTAAGCTACACTCGTTACTGTGAAAAATAGCCGACAATAGCCTATAATGTTTATTATTATGATGATTATCCAACATCTATACTATAAATAAAAAGTATCGAAAATGGTATCGAAAAGTGTATTTTATCGATTCTCAGGTATCGAAAAAGCTATCGTATCGATTCAAAGGTGAACGATACCCATCCCTAGATGCAAGACAAGACATAGAGAGAAGTAATTTTTGCTAATATCGTATCTATTAAAAGGTGAACGATACCCATCCCTACTTGTTCCACTGGTATACCTTACATCACACCACTTACGCACTGTCTTTCTCATCAACATACAGTATACTTGTTCACTGTGTGAATTAACACAGGATTGACCCTGGCAGCATATCAATTTTACTGGACTGTTACCTGTTTATTAAGCTACTACTATCTTTCAACCACAACTAATGAGACAAGAGATCAGTAGAATGAGTTTGGCAAAAGACAAAATAATAAAACAATATTTTTTGATGGGACAACGAATTGCAAAAACGACACTGTGATAGTGAAGAAAGGGAACTTGGAAAGACTCTTTCTGACAAACCACAAATCATTTGACTACTAGAAGGAAGTGAAGCCTTATGTCATACATGGGCAACTGGCGGCCCCCACCTTCATTTAATGCGGCCCTCAGGTTAATATCGGAATACTATAATAATATATTATTGATTTCAGCTGTTACAATTCCAAACAAGCAAACATGACCCTCTTTCATTACTTCACTCTATATTAGTAGCTTAATGACTAGTACTAGTCTTTTTCATGTCCAATGTATTTGTATTTAAGTTCATAAAGTTAACATAAGAACATATGTACATGCATTTTAAATTAAATAAAAATTACTTGGATTACAATTCAAGAAGAGCGAAAAATGAAAAAAAATGAAAAATGAAAAATTGCCAATCTACTAGATTGGCAATTTTTTATATTTTTGACTGTATATCGTCGTTGTCGGGTGGAAACCTCGTACCTCCAAGTTTCAAATTTGTATGTTCTTTCGCAAAGTAAATCCCTGCTTCATTAGACAAGGCCGTCGCACAAAAGTAGTGAAAACAGCAGATCTACAAGCACACAACGCCTCGCACCGTGAGGCGTTGTGTGCTTGTAGATCGGCTGTTTTCGCTAGTTTAAATCATTTTAAAAATGGAAAATGCAAAACAAACGGTTTTGGACATACAAGATTTTCACCCGACAGCGACGATATGCATTGTGGCCCTTTGGAGTGAGTGTGAAAATATAGTGGCCCTCTCCATCGTCAAAGTTGTCCACCCCTGCCTTATGTATTTGTGTACCATACATGGAACTGGATGGATCTCTGTTAAGTATTTGTCTCATCAGCAAGATGGTGAATAAAGAGAACTTGCGGACAAACCACACATCATTTGACGAGACATTTCCAGCAGACAGAGAACTGAGAAAAAGATATAAGCTAAGGAACTGAAATTTCAACCATTTTGCCAAATATGATGATACAGTATGTTCTTTTGTAAAATTATTGGACAGTTATTTTGTATGTCCGTGACAAAAATAAAATATTTATCAAAATGTCCATCACAAGCTGACATGGTGATGACCCCTGTACATTCGCATGTTGTGAGATCAGCTATTTGAAATATTAAAAAAAAAAAAAAATTTAAATAGTAAAAAAAAAGGAAAGAAAGGTTTAGTGATATTGAACTAAACTAAACTGATATATACATTTTTGAGACCTCAACTTTAAACGAGTGCAGTAAGTTTAACCCTTAAATTCAATTAAATTCAGTTAATTTCAATGGACTAAACCTTGTTTTATTTGATGGCCTTCCTGCCCTAGCATTTGGCCTTTGTGCCATCAAAAACTGGACAACACCACTTGTCCAGTTTTTTTTTAGGGCCAAGTGGCCTTGCCCCTAAAAAGAAAAAAATTCTAGGCCTGAAACCAACACATTTTAAGTGTACAGAGTACAGACTAGAGGGTATATGCACATTTCTAAAGTGACAATTTAAAGGCCTCTAAAATGACAAATTAAACATTGGTAAAATTGTGAAATATTAGAGGCAGAAATTGTGAAAATAGCAGATATACATGCTCACAATGCCTGAAAGAAGACTATGTAACAGAAACGGTCTGTCTAAAGTTACTGACACTAAAGTATTTAAAGAAAAGAAAGAAATAAAGCCAGTGTCCTCCTCCTGTGTTTGAGACGTGTGTAAGTAAGGCTCACTTGTGACACCGCACATAGATTAGCCAACAGCAGCACAGGCCCCCGCCCTTTACACACACTTAAAGGCCAGTCCACGCCAGTTCTCCTTTTGCACAAAGTAGTGCATTGCAAGATAGAGGGCGCCAGATCCCTTCGAGTCACACCCTACCACTACTTCCTGTTCATCCACAGAGCATTGATTCTAGTAATTTTCTCCATTAGATTAAAGTGCTTTCTTTTTACTTTTTTCAACTTGAGATGGTAAAAAGATGAGGCAGACAAAAGAAATGTATTTTGACAAGTAATACAAGTTGAAAAAAGTGAAAAGAAAGCACTTTAATCTAATGGATAAAACAAATAGAATCAATACTCTGTGGATGAACAGGAAGTAGTGGTGGGGTGTGACTCAAAGGGATCTGGCGCCCTCTATCTTGCAATGCTAGAGACTGTCGCTGCTGTCTGGGCTGACCAGTTGCAGACGGGTGCCAAGTAGTAGTTCCAAGTAGCTGCTGTTGCAAGGGGTTGCTGTTGCAACTAAGTAGTTGCAAGGAGTTGCATTGGTGTGGACTGGCCTTTCTTTACCCATTAAAACGGGGAAAGCATGTGAGTCATTTTAGATTTTAGAGTTGGCTATTCAAAAACGGCAGATATACAAGCTGCCGAGCTTGTAGATCTGCTATTTTTAGAGACATCGTGAAAATGTGTGCGAATCTTTGAACGTTTTTAACACAAATCTTTGCTTCTGGGGGTCCCTGGGACAAAACATTTTGAGATGGTGGTCCATGGCCAAATACATATCATTTTGGGGGTCCTTGGTGTGGAAAGGTTTGAGAACCACTGACATAGAAACGGCCTCAGGTCTTAATGGGTTAAGGCTGTGTAGAGAGACTCAACCGACCACAGTAGAGATGGGACTTTCGCGAACGAATCAAGTCTTTTGAATGGCTCTTTGAAATGAACGATGGGATTCGGTTTGCAGTAGGGTGCCATTCCTTTTTAAATGAACAGTTGTGGAAAAAGTACATTCTTTACTTATGTAAAAGTATCAATACTGCAATGTAGAAATACTCTGCCACAAGAAGAAGTTTGGAATTAAAATGTACTTGAGTAAAAGTACAAAAGTATTGGTATCAAAATGCGCTTAATGTACCAATAGTAGAAAGTACTCATTAGGCAAAATGTCCCATTTCGAGTTTTCCAATTAATACAATGTAGATAATGTAGTTTTTTAGATTTTTTTTGTTGAAAATAGCTGATCTAAAAGCTCACAATGCGTCGCTTGTAGATCGGCTATTTTCAAATGGCCGAAATGTACATAGTGTAGAGTTGAAGTGATTTGTAATTATAATCAAAATCTATAAAGTGACAAGTAACTACAATGAGTCTTTTGAACGGCTCTTTGAAAGGTACGGATCCCAGTACCATAAATCCCATCTTTAGTGCAGACTGAGTGAAGAAGAGATGATTAGCTCATGATTAGCTCAAAGGGAAAGGCATACACTTCAATGAGGAACTGCTTGAGCAGGGGTTTTCAAAGTGGGTGACGGGGCACCCTGGGGTGCCGCGATGGCAGACCAGGAGTGCCGCGAGATAATTTGATAATAATATTATCCAATTATTCCAAATATTATTTGGAATTTATTTGGACACTTAACACAAAATAGTACAAAGTTATTTTCAGTCAGTTCTAACCAAAATGGCTATTATCTCAACGTTTTTCTCGCAACATAATCACTAAAATATCGTCACTGTAGGGCAGAAACCTTGTATCTCAAAGTTTCAAATGTGTACGTCTTTTGGTAAAGCAAAGCCCTGCTTCATCATACAAGACTGTCGCACAAAACTAGTGAAAACAGCAGATCTACAAGCACACAACGCTTGTAGATCTGCTGTTTTCACTAGTTTAGTACATTTTATAGATGATACATACAAAACGAACGGTTTTGGACATACAAGGTTTCCACCCGACAACGACAATATGCTATAAATATAAGGTACTGGGAGTGGAATTTATAATGTAGGGGTGCCTCGGATTAAAACAATATTTATGGGGTGCCCTGAGACAAAAAAGTTTGGGAACCCCTGTGCTTGAGTACTTGCACACTGGCACAATGTAACGCCCGGGATTCAAACTCAGGTCTCCCTTATGAAAGTCCAATATCTAAACCACTTATCCCTACGGACCGGGGGAGATACTAGACTTTTGGGCCATCAGGCTGAGGCAGTGACTCACTCCGCTACACTCACCCCCCTTTTGACCTCCTCTCCCGGGGAAGCCCGATCAGGGTCACGGCACCAATGTAACACCCGGGATTCTAGGGCGCGCCAATTCCTGGCCATCTGGCCAGTGATGTATATCGGACCAGTTACCCATATATGGAGACCCCTGTATGATAGTCAACAATGTTTATACCATTCTGATACCATTCCGATAAGTCTCAGTGATGTGGCACAGAGTGACAGTGATGGGATCTCCATACATGGGCATAAAAGGGATTCTGTTAGAGTGGTTCCCGTGACATCACAACATACAATATATGTTATGCCCATACATGGAGATCCCTGTCTGAACCAGCCACACAGATATGGGCCATGCCTTGGCCATCTGGCCAGTGATATATATCGATGACATCAGGGATCTTCATATATGGGCATAAAAGGGATTCTGGGGAATACCCATATATGGACTTTTACATAGGTGTATAGGCATAATGAGAAGCAGAAAAACATTCAAGCGTCTGCCAATGTAAGAGGTCTGAGAATGTCACTAAATGAAATGTACAGCAGCAGAAAGTAAAATGTTGGCAGGCTAGCAAATGAAATACAAGACAAACTAACTAATAACATCAGAAGGCCGATATTGGTCTGTAGCAGATATATCTGCTTCAACGTATATTAAGCAAGCAAAGTGAGAGAGAGGCAGAAATAGAAGCATTTCATCAGGTAATTTTGAACTAGCGTCATTACATAGTTTGCCCAGCAGAGGGCGCTATAAGCATTACGTATACGTGCCAGCCAGGACTCCACTGTTAACACAACCACTGTTAACAAGGCAGGTCAGGCCTTTTGATTAATAACTAATGATTACACTCAGCTGTGCCCAAAAGGTAGATCGTGATCTACCAGTAGATCACAAATTCTGTGCAGGTAGACCACATGACATGCCTCAAAAACATAATTAAAGCATATACAAAAACTATATAATAATAATAAGAATAAAAAACACAAAACCCCTCTTTTTGGCACCCATCAGTTGAATTAAGGTGACTTGATTGATTAACATAAAAAACGGCCTGTCAGCTCCCTTCACTGCTTCTATAGCAGGCAAACCCCACAAATGCAATGCTTTGTTTTCAAGAGTCAGTAGCATTACAAAGAACCCGAAATTCTACCGCTTCCATACAGAATGGGATGAAGACTTTTTTTCGCACTATTTCCCATTCCAAGCGTTTGTCTTAAATGTAACGCCAGTGCCACTATTCCAAAGCTCCCTCGGGTAATTTTTTTAGGTGGGTATAGATCACATTAAGCTGCTCATTTTAAAAGTAGCTCTCAAGTCAAAAAGGTGTGGGCACCCCTGCAATATAGGGAAGCTATGCATCAATTCTTTATAATAAAGTTCAACAGTATCTTGCCTCCAGTGGGTACACATATCACGACTTGATATTCGTGTGAATTACGTTTTAGTCTTCTTCGGCTGAAGACCAATATATAGCCTTTCACAGGCAGCAGATAGGCAGGTAGGGCTGTGTTTAACTTGACAGGTTTGATTACAACTAGGTAAGAGACTGAAGCCCGGATCAGAGTCTACGGTGGAGAGCTATCCACCGCAAATTTGAGGTGTAAAGCTTTCCACCTCAAGTCTGAAAATAAGTTCAGGCCATCATAGTCACGGCCCACGGTGAAGTCCTTTACCCCGTCTAGACCGGTTCAGGAACTTCAGGTCGACCAATCAGTGAACGGGGTGTAGAGCCTGTCTGTCTGATAGTAAAAACAGAGAGATGTGTTGGGACTCGCGGTGGAAAGCTCTCCACCGCGAGGAATGATGTAACGTTGTAGTTTCATAACTCAAAAAGACTCGAAAAGACTACACCGCGGTGGATAGCCTTCCACCGCGGACCCGACTATGATCCGGGCTTGACAGGTTTGCATCCGTCTCCACCACCGACTGCCCTCACTGCCAAATAAATTATTTCAGTTGACAGCTTTCATTTAATACATCCATTGTAGAGAGTGGGTAGTGTGATTGGTTTCCTCCTGTGAGGAACAGCCGACTTCAAATCTATTCTAAAAAATAACGAGTAATGACACAACCTTCACATAAATGTAGTGGAGTCAAAAGTACAACAAGTATCCTTTAAATGAAGTGGAGTAAAAGTCAAAAGTGTCCAAAACAATTATAATACTCAAGTACAGTTACTTGAAAACATCTACCATGCTGCTGGTTTTATATTCAAACATGTTTTTGTATGGGTTTGTATGAAAAACCCAATGATTTCAAACTATCTGAAATATCAGCACTGTCACCCACTTTCATGCACTCAAAATCACACAAGCATAATGTTATGTAAATTTACACACACACACACACACACACACACACACACACACACACACACACACACACACACACACACACACACACACACACACACACACACACACACACACACACACACACACACACACACACACACACACACACACACACACACAGTCACACATTCACACATAATTCACAGATATACTGTAAATACAAAAATATTGTGCAAACAAACATGCACAGTGCACACCACACCTACACAGACAGAAAGAAAGAAAAGCCAGTTTAAGCCACCCACCAACAGTACAACCCCAGTACTTTTCTCTCTCATATTCAAATCCAACATTGGCATGGGAAACATGTTTACATTTGTACACTTGCCAAAGCAGAGTTTAAACTTGTTTTTTTTAGATGCAAATAAGATATACTGTAGTACTAGAATGAAGAAATGAGAGCTGTCTAACATTGCAATCAAATATAGAAGGCAACAGCTTGTGAAAATTGTGTTTTTGTATGTGATTAAAGGTATCTGCTCTGTTTGTATGTACCGTATACTAGGAGCTATATTTGCGTCCAAGCCTTACCCCTTATTCGTAAACTTCTTTGCCTTTTCTTACTATTTTGAAAAACGTTTTTAAATACTTCAAATATCCGATCTACATCAACACGCTGTGAGCTTGTAGATCATTTATTTGAAATATTTAAAAATGTTCAAAATAGTAAAAAAAAATTGCAAAAGAGTTTAGGGATACGGGGTAAGGCATGGACGAAAATAGAGCCCTAGGTCTATGCGTCAAGATCAGGTATTCCATTGGACGTCTTTTCTTCCTCACGAATCTTGCTGCTGCGTTTGACCCGTGCTGCACTTCACTGACTAGACACGGAATGTTTTTCATTACAAATTCTTTTAGTAGGTTTTTAATCAGTGGGTGGGCATGTCTCTCTGACGGCTTGGTACATTTGTAGGTAATTAGAAAGTGTAGTTCAGTTTCCACCTCATCTTACGTGCAGTGGGTCTTGTCTTCTCTTGGAACATAAGGTCTGTCTGGGGTCGGCCTCCTCTCTATGGTGCGCACGTAATCTCCCAAGATCTATTTATCTCTCAGATCAAGGATTTTCTTAGTTTCTAAGGATAGGTACTCATGATGCCACTTGTGGCATCTCTGTGGAGTCTGTTCAGAGCCACATTCTGATTCTGAAATGCATTTTTCAATTTGCTCTGGTTTTGTTTGATTCTTTCCAATGTGTCAGAGAGTTCTGTCTTTTTTATATCATTTGGTTTTAGTCCAGTGGGGTTGCCTCGTGGCGTCTCTGCGTATGTTTGTGAATAGAGTCGCAGATATTTGGGGCGGCATAGCTCAGGGGTAGAGAAACTGGTATTAGAGCACGAAGGGTATAAATCCCAAAGGGTTCCCAGTTCGAATCCGGGCTCCCCCTGAGTTAATGTCGAAGGGTCCTTGGGCAAGACTCTGAACCCCTAATTGCCTCCGGTGAGTAGGTTGGTGCCTTGCATGGCTTCCTCCGCCACCGGTGTATGCATGTGTGTGTGAATGGGTGAATGTAATGCACAATCTATGTAAAGCGCTTTGGATTAAAAGCGCTGTATAAATGCACCATTTACCATTTACCATTTATATTTCTATCTTCTCTAGACTATTTCTCAAAGGTGAGGGTTTGTATGGAGCGTGTCAGGGTCACTTTCTTGTAGGTGGTTATAAGATGTAGTAGGTATTCCTAACTCCGCTCTCTCCCCCTCTCTCCATCTCTCTTTCTCTCTCTCAATTCAAATGGACTTTATTGGCATGGGAAACATACAGTATGTGTACAGTGGCAAAGCAAGTGTAAAATAAAGCAGGCAAAAAATAATACATGTATACAGTTAATGATACAGTCCTACTAGAATATGAGGAAATATGTAAACAGAGCTGTGCAACATCGCAACATACAGTCAAGTATCGTAGGTACAAAGCCTAAACTAACTGAAAATAAGGATACAAGATGATCATTTTTTCCTTTGCCTCTGGAAAATAGATAAGTACTGTACATGTTTTATTATACTATCTTTTCTTATTATTTTTCCTAATGAAGTTGTTGCTCTTAGTTTTCCCTCCCCTTAGCCTCCGTAGGCCACAAGTGTAAAGCATCTTTGAGTACTCAGAAAAGCAATATATAAGTCCCAGATATTATTATTATTATTATCTATAAACAAAATCCCCAAAGAGAAGATATTGCAGCAATTCCTCAAATATATTAAATGGCATCTGATTTGTTTGTATGTACAGTAGGTCTAAGCACAAAGATCAGCGCGTGCACAAATACACATAATATGATTGTGATTCTTTATGGTGATTGTATTACATGTACTTTTCATCCACTCGTGTACTTCCGTCCACTCTGCACCCTCTCTCTCTCTCCCTCTCTCTCTCCCTCTCCCTTTCTCTCTCCATCCATCCAACACCCACTCAGTATTTGCATGACAAATAAAGCATCACTACAAGGTAGGGATGGGACGATATGAGCATTTCATATCACGATTATTGTGGCAAAGAAATCGCGATTTACGATATTATCACGATAATCAAAATCCATTATTCTGCTGCAGAACATTTTCAAGTACGTATATTATAAGTCCCTTTTTACCAATTATAGGGGGTTTAAATGGTACAATGCAGCTCGGCAAATAAAAGGGTGAATTGATCCCAGTGCATGACGGAGGACGATATCACGATAAATTAGATCTCCACGATACGATTATCGTGAGTGTTTTTTTATCACGATAAACGATAATATCGCTTATCGTCCCATCCCTACTCCACGGCACTAGCAGGCACACGATTCACAGCCAGCAACACGAGAGAAAAGAACAAGGCGATTCAAACGCTTACCAAAATAAAATACCCACCCACAAATGACCCACTTTCTCCCACGCTTTTCATACCCAGATAATTATATTAGGATCAGTCATTCTGCCATTCACACTGAAAACCATGCCATGACCATTATCCGAATGAGATCTGCAATCATCCCAAACAATGTTTTTTGGGACCTTCCTATTTTTCACAGACCCATACATTACCATCTACTGTAACAAGGTAAAATCACACACACACACACACACACACACACACACACACACACACACACACACACACACACACACACACACACACACACACACACACACACACACACACACACACACACACACACACACACACACACACACACACACACACACACACACACACACACACACACACGGGTAGTTGTGCTTTGCATGCACAATTGCACATTGTAACAGCATCAATACACCACATATGTGTGCATAGAGGCACACACTACACTACACATATTTATCATTGTTAATGACCGTCATGTTATGAGATCCATATATGGTGTATGATACTTTTAAATCGCTCGTTTTGTCAACCAGTTCCATGTTTTTGTCAGCCTGTGGCCATTTCTCACCCCGACCGCTTGGTGGCTGCAACACAGATTAATAGCACACATTACCGCTTCCGTAACATTTCACTGGGAAAAACATGGAACTGGCTGGCAAAAGGAGAGGTTTAAAAGTATTGTTTCAACACATCGCTTGGATTACCCCCGCCGTTAAAAAGGTAGACATCTGAGAGATGGGTATAGAACCTTTACTTTTTGGATACAATGTTTAGTGAAGGTAAGAATGGTCAAAAATGTGGCGAACTATCCCCGTAAAAGCTCATATGGGCTCGTTATGAGCAGGAACCTCATCTCCGAGCTGTATAGCGGAGGGAGAGGTTCTGAAAGGAGCTAGTCCTGGACTATTGTTTGTGTCATATCCTCGAATTGTTTAACTTTTGTTGTGACTTAAAAATAGATGAATGCACACTGTTGTGTACACACTACACACACACAAATATACAGGAAATGCACATACTGTACACACAAACATGCACAGGGCACACCACACGTACACCAGCTCACACTTGTATTTAACACACCTACAGTACAACCAACTCCACTACTTTTCACTTCTCTCGTATTCAAATCCAATTTCAATTCAAAGGGGTACATTGGCATGCAAATCATATGTTTACATTTGTATACTTGCCAAAGAAAAGTGTGAAATAGATTTTGTACAATAACTAATATATATATAGCACTAGAATTGCAATTAAATATAGTCGGCAAAACATTACCGTACTTTAACAGCATGTAAATTGTGTTTACACACACACACGCACACGCACAGTGTGCCTATGGGTGGTTCTAAGGAAGATTGTGGATAAAATGATAGATGCAGCTAATACCTTGCTACTGCAACACCATTACTCCACTTTAACACACACACACACATAGCCCAGAGCGGTGCATGATATTACCCCCATAACTCCCAATGAGAACATTCAGTCTGTCTGATAGTAATAATGCAGTGAACATTCAGGATCCGATGTCTGAAGATGAATTAATAATCCCTCTGCTCTGCTCGTCTGCGCGCTCACTTAACGCATTCAGAATGGGTACATTATTGTGTATCATTATTTTATGCTTTGACTATTGAAAAATAGCAGATATACAAGCTCACAGCGCGGCACCGAGTGCCGCATTGCGAGCTTGTAGATCTGCTAGTGTCTTTTGAAACCTTCTAAGATTTTTTGAAAAACCTATGTTTCTATGTCAGCAATCTGGCCAGCCATCGTCAAAGAAAAGGTCCTTTTCACTTAATTGGAGCTCAGTTGGACTGTTCTTGAGAGACTACTATGTCAGTGGTTCTCAAACTTTTTCATGTGAAGGACCCCCAAAATGATATGTATTTGGCCACGGACCCCCATTCAACATATTTAGTTACAGGGACCCCCCCAGAAGCAAGATTTTAGTTACAAACGTTCGCTTTGAAAATACATATATTCAAAGATTTGCACACATTTCCAGACTTTTTTTAATAGTTAAAGCATCCAATAATTTTAGGCCCAAATGGGTTAACATTTCTGTCCAACTTTCCGACGTTTTATCTTTTCTGCAGAGACGTGCACACGTTTCATCTTCCGTCCGCCTATTGCAGCTCCATCTGCATCCATATCCTGTCATTGCCTGCTGTTGCCATCCAATTTCCCCTGCCGAGGCTCATTAAAGCTTCATCTTATCTCATCCAACAGCAATAATGAGAGACGTGCTTCATTTCGGAGAAGCGTCAAACATTCAGGTTTTCGTCCTTCGAGCCAGGGCTTACGTGAAATGTCAACATTAAGTGCCTTTAACAGGAAACCACTGGTAATCAACCTTCTTAATTAGCTTATTATTCATTAGGCCAGGGTCCTCCACATCTTTGTGTGATAAGAACTTGTTTTTTTTCCCCCTTTCTTATATTAACCACTTGAACCCTAGCGTCCATATTCTGAGAGCAAAAATAGCAGATCTACAAGCTCACAACGTAGACTGGCTATTTTCAGCAAAGAGCTTTGGAGGGGGTAAAGAGCAGACTAAGTACAGTGAAAGGTCAGGTTTATTAAGTATTGACTGTTCAAGTGGTTAAATATCTGAAAACGCAAATTGACATGAATCCAAAATACACGGTTGATCGTGCTGTCAAACAATGAAACTACATCTATGAACAGATTGTGGGGGTCCCTGCTTCATCTCTCTCTCAACTAAGGTGTCCTTGGCCTGAAAACATTGAAGACCCCTGAATTAGGCCATGCCACAGGCCCCCATTTGATATGATGTTACAGAATTTGCACCGCAAAACCCAGTGTTAATTTAACTTGGAGAGTTAGTGTACATACTGTATGGAGCCAAATGGACATTTGGACACTCTCGGACTTCCATAAAAAGGTTAATCGGTAACGGTCATTTAGCTGGGGACCCTTCCCTAGGACCTCTGTAAGTCCCTGGACCCCCCGTTATGACCCTGTGGGCCGTGCAGAACCAACCTCATGTCAACCTGTCCTCTCCTAACAAAGAGTCAGAAAGTCGTCGTGCCGTCGTGACAACTTTTGGCTTGTCACCACCAGACAGTCAGTAAAAGCAGTCAGTAAACCTTGTGTGGCGGGCGAACACAGCCGACCCTCCATTGTCAGCAGCCAATCAGAACAGCAGTCAGTCAGTCTAGCTTGTTACTCATATGTTCTGTTCAGAATGTCATGACAACCGCTTCATTGTTGACTACTCCTCTTCACGTTTGTTATCCCCTTTTCATTTCTTTGTTGGCTGGCGTGTGTGTTGGCTGGCACACGCACCGTGTGTGTGTGTGTGTGTGTGTGTGTGTGTGTGTGTGTGTGTGTGTGTGTGTGTGTGTGTGTGTGTGTGTGTGTGTAAAATATGTATTATATCAACACAAGGTATATGATTAACATGCACTGTTCTCTGCCCGGATCACTGCAATTGTGATGTTATTCTGCAAAGAAATCTAAATGTTACACTAATAAAGAATTCTACTCCTTTATTCCCACCAAATCTCACCAAATTTCTTTGCTGGAAATAGCCTATCTACAAGCACAATGCAATAGCCCGGAGTCAATTCCCTCACAGCGAAGAGTTGGGTGACCAATCAGGGCCCAGTATTGGTCTGGACTAACCAATTGTGTCCTGAGACATTTTTTGTATCCCGCCCTTGGAAAAAAAGGTCCATATAGAAGTACCAGACTCATATCCACACAGTGGCTAACAATACAATGCTTCGTGAGCTTGTAGATCAGGGGTGCCCAAAAGGTAGATCGTGATCTACCAGTAGATCACAAAGGCTGTGCAGGTAGACCATATAACATGCCCCTAATCTAAAGGGAAATAATTATAAACAAAATTCACAAAACCCCTCATCTGTCACTTGAATTAAGGTGACTTGACCTTCACTGCTTCTAAAGTAGGCAAACCCCCACAATGCAATGCTTTTGTTTCAAGTCAGTAGCATTACAAAGAATCCAAAAACCTATCACTTCCATTTCAAGTGTGTTTGTATCACTTCCATTTCCCATTTCAAGCGTGTTTGTATCACTTCCATTTCCCATTTCAAGCGTGTTTGTATCACTTCCATTTCCCATTTCAAGTGAGCTTGTCTTATATGTAACGCCAAAGCCCCCCCCCCCCCCCCCCCCAGGTAATTATTTTGGGGGTGGGTAGATCATGTTGAGCTGGTCATTTTAAAAGTAGCTCTCCAGTACAAAAAGGTGTGGGCATCCCTGTTGTAGATAGTCTGTTTTGCTGAACGTTCCCCGCTGCTTTCTCCACTGTTGGGAACGTGTGAGTGAATTAATCCACATTATCACTCCAGTACTGAGTTAAATAACAGTGTACTGTAAGTGTCCCTGCTGGCTACTTAATACACATGATGAATGTGTATATATACAGCACAATACAGTACAGGACAGTCAGTGCATTACCCTCCCCCAGTGCTGAGCAGAGGTCTCAGTGGCTGAGTACATCAAATAGGTTAATCAATAGCATTGGCCCCATTTACTGCAGCCATGTGGCTTTACGCAAAGCTATCCTGGCCGTTTTCACCACAGAAATGTTGAATCGAAGTTGGAGTGGAAATGAGATCGAAGTCCTGATGAAAATCAAAGCATGCCGAACGTACAGTAGACAGATGCTCATGTGTCAGATGCTCAAATTTTCAAGAAAGGGGTAAAGATTTTTTTTTAAATAAAGGTTTGTCAAATATACTTCTGTGTACTGTATATGGTGCATGGTTAAAACAAATAGTTCATCATCATCTGATGGTTTGGGTACTAAATGAGGTAGTAGAACAGTGGTTCTCAAACTTTTCAGGCATGTGACCCCCCCAAATAATCATATCTGACCTGGGGACCCTCGCCCCACCCTGACAAGCACTTGAGGAGTTGAGGCAACAGGTATTAAAAGTCTTGAGGTATTAACATTGTCCTCTAATAGTGTCCAAAACTAAAAATTACCAAACTCCAAATTATAATTATCTATGCAGCAGAAGGGGTACCGGAAGAAAGTTTAGATCTTGCCAGTAGTCTACATAGCTCTTCCACCGAATTACAAATATCCCAAAGGAAATAAAAGCACTCCAACAAATTAATCCTCTCTGGTGTGAAATCCTTAAAATGAAAGAACTTATGAGTCATAAAAGTTAATCTTGCTTCTGATGGTCGCAAAAGAACAGTGTTATGGGCTCTTCACAAGAGGACATGGGTAGGCGGCAACTTTGAGAGGGAACTGGCAAGAAAATGAATACTCAACTGGCAGCCTGCAGCCATCTTTGTTTTTAGTAGTGTCAAACCTGGTAACCCCAATAGAAAATGGAGTTTCAGTATGTCCTTTTTTATCATTATTAATTTCAGTCTATGCTTGTGTGTCTTTGGGAGCAGAAATTAATTATTTCTATGATGCCCAGTCCACATGGGATTACTTTATAAGACACTAGGTTACTTAAAGCACATTCATGCAATGGTAATTCTAAGCCTAAACAAATTATCACATACAAACTCAAACAAGCCATCAATTCACACAACTAGAACCTCTTCTATTCTGCCTCTAAGCATGTACAGTAGGCAGACTTTAGCTTTCAAACACATACTGTAGCTTGTCCTGGCTGTCCATCAGTAATGGACTAAAAACAATAGCAATATTACCAAAGCGACATATCAAATGTTGCTCACTCAAGCAAATGCCTTGTACAGTAACATAAAATACTGTATTAGGACATAACTTTCTCAGCACAGTAGCATATTACTCAGAAAGGCCAATTAAGACCAATTAACTTAATCATGTTACTTCCATAAAGTAAAGTCTAGATGAACACCAGGAAATTAAGTATGACTTATGTTCTGGGCTGAACATAACATAACTTCAAAGTCCAAAATGGGGAAATAATACAGCACAAACTCTTTTCACAGTTTTTGCAGTTTGTTCCTTTCTGCTGTCTGGCAAGTGATGCACTGAATCACACACTGATTGGTCAGTGACAATGTCATTGATTGATCAGCGACACTGATTGGTCAGTGACAATGACATTGATTGGTCAGAGACACTGATTGGTCAGGCTTCTCAAGATAGAATGTCCTTTTCTATTACCTATCACATAACAAAGATTTATAATTTAGTTGACATCCTTAATATTGGGCCCCTTTTTTGCCTATGGCTATAAATATGAAACAGACATCCTGAGACTTAATCTGATGCAATAAAAAGACATGTATATGCATTATTTATATGCTATATTAACATGTGTTTTCAGAGGACTGGTTTGAGCAGCAGGAGCCTGAAGTGAGTGGCATCACCTGCTGGGGGCAGACCTCCATTCAGAAACACCCCCACTTAGAAACATCACACACACACACACCCCGCAGGAGAGAGAAACAGAGATGCAGCAGTCTGCAAAGTGAAGAAGTTGTTAAAGTTGTACCATGTAACTTTTTTTATAAAACAAATCTTAAAATTGTCCTAACTCTTAAATCGCTAAAGTTTTAGAACACCCACTCCGTTATTTTCAGCTTCTGAAGCCTTCTCTTTATATGTTTTCTATGATCCTGACCGGGGTCCGGTTTTCGCGCAAAAATTACGTCATCATACACTATCGGCCAATCACAGCGAGGGTTATACACTGCCGGCCAATCACAGCGCATCTTGAAGTGGGGTCGCTAGCTATCACAATAGGGCGGCCATATTTGTAGGCGCCCGTGTGTCTCTATCTATACTCGGGTGAAACACTCCGTTTCTCCGGAATGCCTGAACGCACAGGAACCAGGGACCCCTCTAAAGATAGATCTCGGCGACGTGGAGGCAGACGCGGGGGTGACGCGGGGGTGTGAGGCCCGGTCCGCGGCGAAAAACGGCCGAAAGACACGGACGCTACTGACCACTAGTTGAGCAACTTACACAGTATAGCTTTAAAACGTCTTGGGTAGACCAAGAATAGTAACTGATCACCATACATCTCAAATAGGTCTACTACTACCTTTGTTACTACAATGTGCGGTACGGTCCAGCAGCAGCGCTGGGTTACTTGGAATCGCACTTGAGTTCTGGGAAAACCCCACCCACGCTGCTCACAAGCCCCGACATCGTCGAGTTTAAGCGACGCTGATTTGCCGTACAGATTTTCAACGGTGGAAAACCTCTTCAATGAGAGCGTCACCAGACCCCTGAATCGCCTAAATCATATTTTTAAAGAGGCGTGGCTAGCGATTCAGGGTCTGGAAGTAGTGATCACGGTGGATGCGTTTTCAACACTGCGCATATTACAGTCAGTCAGCTATGGTAACATTAGCAGGTTTAATGATGGCTCGTTGAGCCTGAAATGAATGCGCATTTGACCACATAAGCAATCAACAACACTAATTAATGGCAGCTGTAACAAACGCTTGTCTTTTGTTTGTCTTGTGCACGTGTGTCAACTGAATGTTTTCTGTAGCCTAGATATCAAGTCATTCCCAGTTGAACTTAAATGACTTCCAAGTTCCACTTCTTCTCAAAAGGGCAACTTTATTTTCCATCCTGAACAAGCCTAATATTAGTGCATGTTGGCAATGTGCAATAACTGCAAGCCAATGTGCAGAGGCATTGTCAACATGTCTTACTTTCTTTAATTCATTATTTATTTAGTTTCCAATAATTAACATTCTCTGAGTAATTTTGGGGGTCCTTGACATGAAAATGTTTGAGAACCTCTGACGCAGAGGGAGTCGAACTGGTGACCTTCTGACAGCCTCTCTGACGCCAACTCTACCCACTTGCACCCTAGCCTCGCGTAGCCAGGCTTACTCATCTGCAAAGAGAAAAGCATGGTCAAGACCATAGATAGATAGATACCTTTATTATCCCAAGGGGGAAATTCATAGGCTGAAATGGCATGAAACGGTGCTACTTCCGCCGGGAGAATTTCACCGGATGTTATTGTTTTTTCATATTCCCCGCTGGCGAAAAAAACTCTTCTACTTCTCCCAACCCATCGGTTGCGCTCGTAATAAACAATATCCAAACAAAAACATGGATTCTGACAAAAGACACCTATTAAGAGTGAGTTAAGAGCTACAATCTTTATGTAAAAGGACTGCAACGCATGACGTAACTTCCACTAACCGCAGCACTTCCGCCACTTCCGGTGTCTGTAGGTTCATGCCGTTTTCATCGGCTATTCTGACCAGGGTGCTTGCACCCTAAAGGTTTCCAGTTTCTACACACTTAAAGGAAGACACCATCAGCTTGCTGACAGAATGCGACTGACTGACTCTTGTAGGGGATAGAGTTATATAAGTCCAATTGTAATTTGCGGACATCTGCTTTTTTTAGGTCAGTTTTGAATGTGTTCTCTTTGAGTTGGTTCTCTTCTTCCCTCCGCTGTCCTCTCCTTTCTGCCCCCTCCTTTCCTTTGTCTCCCACCACAACTTATTACATAAGGAGTAAAGCCTGATTTATACTAGCAAGTAGGGATAAATAATGCTTCTTAGCACCGGAGAAGCCATATACCTCTATAAACAATACAAACAACAGTATTTCACTGCATACTGTATATTACAGGGGTCTTCAACAGGGGGTCCGGGACCCCTAATGGGTCCCTAGAGTAACTACAGGATGGCTGCCAAATCTTTGTGATTGGATTTAGCCACTTGAACCCTAGCTAAGGGAACATTAGCCGAAAATAGCAGATCTACAAGCTCACAACGCCTCACGCTGCAAGCCATTGTGAGCTTGTCAATCGTCTATTTCCATCAAAGATGTTTTGCATAGTAGAGGGGGAAAACAGCGAATAAAGTACTGAGTGAAAGATCAAGTTTACTAAGTATCGACGCCGACCGTTTAAGTGGTGAAATGTCTTAGAAGTAGAACACATTAACATCCAACATACTACCGATGATAGTGCGGTCAAACAAGTCTACACTCACAGCTGGGTGGTCATTGGGCTGAAAAAGCGTCCTTAAATGACACTGGTTAGAGAGAAAGCTATACTTGTGAACTCTTATTAATGCCCTTACAAAATAGGGCTGTTTGATGGATGTTGCCATCTGTTTGAGATTATAAACAACATAATTCACATCTGAGCCGGGACATGTATTTAATGAGGATGTACCACGTCGACATGGTCTCCCTGTCCCAGTTTGAGTTACTTGTCTTCTCTCTTGTGCTTCACACTCCGCGATACCTACAAGCTGTTCGACAGAGAGAGAGAGAGAAAGAGTGCTGCAGTACCACATACTGTATATAACTGATCCTTATGTAATTTTTGTGGTGAGTCAGGAAAATTGACAACCGTACCTAGGTCTCTAATACACGCGCACGCACACGCACACGCGCGCACACACACACACACACACACACACACACACACACACACACACACACACACACACACACACACACACACACACACACACACACACACACACACACACACACACACACACACACACACACACACACACACACACACACACACACACACACACACACACACACACAGGATTACTGGTTAAACCCAGTTAGAATTAGATTATGCAGCCTTCTGTCGGTCTGTTCGTCTGCTTTTAGAGAGTCTCTGACAACACACACACACACACACACACACACACACACACACACGCACACACGCACGCACGCACGCACGCACGCATGCACGCACGCGCACACACAGATCTAGCACAGAAACAGAGTTATGGAACCTGCAACATAATGAAGACATTTCCACTCCACTGCCAAGGGAGTGCATGCAACTGAAGGAAATTTTATTTTGCACCCAACTAATAGATGGCACAGACACACTCTTCCATCATAAAGTGAAAATCCACGTTTCATACCACAAATGTATAAGATATGAACGAGGTATGCTATGGTTAGGTTTAAATTCAGACAGAATCCAGTGCTGTTGATGTTTGTGTTAACATGAAGTCAACATATCACGGACCAATCAAAGGCCATGAACGGTGATAATTTTCTTGGTTAAACGCGTTCTAAGACAGGCAAACCAATCGGAAGCCTCTGTGTCTATGACACCATGGACAAATCAGCGTTTGATTGGTCTGATCTGTTTGGCTAACTCATGACATCATAGTCAGAACAGCTTTTTATTGGTTCATGTTGTTCACTGCCATATTTCTGGCAACACAATGCAGAACATAGGAGCGGTTTGCACCGCTCAAAAATTACGTTTCTGCTTGGCTTTGAAGTTGCACAAGGCAGATATGACAAATAGCCTAAATATTCAAAAGAATGTCTGGCATATTTATAACCTTATTCTTTATACGTATATAGTGTAAATAGCTGATCTACAAGCTCACAACGCATCGAGATCTGCTATTTCCACTACGTTGTGTTTGAAACCATATGAACATTTCTCAACATGGAAATTATTAAGACGATTATGCAACGTAGTTGTGATTAGGCGATTATGTAATAATTGTGACAGGCCTAGGTACTATAGGAAATGCAGAGGTGGAAAGAACTGGCGAGCTAGCAAGATGTATGGAGAGAACTCGCTTTAATGTATTCATAATTGAAAAAAACAAAAAGGTTTTTTCATGAACAGGAGTACTTGATCAAAATGAGAATCTCTGCATTATATATTACATTATATAATAACACATCTACTGTAGTGGTTCCCGTTCATTGAGTTGCTTGCAGCGGCCCTGTCTATGCATTATCACATTGTGCACCTTTTTGGAATAAACACACTAATAGTGGAAATAGAAGATCGACAAGCTAATTTCCACTGTTAATGATTCATTTCTTTGTATATTTATTATTGAGGTTATTTTCATATCTGCCCTGTGCAACTTCAAAGCCTACAAAAAGCCAAATACATTTTTATTCATATTCTCTAGTGTTCAATGACAAAAACACAATTAAATCCTTTGTCGCAAATTATTTGTACAATAATTGTCATTATGTAAAATGCCACAACTGTGAAGTGACAGCCCTACACATTCAAACACCCACAATGTACACACAGCAGTGGAAACCGTAGGGCAGTGGTGGAAAAAGTATTGTTGGGTGACAAGTTTTCCTCCAAAAAAGATAAGAGTGGGGCCTTCCTCCAATCATGGTCGAGTGGGGGCGGGCCTTACGCGCCCCAAGGCCCACCCCCACTTGTTCATGATTGGAAGAAGGCCTCCGTCACCCACATGAAAACTGAAACTTAAGTGAAATCACTTACCCTACCTTTAAGTAAAAGTATCAATACTGCAATGTAGAAATACTATATTACAAGTCTGGAATTCAAAATGTACTTGGGTAAAAGTACAAAAGTATTGGTATCAAAATGTACTTAAAGTACCAAAAGTAAAAGTACTCGTTATGCATTATGTCCCATTTCAAATGTGTATATACTATATATATATATATATATATATTGTTAAATAGTGGAGTAAAAGTACAATGAGTAACTAAAGATTGTACATTTACTCAAGTAAGATACTTGAGTAAATGTACTTATAGTTACTTTACACCACTGCCATAGGGAAGCCCAGGGGCATTAAGACGTGCTGACAGCTGTGGTCACCGTGAATGAACGCATGACATGAATGAATGCATGGCCTGGTACAGTCTGATTACATCCCAGGATTAACCCATTTAGGCCTGAACACAAAATGACGCAATATTTTATGCTTTAAATATAAAAAAATAGCAGATATACAAGCTCGCAGCGCGGCACTCGGTGCTGTAGATCTGCTATTTTTGAAAAATCGTGAAAATTAGAATTTTGACCCGATTCTATAAGTGTCTTTTGAATCCTTCTAAGGCGGCATTCACACAGGCACGTTTTATGACGATTAAAATGAATCCTATAACGTATTGTCGGAAAATACACAACGGTTGGGCATGTGTGAAGACGCATCCGTATTCTTTTTCGAATAAAAGAAACAAATGCAAATCCACAAAAAAACGGTGGTTTCGATGCGCTACCGCAAACGCTTCCCTGTTGGTGTGAATCCATCCGTCTCAAATACAATATAGGCCTATAGAGCCATGTGCGGGTTAAATCCATAGTTATTTATAAAAGGTTAAATCCCCCTCCAGACCGTCTGCTCTCATTAGATTTCTGACCATTCTGGCTGCCTCCTCCCCTCATTGATTTAATTTCTGATCACCCCTCCCTCCATCGCACATAGTGTATTATTTGTGAGGAGTTGCTCACAGTTAGATGAAAGGAAAGTGCCACTGGAGTCACTTGTATATCATACATAGGCTATAGGCTAATATAATATTGGCCGATGTGTGGGTCTGTCGCCCTAGCTCGCGCGCGCTGCTCTGTGCCAAATCATCTCCAAATGGAGACGCTTTTGCGCAGCGAGTGAGCTAGCGGAGGGCAGGACGAGGGGCAGAGAGAGAGAGAGAGAGAGAGAGAGAGAGAGAGAGAGAGAGAGAGAGAGAGAGAGAGAGACGTTGACGTTGTCCTCTTCGTAGATATTCATATCTTGCTATGTATTTTCTGTCTGGTTTATTGCTGGTAGATTTTGCGAGTCCCTCCCGCCGCCGCTGGTTTTATTTTTTGATCGCCCGTTTTTACGACCGTCGACCGCAGATACATAGACTAATGCGGCGCTTGCGGGGGTCCTGCGGGACATTGTGAGTTGAACTTGAAGAATTAATAAACACAGGGAGATGGAGGAGGCATTATTATGCAGCTTGGATACATACATGTCCTGTGGACTGACGTGGACTGAGTGATTCCTTGTTTCGGATGACAATGTGCAGTGTGAGGGCAAACGTATCAATTAAATATGCAAGAATGTGGCAACTTCACCCCTCCCATTCGCACGACTAAACCGAATTATATTATGAGAATGTGGCCTAAGATTTTTGGAAAAAAATATGTTTCTATTGTCAGCAATCTGGCCAGCCATCGTCAAAGAAAAGGTCCTTTTCACTTAACTGGAGCTCAGTTAGTCTGTTCTTGAGAGACTACTAATGTCAGTGGTGCTTAAACCTTTTCATGTGAAGGACCCCCAAAATTATATTTATTTGGCCACGGACCCCCATTTCAAAATATTTAGTTCCAGGGACCACCCAGAAGCAAAATTTGTGTTACAAACGTTCGCTCTAAAAATACATATATTCAAAGATTTGCACACATTTTCACGACCTTTTTTCAAAAATAGCAGATCTACAAGCTCGCAGCGCGGCACTCGGTGCCGCGCTGTGAGCTTGTATATCTGCTATTTTTCAACAGTTAAAGCAGTCAATAATTCTAGGCCTAAATGGGTTAAACCTAAACATTCTCATCATCATCCCCGGGTCGGCCGCATGAAAATCCCCCGAACTGTGACATTTGTGATATTATTTTAATTCACTGTATTTGTTTAGTGTCTGTTTGCGTCTTGTTTTTAACAGCTGTGGTGAAAAGCACTTCGTATTTTATTATCATTTTGTATTATTATAACATTTCAAACCCAGTGGGATAATAACCCTGGTCTGACCAGGGGATCTGCGTGTTAATAAAGGATTAAAGGCAGCATAACATAATAGTCCAGCACTACATATTATAAACACTAATCCACACACACCACAGCATCTTTATGGGTCGCTTTCAGCTGTCGGATGTCTCAGTACACATTCACATAGGGCTGTCACAATTATTACATAATCGTCTAATCGCAGTTATTTCACATAATCGCAATTATTTCACATAATCGCCATTATTTCACATAATCGCAATTATTTTCTGATAATCGTCATAATCGTTTACATGTTGAAAAATGTTTATATATGTTCAAACATTTAAAAAATAGTGGAATTAGCAGATCTACAAGCTTACAACGTGCCGCAATGCGACGCGCTGTGAGCTTGTAGATCGGCTATTTCCACTATTATCAATGTTCTTTTTAAAGTGTAAAGTTGTCAAATATGTCCTTCATGTCTTTGTATATTTGGGTTATGTGTCATATCTGCCATGTGCAACTTCAAAGCCTACAAAGACAAACAGAAATGTAATTGTCAACAACAAAAACACAATTAAATCGTTAATCGCAATTATCTGAGTGACAATTATGTAAAATCATGTAAAATGTCATAATCGTGACAGCCCTAACAACCCACTTCCTATCGACAGACATCTGTGACAACTGACAATGACTAAAGAGAGACGACTGGCAACGAGCGGTAATGCAGTAATAATTAACCCTGGTTAGATAACGTGAAGCGAAAAAGGGTGCGGACCTCTTGGCCTAGCCGTCTCCGAGTAGACGCACTTAACACTGTTTGTGTTTAACACACTCCAGAGACCCGAGGAGGAGAACGATGGAAACGAAGCGAGAACAAAGGAGCTAAGCTCGAGTGGTACATCGAAGCCCACAGAGGTGGAGAGAGATCTATTGTTGACTGATGCAGACAGACAGACACACCTAATTGTGGAGAGGGAGGGAGGGAGGGGGAGTGCTGAGCAGATTAAAGAGTATCCCTGCATGGTAAGCCCGGTGATACATGGGCAATCACGTTAGTGGCATCAGAGACGCCATGATCGGCCGTGCAGAAGGATGGGCACCGAAATGATAATCACAGCAGGAATACGGTATGAATTAGAGTTGTGCTCACTGGCCATGTATATTGGCATGTGTGGCTTGCCAGCTGTACATGTGCACAAATGGTCACGAATCACGATGTACTGTGACTGCATGACAAAGGTGAGAAAATAAATCAAATATAACATAAAATATAGAAATGAACAGGTATTTACTTTGCTTCAAATAAATCAAATATAACATAAAATATAGAAATTAACAGGTATTTACTTTGCTTCAAATAAATCAAATATAACATAAAATATAAAAATTAACAGGTATTTACTTTGCTTCAAAGTCCCACCCTTCTTCGAGTCGAGATAGTCTTACAAACATTGTTTTTTTATACAACAAGGGTTCATATTTTAGATTGTAATTAGAGGAAATAAAAGACGAGTGTTAAAATGTTTTCATTTACTGCTTTCTATCATTTTAGCATGTGTAAAAGTGGCTAAATATGTTTTTATAGAAACAATAAGCCATCAATGTCTTTATTACTATTAACAGTAACACTACTAGCCCCCATAAGTCACATCTGCCAACGGAAGATTGCGGTGCATCTTGGGAATGGGCTTAGTGTGTCTAAAAAGATGTATTTAGCCACTTGTATACATGCCCCCACCCACTGAACTCATTAAAATCGCTAAAACGATAGAAAGAACACTCATCTTTTCTTTTCTCTAATTACAATCTAAAATATGAACCCTTGTTGTAAAAAAAAAAAAACAAAGTTGTTCTTTAAAATAAAATGAAATGCTCTGTGGGTCATAGAGATGTCCATAGAGATGATAATAATATTATCTCTATGGCTACTACTACATCCTGTACTACAAATTATGACCTTGTAAGCCCATCAAAATATGCACCTAATATTTAACTTCCGCACTCACTTTACAGCAGTTGATCTAAAAGGTAACATTCATGGGAGTGAATAGAACAGCCTCTCTGCCCTGATAAATATCACAACAAATAACATCCTATAACTCACACTGTTTAATCAATGCACCACGTACAGTACAGTATATCACCACCTCTGCTGCTGCTGCTGCTGCTGCTGCTGCTGCTGCTAAGGATGACTCACGTCCTGTTGCAAGTTAACTTAACATTTCCAGAAAGCCACGCAATTATGAGCAATTCAGGGGCCATTATTTCTGTTTAACCATTAAAGGACAACTTTGTTTTGTTTTTTACAACAAGGGTTCATATTTTAGATTGTAACTAGAAGCAGTGCTCTTCCGAGCACAGGTCTCCACCAGGCCGTGCGTCCTGGTGGTGCTACTGTATAATAGGCCAATGTAAAAAGGGTGGCATATGTTCTTCACCTTAGATCTTTCATGTCAATCGGACGCTGCATGCATGATTTCAAGCATTGTGTTCCAAAAATGTGTTTTGCTAAAGTCTACCTGCTGGTGGCGCTATAACAGGACAATGTTAAAAAGGTAGCATTTGTTCCTTGACCTAGTGGGAATATGTGTGGCAAATGTCACGGTAATCGCAAGCTGCGTTGATGATTTGAGGCATTTTGTTCAAAAAGGGAGCAATCCTGCAAACTTTGGAAGCTAATATTAGCCAATCAGGATGGAATATGAAATATCAGACGGATCGGACTTGATCACATGACTATAGAGATACTGTGTACCGATTTGCATGATTTTTGGATAAAATCTCAAGGAGTAATATCCAAAAATGTGTTTTACATAAGTCGGACCAAAGGTGGCGCTATAAAAGGCTGATGTGAAAAATGCAGGGCAAAGGTTTATCCTTAGCCTCTAGGGAGTGCGCTTACAAAGTTTGAAACTGATCGGTGGAGTTATAGGTAAAACCACAAATCGGGCTGTTATAGCGCCACCATGAGGCTGATTAAAAGAAAATTAAGTGGCATTTCTTCCTCGGCCTAGTGGGAACGTGTGTGCGCGATTTCATGATAATTGCACTTTGCGTTTGTGATTTGAGGCCTTTTGTTCAAAACGGCTCAATCCCACAAACTTTGGAAGCCAATCTTAGCCAATCAGGATGGAATATGCAAAATCGGACAGATCCGTGTCGATCACATGACTGTCGAGATATTGCCTACCGATTTGTAGGATTTTTGGACAAAATCTGTAAGAGTAGTGCACAGAAATGTGTTTAGCAAACATCGGCCACTAGTTGGCGCTAGAAAAGGCCCATTTGAAAAATTTAGGGCAGAGGTTCTAGATTGGTATCAAGGGAATGTGTGTGCTCACTTTGGCAGCGACCGGGCCAACGGCGACTGAGATTTGGCGCTCACAAACTGCGAGGACGCACGGACAGACGGACGCACGGACGCACGCACGGACGGAGAGGAAAACATACTCTCCCCCATGCCTTCGGCTGGTGGAGACAATTAGAGAAAAGAAAAGATGAGTGTTAAAATGTTTTCATTTACTGCTTTCTATCGTATTAGCCATTTTAGCGATTTAGATTTCAGTGGGTGGGGGCATGCGTTTAGTGGCTAAATATGTATTTAGACACAATAAGATGGTGATTTCTTTATTACTATTTACAGTAACACTACTAGTAAGACGCCTCAGGGCGACAAGCGCCACAGTGATGTGGACATTCTGGCATCCTGGCATCACTCTAACAGGGCATCATTAAAGGGCCACTTCACCTCTGGGACAACTAGATCTTATTTTATTGTTGTTTGGGACACAATCAACACAATCCTGAGTTATTTTTTGTTTTCAATCTGTCTTTTGAGATATTTTAGTATTTCAGCTGTGCTAGTGATGCATTTTGCATCATATGATGCATTTTGCATCATCATGCTGCATCATATGATGCAAAACGCATCACTAGCACAGCTGAAATACTAAAATATCTCAAAACACAGATTGAACACAAAGAATAACTCAGGATTGTGTTGATTGTGTCCCAAACAACAATAAAATAAGATCTGGTTGTACCAGAGGTGAAGTGGCCCTTTAATATTGATGACATCAGGGAACATATATGGGCATAAAAGGGATTATGTTAGTCACTAACATAATCCCTTTTATGCACACTGTGATGTCACACTAACTTAGTGTGACATCACAGTGAAGCCAGAGTGTGATGTCAGAGCGGCAAACCCATTCTGGTAGAGTGGTTCCCCTGACATCACAGTGATGTCAGAGCGGCAAACCCATAGACCGTAAAAATGTGTACACGTCTACACGGACAAGCTGTGACGTTTCTCATAGTAAACTGCGACCTTCGGTCGCAACTAGCCCCCAGAAGTCACATCTGCCCATGAAAGATTGTGGTTCATCTTGGGAATTGGCTTATTGTGTCTAAAAATGCATTTGTGTACGCATGCCCCCTGAACACTGAAATTAAAATTGTTAAAATGGCTAAAATGATAGACAGCAGTAAATTAAAACATATTTTCTTTTCTCCAATTACAATCTAAAATATGAGCCTGAGACCGATTCTACCAAATGTATGTCTTCTAAATGCTAATGGTTTTAAAAAAAAACATGTTTTCTATGTCAAGGACCCCCACAAGACCGCTGACAACCCCCCCCCCCCCCCCCCCCCCCCCCCAATCTCGAAATATTTTGTTGCAGGGACCAAGAGAAGGATTTGTGTTACAAATGTTTGCTTTAAAAATATATACATTGGAAGATTTGCACACATTTTCTAAAGTAGCTAATCTACAAGCTCGCAGCGAGGCAGTGTGAGCTTGTATCTGCTATTTTTTTAGTAGCTAAAGCATAAAATAATAGTTCAAATGGTTCAAATCTAGAGTGACACAAATTGGATCCAGGTCTTACTGGGTATTGGGCATCTACATGCATGTAGGGGAGAGAAACTGAAGTGGTGGCTAGCTACTGTAGAACCAAGAAGCTTAATAAATTCAAGAACCTTTTCCATGCCAAGGAACCCCAAATAGCCATAGCCCCTGGCGAAAGAAAGAAAGAAAGAAAAGAAAAAGACACCCCCCGCCCGCCCGGTGCCATCTGGTGCCCCCACTTTGAAAATCTGTGGGCTAGAAGAATGTGTGGCACTAGCAGAATGAGATATTTGAATGCACTGTTACAGAGTAGGCCTGTCACAATTATTACATAATCGTCTAATCACAATCATTTAACATAATCGCAATTATTTTTGTTATAATCGTCATAATCGTTTCCCTGTTGAAAGATGTTCATATATTTTCAAACATTTTCAAAAATAGTGGAAATAGACTATCTACAAGCTCACAACGCGTCGCATCGCAACGTGTTGTGAGCTTGAAGATTGGCCATTTCCACTATCAATGTTCTTTCTAGTAAGTATAAAGTTTGAAAAGCCAAACATTAATCGCAATTATTTGAGTGAAAATTAATATTCATGTAATGTCAAAATCGTGACAGCCCTATGCACTGTATGAGATTATGTCACTCAGGTTGCACATAATAAACATATCTTGCATGCCTGAATAAAATCTTTGCGCTGCTGGAGATGTGTTTATGATGTGTTGATGTGTTGCTACACACAAAAACATAATAAGGACAAAGGATAAATTCAGGTCAAGGACGTAGTTCGGGCATCATCATGCCAGAAGAAGATCCTTGACCGAAACATTGTGATGAAAATAACAATTAGTTATGGGTTTTATTAGTTTATTTTTGGAACCGCAGTGAAGTGATGATGATTTATCAAATGCTAAGTTGCCACAGCATCGAAGGATTTGTTTAAATGTGTAGCTGTACTGTACTTTCCTTTTCCACAGGCTGATAACAAGCACCAGTGTGATATAATTATCAATCCCTTTGACAGACATCCGTCTCTGTGAGAAGAACACAGAAGTTGCATTGTTTGCATTTCTGACATATATTGACAAGCAGATTTTTAACACTGAGGAAGTTCTCTGGCAAGAGCTCTATAGTCAAGTCTTTCCCTTCCTCTGTACATCACGGGTCTTCAACAGGGGGTCCGGGACCCCTAAGGGGTCCTCAGAGTTACTACAGGAGGTCCTCCAAATCTTTGAGTGATAGGAAAGAAAATCTCCTTTTTCATATTAACCTCTTGAACCCTAGCGTCCATATTCTGATAACTTTATCCAAAAATAGCAGATCTATAAGCTCACACCGAGCTTGTAGATTGGCTATTTTTGGCAAAGAGCTTTGGTGTAGAGGGGGAAAAGAGCAGACCAAGTACAGAGTGAAAGCTTATTAAGTATTGATAGTTCAAGTGGTTAAATATCTGAAAACACAAATTGACATGAATCCAAAATACACTGATGATTGTGCTGTCAAACAATAAAACTATATGGAATCTATGAACAGGTTGTGGGGGTCCCTGCTTCATCTCTCTCTCAACTAAGTGGTCCTTGGCCTGAAAACTTTGAAGACCCCTGCACTACATTATAGGCTTTCAAAATGGGGGTCGCCAGAGGGCCAACTGGGAAGGCGAGGAAAATAATAAAATAATCCAAAATAAAATCATAGAAAAACTATTTGAGGGGACCCTTGTCATGGAAAGATGTGAGAAGTCAACCCCTGATCCAATCTGGTCGGGACACAGGCAGTACCCAATGTAAAAAAAACTACAACAACTGAAGTAACTGACACAAAATGAAATCCTGGCAGTGTTGCCCATAAAAATCAAATAACTGCTCTATAATTGCTGTTCAAAGCCTAATAGCAGCGGAAAGGTCAATATATAAGGCACTGAGTAACACCATATTGAACTGTCTGTTTATGTGAGCAACGCTGAACTAAAGAATAGAGGATAATACTAACTATAGTTTAGTAATTCATGCACTGACTGCAGGGTGATCTTTGCACCGCACAGTAAAATCCTGGGTGTTACTTAAACGCTCAGAGTTTACAAATGGACCCAAAAGGATCCATGTAGTTAAAGTAACACTCAGGATTTTGAAGTGTACTCTCAAAACAGAGGCTTGTTCAGATTTGATGTAATAAGATTTTTTCTGATCCGATTTTATTTCGTGTTATTTTATTTTATTTTACGAATCCACATTAGCTGGTGCCATAGCAACCAGCTGGGCTACCTGGGGTCCAGATAAAATCACAAACATTGTTGAACTTAACCCATTTATACCTAAAGCCGATTCTAAAAAGCCTTCTAAAACCTAACCTCAGGTTTCTGCAAACCTTAAAATTCGTATTAAAAAAAATGAGACACAGAGGTGGCTTGCGGCTTCAAAGGTATAACAATGTATAGGTCGCAAATACATTGCAAATATAAAAAGATTAGAAGTCAGAACTCAGTGCATACAGTATCAGGGTTTCCTGCAGCACTTTACAGGCCAGGCGCCCCGCCCGGCCTGAAAACCCCCCCGCCCCCCCAAGGGTATTAAAAAAAAAAAATTTCAAAAAAAAAATTCAAAAAATTTTTTTTTTCTCAAAAAAACTTTTTGGACCTCCAACAATGTACTAGGCATGATCGCGATCGCGAAATTGCATGTTTAACCCCCATACCAACCCTATCTTTCAAACATGGCAGCCATGTTTGTTTACATTTGAAGAAAACATAAGGGCTGGTATCTCCTGAATGCAGGAAATACTCAAGTAAAGTGCAAATACCTGAAAATCTCCTTTGTACAGTATAAGTACAGTACTTAAGTAAATCTACTTAGTTACTTTACACCAATGTTTCTTTTTTTTTACTGTGCTGTAGACTTCTATTTATATGGCACGAGTGCTGGTTGATTAACCTGGGGGAAAAAAACAAGTTACACTGTCCTGTGAAAAAGGTAGTTATTCAATGTTGAATAAATGTGAATGATAGCATGTAGTTGTGTTTTCCGTCATCATGGGCACATTCATGTGTTTTTTATAGGGCAAAAATAAGAATTAATATAAAAAATTAAGTGAATTAATTACTCGAATTAATTAATTAATTATCAAAAAATGTCGGCGTGCGCCATGAGATCCCCCCCCTGGTCAAGACTTTTTCCTGCAGGAAACCCTGCAGTATATACTGTAATAAACCATTTAACTAAAAAGAAAAAAAGATCTAGGCCTACTGTATATGCATACCATATGAACCAAGACAACTTGGTACACACAACTTTTAGTTCCCTGCTGAAGACTTCATTAAGACATACATTATTACACGATGGAAGGGAAGAGGTCAACACAACAGACCTTGCTCTTTTTCTAAGCCCTTCCAAGCATATCCAGCTCGCCGCCATGCATCCGCCCACACCTCCTCCCACACAAATAACACTGCATTCATGACTTACTTCTACTCCCCATCATATCCGTGTTTTATATCCAAATATGAATGTGAAACTTCCACTCTGTGACACTCAATCTTGGCGCGCTATTTTCCCCCCTCCGGAATAGATCTGTGTCATGGTGACATCGCAGTGAACGACCTCTCGTCAGCTAGTAAAAGCCTCGTCCTGATATAAAGATGAGTTTCCAACCACATCTTGACTACATGTCTGCAGAATTCAACATAACTCACCAGCCTGTGCTTTTAAATGTGCTTTTTTCATTTTAAAATGTTAAAATGAAACTGGTTATTTATTCAACAGACATTTTTTTATTGTTGCCTCCAAAAAGGCACAGGTGAACAACTAAAATATGATATAGTGTTTTTATAACTGCAATATTATTGAATATGTTTTTGGCTTGCTATTTATTATGTCCATGAATTAAATACTGAGGGCTTCCAATGTAAAAAAGACCTATTTGGGATGTTCCTTTTAGGCAGGGTGTTCAACTGTACTTGTACTGTACTACATTTAAATTGTATTGAATATACTACATTTTTGTCTAATAAAAAGAAATCAGTTAAGTGAATCATTCCATCCTTTAGATTCACTTTCTCTCTCTCTCTCTCACTCACACTCACACACACACACACACACACACACACACACACACACACACACACACAATCATGTATTTAGAAAGAAAAGACATACAAATGGAGGAGAGATACAGAGACAGAGTGTGAGAAATTGGAAGACAGACACAGAAACTAGACAGATCCTGTCCAGCTTTATGAGGATATAGCATAGAACTAATCTAGTTAAATACTGCAACACTCTCTCTGCAACACAGACATCAGGTAATAACACTGGGCCAGCACCATCTCTACCGGTGTTTTGACGCCAACTAGAAAGCAGTCAGCTTTCCCACATTCGAGCCACACTGAGTTTCCTTCAGTGTCCTACCTGTTAGGGATGGGTATCGTCTGCGATACTTTTAATGGTATCGATTGCATGACGTCGATACTATCGGGTATCGGTTCACGTAAAAACAAACGATACCTCGTTTCGATACTCTGGAATGCACCCCTGGCCGGTCGCATCTGTAACAGTTGGGCTACTGAGAGTTTAATGACTGCTTTAGTAGGCTACACTCGTTACTGTGGAAAATAGCCGACAACAGCCTATAATGTTTATTATTATGATGATTATTCAACGTCTATACTCTCCGCTCCGCCACACTGTGTGATCATCATCATCACCTCTACTTAAATAACTAGACCAGGTCACCTGGTTCTGCCAGACCCGCAATGAAAATCAGAATGCAAGGAAGGGGGGGGGGGGGGGGGGGGGTGGGGGGGTGGATCAATCTTAGTCTGAACACACAGGATTGTATAGGCTGAGCAGCTGGAAATGTTTCTGAGCTTGTAGATGGGCTGAGGAATTTATAGTGTCAGCAGCTCGTCAGCCAACTCAACTCAGCTGGTCCTGTACAGGTGACGGCACTCAAGGCAATCAGCCGAGCAAGGGAAGGGAGGGGCAGATGAGCAGTCAGAGGCAAACACAGGCACACTGAGGAAAAGAGGGACCGACCGACCGACCGACAGACCGACAGACCGACAAAGCCTTTTGTAGGCCGACCCCCTGGGTCTGGCAAAAATCGAAAATGGTATCGAAAAGGGTATCGTATCGATTCCCAGGTATCGAAAAAGGTATCGCATCGATTCAAAGGTGAACGATACCCATCCCTACTACTTGTATGACAGCTGTTTGTTTCCTGCAGTGTCCTACCCATAGACTTATATATCTAGAGGACGGGCTGCCTCGCACCCAGCTATTCATTTTAACGAAAGTTGCTCACCAGAGTTTGAAGCACCCGGAAAAACGCTCTATTTACGCATTGTTCTTGATTTGAGCACCAAACTTTGGCGCCCAAATGCGGAAAGCTTGAGCCCTGAGCAAGCCCACGAAGGTTTCAAACAGTAGAAGCATGCGCAGTGGCGTTTTAAAAGCGGAAGTATTGCAATCCCAGATTTGACCACCGGGCAACGGCAGTGTCCAGCTGTTTCCTGCAGTGTCCTACCTGTATGACACCTGTTTCCTGATGGGCAGGTGGAGGAACTCTGATTCAATTTGGGACACCGACAGCCTCCCCCCATCAGCATCTTCCTTGTTTTCTCCCGGTACCTAGAATAAATGATACGGTCAAATGTATCATCTACAGATGTGCCATTTCAAAACTTCACATGTCCCGCCATTGGCAAGACAGTCGATTTCCAGTGGATTGGCAGAACATTGAGCTTGTAGATCAGCTATTCTTGCTATTTTTATGACCTGCTCTGACTTCGAAGTTTAAATCTACCCTATGAAGGTGGATTCTGCTTTTCAACTGGAGTGGTTTCTTGCCATTGGCGGGTTTATGCAAAAATACGCTCCATTCGCCATAACAATTAGAAAGGCAAAACAGGGAAGGAAACCTGTGGAGAAAATGCTTTACAGGATAAGAGCAGTAAAGCCGGAAGACTTGAAACAACACTTCTGTATACAGTGTATGTGTGCGTGTGTGTGTACAGTATTTGTACATAATTTGTTTAATTTTAGTTATTTATTTAAAAAAAAAGAAAAACTTTGCGTTGAGAGTAGCAGTTACACATTTTTAACCTTTTTGAGCAGTGACCTGCACTTCACACTTATGCATTATAAAATAAAATACTTACAGTAGTACTAGAGAACAGTGGGAAAAACAGAACTACCAACTAACAACAATAAAAATAATGACGCAATTCTTTAAAAAAAGGTTCCTGGCAGGTAACCACTATGACCACGTACTTATACAGTTGGTCACTGAGGGCCAAAAGAGAAGTTGGTGTTTCTGTTTACATCCTTGTAATAGTTGAGGGTTAGCTACTTATTAACCACAAATTCAAGGCAATATGAAATGTTTTTTTGATGTGCCGTTTCCCCCTGAAATATCTTCTTTTACAACCGAACAAGCTCGTACTTGTAAAAGAAGCATTTCTCCCTAATGTATTGCTATTACAACCATGCACAAGAGACTGATTTTATATATTTTGCTGCTATTTATATCTGCTCAAATGTTCCTCTACCGTATGTATATTTGACAATTGACTTGTATGACTGATTTCTTGTTAGGCTATTTGACTCTGTTTTCTAATATATTTCTTTTGCTAATAATTACCCTTGTAACCCTTTTCTTAAATGTAGGTTGCGTGATAACGTCTATAAACTTGGGGTGGGGCAAAACATTTGAATAGCCTTTGAACTTTAGAAATAAGCCAATCTTAGCCAATCAGGATGGAATGTGAAAAATCTGTCTTGATCACATGACTATAGAGATAATGTGTACCGATTTGCGTGCTTTTTGGACAAAATTGTAGGAGTAATGTAACAAAATACGTTTAGAAAAATCGGCCTCCTGGTGGCGCTATAACAGACCCATGTGAAACATTTGGCACAGAGGTTCTGCTCTGTCTAGTCTCGACCATGCCTTCGGCCTGGCGGAGAAAATAAATTGACGCTCAAGGCTGAACCTGAGCAAAGATAACCTCGCCTACCAGGCTTTCTGGGGGAAAGCCTGGTGTTCGTTCACAACAGGCTGCTTGGTTTCCGCTCAGAGCGCAGAAACCACTAGAAGAAGCGGCGTTGCTTTGATTTGGTTCCCCCCGTTTGTTTCCCCAATCCCTATTAAAATGCTCGAGTAGCAATCATATATCAAACGAATTTTTCAAAAGCAAAACTACTCCGCATTAAGGAGTTTATTAGGTAGGCCCTAAAAGTGTGTCCTGGAGCGCAGGGGAATATTTTGGGTTAAAACTGAATCCGGTTTGATCTTCCGGCAAATTGTAGTCCTTTGAGTACTACAACATGACGTTTTGTGGTTTCCGCTCCAGACCGGTTACAAACCCGAAAAGTGAAGTGATCCCAGACTAGAGCAAAGATACACACCTGTACACTGGACAGGTAGATGCTAGATAGACAGCCATGTAGGGCAGACAATAGTCTCACTCAAGTGGCCAGACTATTGCATCCCACTAGCCGCAAATTGCAACACTAGATAATTTTTTTTAATATGTTGAATCTAAGGTTGCAATACCTCCAGCAGCCAATGCATCCAAACAGTTTATTTGCTATCTGATTGTATTAAACGACGTCAAACTCACCAACATTACAGCTGTATGGAAAGCTTGAATTATCCTCTATCTGCAAAGTGTCATGCGCTATATTACTTACCTTTTAGTTGACCTTGTACCACTGCCATTGAACTGTAGCCTACTGTCATGAAACTATACATTTTCCTATGCAAACTTAATAAATTCTTCAAATTAATCAATAAATCAATCAAGCAATTTGTTTCATAAAAATCCACCATAGACATGTTATGAGCTAGCCTAGGCTACTTTATGTCAAGAAATTCTGTATTTTTCTGTGTAGTGTAGGAGTTTGGAAGCGCTGTGGGAAATCACCCAATGGTCCTGTCTGTGCACCACCTAGCCTATTTGTATCACCTGAACTGAATTTCTTGACAGAACGTAGCTCATAACATGTCTAATAACATGTCTACGGTGGATGTTTTATTAAACAAACACTTTGCAGATAGAAAGAGGATAATTCAAGCTTTCCATACATGTTGGTTAATGGTGAGTTTGACGTCGTTTAATACAATCAGATATCAAAAAGAAGAAGAAAACACTGTTTGGATGCATAACATGCTGAGGTATTGCAATTTGCAACCCTGAAAATCTAGTGTTGCAATTTACGGCTAGCCTCCCACAATTAGGCAGACATTAGACAGGAAGTCTGTCATATAACCAGGTGAACAGTCATAAAATAAAAACTGTCAAGGGACTAAAGAAGGTAGCAGTTTATTAGACAACAAACAAGTAAGGGGAGAGCAAGAGAGAGAGAGAGCTAGAGAGAGAAAGAGACCCTCCTCACTCACTTCAAAGACGCGGGTCTCCAGGGGGCACTGGGAGCCTGCCTCGCCGTGGAACACGTCCTCTTCCTCGGCCACGTCCTCCAGCGCGGGCCGCTCCAGCACGGGAGGACCACCGGAGTCCGTGGAGCTGTGGGCTTCATCGCGGCCACGACTCATCCTCCTCCCCGGGTTTAGAGCTCTTCGTTTGGGGGGATAAAAATGTAAAATGCCCTCTGCAGTGGGAGCTATCTCCTCTCCTTTATTCGTGGAAGTATAGCGCTAGGAAAAGGCAGTAGACTACTCTTTATCTGCTTTATTTGAGGTCATGCAATGCAACTAAAAGATTTGTCAGATGAAAGCACGCTTGCGGCTGCTGCTGAGCGTTCCCTTGCCAGTGAATCAAGTGGTGGATGGTACGTGTAGGCGAGTGGAGGCGGACTGACAGTCGGGGTTGAGTTATTTTAAAATCTGAATCCACATCGATCCTCCTCTCTTCTCTCTCTCTTT
>NC_137831.1:32200133-32201902 GCF_963921795.1 Nannobrachium achirus | reverse complement strand
GCACCACATTTGCGTCCGACTCCATCGCCAATAGTTCATCATTCATGGGCTGTGGTGGTCAGCCTCATGTAGGCCTGTGCCTACCACTGGAAGTAGTTGTCCTTCAGACAGGCGCGTAGCGCTGTTTTGATGTGTCATTAGTCAAAGGTCCCATAGTCCAAGGCTAACCTGCCAACGCTGGTGAATGCTAACCTGCCGACGCTGGTGAATGTTAACCAACCCTCACCCTAACCTTACTCGGACTAATGATATTCACGGAGCTGATAGCATATCCAGATGTTGGATTTGGCCCGAGTGACTGAATCTGACATGGTTGATGGCAAAAAGAAAGGGCTTGGCATTTTCTAGAACAGAAGGGTTAAAATAGAGAGTAATGCCACAATGTGCATAATTTAAGTTCCCTAAAACCCTTGGAACACCTACAAAGTGCTTTACTCTGTCTCTGTCACACTGTAATGTATGCAGTATTTTAAGTCCCCATTGTTACTCTTGGGCTAAATGTTGAGGTCAAAGTAAGATTCAGTCAGTGACAGTGTTGATAAGCAAAACAGAAACGTTGTCATCTTACTGGCTCATCCAGTCAGTTCACACAACACAGTCATATATCCCACTGGAATGATTTTAGGAGGGGCTGCTCCATGGAGTGCATAACTGTACTGTATCTGTGTAACTTGTAGCCATTAAAGGTTCGCCTTGGTACCCTATATGCCCTCTATGGGCAGAAGTAAGTGAAAACACTAGATGACCTCGTCATCGATGGACTGCCATTGGTCAAAATAGAAAATAAAATAGGCATATTTTGGAATCCAATTACAGGCATCTGTAACCATGCTTGTCACTGTTACTTGTACTAATATACATGCCATAAATTGTGTACTTGTTATATGTGTATACCTTACCTCAGTCACCACACATTACTCTATATCCCCCCCCCCCAATACTGCACATCCTAATACTGCTAAGAGGTTTAGAGTATGTCTAATATGTACCTTTACCCCCCCCCCCCCCCCCCCCCATATTGTTAGCATAGTCTTGCCGAACATGACAACCATTTTGCGATATAGTGCCACCATGAATCCTATTTAAAAACAACTATGTGAAAGTCCCCTGTACCCAGAGATGGATATACAGTCCAGTGGGCAGCTAAGCAATACAAATTTAGGATAGCTCAACATTAAATATGCAGTTTTTTCCAAAATGCAAAATAGTGTAAATGGCAATCCATCCATCCATCCATCCACATCCATCCATCCATCCATCCACATCCATCCATCCATCCATCCATCCATCCATGCATGCATCCATCCATCCATCCACATCCATCCATCCATCCATCCATCCATCCATCCATCCATCCATCCATCCACATCCATCCATCCATCCATCCATGCATCCATCCATCCATCCATGCATCCATCCACATCCATCCATCCATCCATCCATCCACATCCATCCATCCATCCATCCATCCATCCATCCATCCATCCACATCCATCCATCCATCCATCCACATCCATCCATCCACATCCATCCATCCATCCATCCATCCATCCATCCACATCCATCCATCCATCAATCCATCCACATCCATCCATGCATCCATCCATCCATCCATCCATCCATCCATCCATCCATCCACATCCATCCATGCATCAATCCATCCATCCATCCACATCCATCCATCCATCCATCCATCCATCCATCCATCCACATCGATCCACATCCATCCATCCATCCACATCATCCATCCATCCATCCACATCCATCCA
>NC_137831.1:32187633-32195133 GCF_963921795.1 Nannobrachium achirus | reverse complement strand
GCAACGTATTGAAATAAAGAGTTTATATCGCTCATTGTGTCAGCCGGTCCCATGTTTTTGAGACATTCCGGAAGTTGCTGCTGCATAGGAAACATTACTAACCTCCCCTGGTCACGTGGTATATACACAATGAATAAGAGTGGGAAAAACACAGAACCGTCTGACAAAATGAGCGATATAAACTCTTTATTTCAACACGTTGCTTATATTTTCTTCCACGCGTGAGAAGTAAAACGATGAGAGACAGGCATAGGACTAGGGATGGGTATCGTCTGCGATACTTTTAATGGTAACGATCGCATGACGCCGATACTATCGGGTATCAGTTCACGTAAAAACGAACGATACCTCGTTTCGATACTCTGGAACCCACCCCTGGCCGGTCGCATCTGTAACAGTTGGGCTACTGAGAGTTTAATGACTGCTTTAGTAGGCTACACTCGTTACTGTGGAAAATAGCCGACAATCGCCTATAATGTTTATTATTACTAGAAGCTGGGCCGCCCTTCGGGCGGCCCAGCGTCTAGTCGGCGACCTGGCCAACTCGGAACAATGTAAATAGGGAATGAATGCCCCGCCCTTTAATGCAAACCCCATTATACCTGTTTTCATAGGACCCGTTTTGACCATCTGTTTGCCTGTGTCCATTTATGCCCATATATGGAGATATCTGTATCTGTCTGTCTGTCGGCGTCCATTTTATGTCCATATATGGAGATCACTGCAGTTATAGTTCTGGGTCCATTTTATGCCCATATATGCCCATATATGGAGATATCTGTCTATCTGCGTCCATTTTATGCCCATATATGGAGATCTCTGTATCTGTCTGTCTGTGTCCCTTTTATGCCCGTATATGGAGATCTTTGTGATTCTGCATCCATTGTATGCCCATATATGCCATATATGGAGATATCTGTTTATCTGCGTCCATTTTATGCCCATATATGAGATTTCTGTCGCTTTTTCAAACAGATGGTCAAAACGGGTCCTATGACAACAGGTATAATGGGGTTTGCATTAAAGGGGGAACCGGCACTGTGTCTGCAACACAGTCGGAGGCACAGACAGATACAGAGATCTCCATAATGGGAATAAAGGGACACAGACAAACAGATGGAGGAGGAGACAAACTTAATGCAAACCCCATTATACCTGTTGTCATAGGACCCGTTTTGACCATCTGTTTGCCTGTGTCCATTTATGCCCATATATGGAGATATCTGTATCTGTCTGTCTGCGTCCACTTTATGCCCATATATGGAGATCTTTGACCATCTGTTTGCCTGTGTCCATTTATGCTCATATATGGAGATATCTGTATTTGTCTGTCTGCATCCATTTTATGCCCATAAATGGAGATCTATGCAGACACAGTGCCAGTTCCGGAAAATCCTGATGTCAGACATCAGAATCCGAACCTTTCGTGCTGGTTCCAGAAAATCGTGTATCGGGTCGGGTCGGGTCGAGGCCGAGCACTGCACTACCTGCTGCGGTGGGGAACGCACGTGCCGAATTTGAAATAGGGAATGAATGCCCCACCCTTTAATGCAAACCCCATGAATGCCCCACCCTTTAATGCAAACCCCAATATACCTGTTGTCATAGGACCCGTTTTGACCATCTGTTTGTCTTTGTCCACTTATGCCCATATATGAAGATCTCTGCACACACAGTACCGGTTGCAGAAAACTCTGATGTCAGACTTTATGCCCATATCTGGAGAACGCACGTGCCGGTGGGAAGAAGGGTTCTCGAGATACGCGGATTACATACATACATACACATTCACAGAGATTTTGTGTTGACTCATGTGGCGTACGTGATGTCAGAGCCTTTTATGAGTCACAATGACTCAGCGCTTGCGCCGATTTCCTCCGGAACAGCCTGATGTCAACAATCAGCTCCGCATAAGGAGATTCCGAACGTTTCGCGCCGGTTTCGGAAAACCGCGAGTCGGGTCGGGTCGAGGCCCGGCACTGCACTCCGCGCTGCGGCGGGGAACGCGCGTGCCGAATCTGAAGCCGGTGGGACGAACGGTTCTCGAGATACGCGGATTACAAACAAACAAACAGACAGACAGACAGAGATTTGTCGCATTTATAGATAGATGATGATTATCCAACGTCTATACTCTCTGCTCCGCCACACTGTGTGATCATCATCATCACCTCTGCTCTACCGCAGCAGCGAGTCACCACTCTTTCCGTGTTGAAGTTAAACTTAAATAAAAAGTATCGAAAATGGTATCGAAAAGGGTATCGTATCGATTCCCAGGTATCGAAAAAGGTATCGTTATCAATTCAAAGGTGAACGATACCCATCCCTACATAGGACCTTCACTTTTTGGATAGAACGTTCACAGAAGGTAAGAAGTGTTCGCGAACGGCGGTCAGATCTTCCACCCAGTCGGACAATTCTGGTTGACGACAGTGAGGAACCTCATCTCGGAGCTGCATAGCGGAGCGAGAGGTTCCGAAAGGAGCTACTCAACCATAAGGGGGTCGAAGTGGTTACGACTGTTCGCACTTGAACAACAGACGTGTTTCAATGAGCCTCATCCACTGACAGAGCCCACTGCTGCCTATCTGTGTAATGTACCTAACACAACATCAGGCTGATTAACAGGCTACTGCAACTGGTAGGCATTCTCCACCGTTTAGAGTAACAGAGTAGCGCCGGTGGAGATGTGTGCCGATGTTATCTTTAAGAGCAGGAACAGTGTGTTCTGTGCGTCTCTGCTCTGCCTCAGCATACGACCTGCATGTCACCATGGGCGCTTCTGTAAGCTGTCAACACACACATACGCACGCACGCACGCACACACACGCACGCACACACACGCACGCACACGCGCACGCACGCACGCACGCACGCACACACACACACACACACACACACAGCTATGCGCACTTTTGAAAATAGCCCGATCTACAAGCTATGAGCTTATACATCTGTAAGATGTCCTTTCAGATGGTTGGTCAGTGACCAGATTCATATCAATTTGGGGGTCCTTGTCATGATAATGTTTGAGAAACACAAACACCGTCCTAAGCAATAATGGAATTAATAACTACACAAATTAATCGTAATAGTCCTCACTTTGCAGGATTTCCCTCAACTTCACGGGAGGTAATTTGAACAGAAGTACAAACAAGGTCATTTGAGGTCACATATATACAGTAGATGTACAATTACACACACACACGCACGCACGCACACGCACACCCACACGCACGCACGCACACACACACACACACACACAGATGTATACAAGCTTTTAAAGTTTGGTAGACCAACTTTTCGGTGTCCCTCTTTATGGAAGTTGCTAGACGGCAACCACCTGCAGTTAATCATGTATATGTGTGTGTGTGTGTGTGTGTGTGTGTGTGTGTGCGTGCGTGCGTGCGTGCGTGCGTGCGTACGCGTGCGTACGCGTGCGTGTGTGTCTGTGTGTGCGTGCATCAGTTGTTCCTACAGTGGTGGTAGCCAACAAAGCTGACATGGAGATTGGTAGAGAGGTGACACTGGAGGAAGGACAGAAACTAGCCAAGGATCTCAGGTATGCTGTGTGTGTGTGTGTGTGTGTGTGTGTGTGTGTGTGTGTGTGTGTGTGTGTGTGTGTGTCTGTGTGTGTGTGTGTGTGTGTGTGTGTGTGTGTGTGTGTGTGTGTGTGTGTGTGTGGCACTCGTCATAGTGTGTGTGTGTGTGTGTGTGTGTGTGTACGTGCGTGCGTGCGTGCGTTATTATTTCTCATACTGCAGCCAACAATATATTTTTCATAATACAATAATAATACACTTGTGCACACAGTGGGTTACTGTTATTATTATAACTAAGGATATTACTGTGTATGGTGGCAATATACAGTGAAACGATTCTCTATTATGTTTGCTTACATTTAAAAGTTAGAGTAATTAAACCTGTGAAACCTGTCTTCTCCTTGTGTGCATGGCACGTGCATGTGTATGTGCGTGCGTGGTGCATGCGTGCGTGTGTGTTCGTGTGTGCGTGCATCCGTGTGTTTGTGTAGATGTGGTTTCATTGAGCTGTCAGTAGCAGAAGCTGTGGTTACCGTGGAAGCTGCAGTGCTCCAACTGATAAGGTGTGTTCTCGTCACACAGTATTATTGGAAGCTATCTTTATTGAGTTGCCTCTATAGGCTCTAGTAATGGAAGCTATTTTTATTGGGTTGCCTCTATAGGCTCTAGTAATGGAAGCTATTTTTATTGGGTTGCCTATAGGCTCTACTAATGGAAGATATCTTTATTGAGTTGCCTCCAGGCACGTGCACACATAGACATCAAAGGGGGCTTGAGCACCTGCCCATTCATTTGTCTGTAAAAAGTGCCCTCTCCAGACCATGAATGCAGTTATGGTGAAAGAAATGCAAATGCCCTCTTTCCCTGCCATACTTGAAGGCAGCATTCAAGATAATTACCTTGTCCAAACTCCTGAACTTGAATGCAGCATCTTATGTTGAATGAATTGCCCTCTCTGTGTAGAAATCACTGCTGTATGCCACATCTCCAGTATTCACTTGATTATGCTTAGTTTAGTGTGGTACCAAGCACCGAAAATGGCCCGATATTTTCACCAAAAGGCCCTTTTAGAAATGTCAGCCCCTGCCTCTCTAACATTCTCTGCACGCCCCTATCTTTATTGAGTTGCCTCTGAGTGGATTAACCACTTGAGCCCATATAACGTCTCTCTTCTGGCAGGGAACGTTCAGCAAAAATAGCAGTGGGTGGGTGAAGCAGGATCCAATACAAACAGGTCTAATTGTTAACTACTTGAATGCTCACAATGTGATACGTTTCAGAGAAGAGATTTTGTGTCGATTATAACAAAGTCACTGCAAGATGTAGGCCAGATGTAGGCCACGCTTTGTCTAGGACTCTTCGTACCGGACAAAGCCAGATGTTGGAGCTTAGCTCCTTCCAGGAGTACTACTCAAAAAAAAGTATATAATAGGGTTTAAGTGGTTTAACTACTTGAACCCATCATCCTTATTCTGGTGAAAATAGCGTTGCAACAGCAGATCTCCAACCACACAACACAAAAGAGATTCAGAGTAGAGTAGCTACAGCAGAGGGAGAGGTTCCAAAAGGAGCTGGTATAGCCTAGAGGAAGAAAGATATTTGGTATGTATAGAGCATACAAAAATAAGTATTAGCTTACATAGGCTATATAGACATAGAGATATTCCAGTGGTTACTACTACATAGCTGTCCCAAGTGCCAGTGATACTAGGTAACAGTTTTCTTTCATGTGAGTATACTTTCCCGACCATCACATGATTTGGACTCTTCTAATACCTGTATGTCGGCTAAAACTACTGCATATTGCATTAATAATATTTGACAAAAAATATTCGGTTGCTCATTGATTTGTATTTGGATCAGTTTTCCAATTTCTTTTCATTTACCTGCGTTGGTGTGCAACAAAACCCTGTAGGAAATATAAACGTTCATACAGTATATGTTCATCATCTGGGTTCGTTGCTATAGGCAAAACCAGCAAAGTAAAGTCATGTAGAGATAGGGCCTACTCTGTCCAGAAAGATGACACAAAAGACAGCCCAGTTTTGTCTGTTTGAATTTGAATCTTCTCTCCTGCCTCTCTAGGTCGGTATTGGAACAACATCGCCCTCTATCGTCTGACCGTCGCTCCTACATGCTGAGCGTCAGACACGCTCTAACTAGGAAACTAATCCGCTCCAAAACCATGCAATGGTGACCATGAAGATGGCAGCAGTAGGCCTACTTTCCTTCAATCACCTTTTTCTTTTTCATGGCTGGCATTTTTGTCTTGTTTGTCTTGAGGACCCATGAAGCCAAAATACAAGGTTGTGTAACTTTGTGTCAAATGAACTTCGGAAATGATGAATGCCACTTTAGTCTGGACTGGAACAATTCAACTTGGAGTCCATGACAGACGATGTAGGACTATGGAGGTAAAACATTATTGATTGTAATATTTCAGTCATATTCATAGTGGGGTCTGGGCCCTGGGGACCCCCAAGTGTCCTTGAGGCTAGTGTGTAAAGCCTCTATCATAGTCCATGGTGAGGAGCTATCACCTCACCGTGGTGTAGTTTTCTAGCTATCACCTAAACATGTATAACAAAGCCTAGGTGATAGCTAGAAAACTACACCGCGGTGAGGTGATAGCTCTTAACCTTGGACTATGATAGAGGCTTTATTCCTAGCAGAGCTGAGGAGCGGAGGGGGAGGAGCTTGTGCAAGCATGCGCTGTGATTGGTCAGTAGACAAAAGCTCTCGCCTAAACATTATTTAGGCTACTATTCTGTCCTAGTCCGAGCGTTTCAGGCAACATTGTGCACTTTATGAAAGAAGCATGACATTTGGCACAGTTAGAAAATGCCATATGGAATATTTTTGGCTATAGGGGCATCGCAGATTTGTCTTGGGAAACTTGTGGGAGCCAACCAAAGTTGCTCTCATAGACTTTACTATACCGTAAAATAATACAAAAAATAAATGTGCTTTAAGTAGCATGTGAGGGGTCAAACTAGGTGTTATTCGGGATTCTGAATCCAATGCAAGCATACAAAACTTTGAAAAGTGATGACTCATCACTAAACCATAGTTTTATGGGGTCCGTTTTTAGCCCAAGGAATGTTTTTCCTGTAAGACAAATGTTTGCATTGGATTCAGAATCCCCAAAAACACCTAGTTTGACCCCTTACATACTTGACCCCTTGCTACTTAAAGCATATGTATTTTTTGTATTATTTTACTCTATGGTAAAGTCTATGAGAGCCCAACTTTAATTGGCTCCCACAAGTTTCCCAAGACAAATCTGCGATGCCCCTATAGCCAAAAATGTTCCATATGGCATGTTCTAACTGTGTGCCAAATTTCATGCTTCCTTCATAAAGTGCATGATTACATCAAAATACTGCCCGAAACGCCTGGACTATCCCTATCGGTATGCAACACGAAAGGCGCTGAGTAGGCTCAATTGGCCTTTGCGGTCGCTTGAGACAGCACGCCTTTTTCATGGTTTGCCAAAACGGCGAGAGAATCACTTCCGCGTTGGGCGTGGCCTCTGCTCAGCTCGGGTAGAAAAAAAACATCCTCACATCCTTGAGGGGGTTCCAGGGGCCAGGGCCCCCAGCGATGTCAATATAGCATAACGTCGTTTCGGGTGAAAACCTTGTATGTCCAAAACCGTTTGTTTTGCATTTATCATTTTAAAAATGATTTAAACTAGTGAAAACAGCCGATCTACAAGCACACAACGCCTCGCACCGCGAGGCGTTGTGTGCTTGTAGATCAGCTGTTTTCACTACTTTTGTGCGACAGCCTTGTATGATGAAGTAGGACTTTGCTTTGCGAAATAATGTACACATTTGGAACTTGGAGATACAAGGTTTCTGCCCGACAGTGACGATAACAACAATCTGATTATCCCCAACCCTGTTTTAGTAACATTTAGAAACACAAATCTTGAATTCTGCCTCGGAACAACTTA